>NC_091174.1:36010365-36219280 GCF_040958095.1 Procambarus clarkii | reverse complement strand
GGCGGGGTGGCGGGGGCCGGGCCTGGGTGCCTGGGGTAGCCCCCGGGCATACACACGTGGATGAGGAATCACCAACAACTCCACACCCAGAGCCTGCCTTGCTCTACACTGGGGTGACAATAGCCGGCGGCGTCACCACCGGCGGACCAACAGGGTGGAATTCAAAATCCCACAGGGGCCTGTAATCTCACCACAATTACACTGCCCTGATTCCACCAATTGTCCATCAACACTAGACAGAGTATTCAAACCACCTGTTACACCATGAGACCCTGCCAGCTGCCTCATGGGTGCCCACTGTCTCTGAGGCTATTTTACTGGTCCTTCCGTACCTCATCGGCCCAAAATTTCACGAAAATTGGGCCTAGACACAACCCGGGATGGCAGGAGCGCCATCCCTGCTGGACAACACGGTAACATCCGCGATTAACGGGGGTGGAGGGGGGAGACCCCCCTCCACCCAGCTACGTCCTCGTCCACCTGCTACCCAGCTCAAACTGACGATTTCGCGGGCTAAGGAAACTCAAAATGCCCATACCTCCTCCCCTACTTTGTCTTGACCAATCAGCAGGAAGCCGGCACTGTTCCCTCGTGCTGCTTCCAATCACATCTGTTCGTGCCAAAACACAGCTCGGAGCAGACATGCCTATCCCAATCACAGGCCTCACTCACCCTCAGGCGTCCCGTGACGTCACAAGGAGGGGGAGGCCTAAAGATAAGGGCGTACTGTCTCACATGGTGGGGCAGGGGGGCAACGGTCACCCCACTTTCCCCCCCACCTCTGTAAAACCGTTGGAGGAGTCAAGTATCTCCCTACACCACTTCACACTCAACTCCCATCCTATTTCACAGAACAGGAAAATTTCTGTAATTCTCTCTACAGAGCAATCACAGACCTCTAACCATTCCCAACCGACAGTCCTTAACATAAGTTTCATTCAACACCCCACAAGTATATGTTAGTTTGAAAGCTCCAGTTTCTAGAGTCCCTAGAGCGACTAGCCTAATCTAGAAACTAGGAAAACTAGCTGTGGGAATCTAGATTCCCTCACAATTATCATCTGATGTTTTAGCCGGAACTATAAAAGAAATTAATACCACGATTAATACAGAAATAGAGGCCATATTTTCAAGTAATGCTAAACTGAGTTTTTTAGGAAACTCATTAAAACAATTTTCAGCTAAATTTTGAACGCATTTTATTAAATATGATTCTTCCTCCAATTGAAACAAGTTCACTACTGTGATTAGTGAGGAGAATATTAGCTCTGCAACGGGGCATAAAAACATCAGTAGAGTTACATTATCATTTGGAACCGCTTTGGGAAAGTGTTGGGCTTAGTTCCAGAAATAGAATATGACTTATTCGCAAAACGTCAGTATGCCTCGAGTGAAGTTAACACATGTCTATTCCCGCCAATGCCTAGAAGAGGAGTTGATATTCTGTGTGTTTATTGCGATAAAATCTCTTCTACTAGATATGGAAACCAGTCTGTAAATATTTTGGATGTAATCTCCCTAAATGGACGTGATAACAGCAACAATAAAAAACTCTATGTGCGTCTTAACACCAACATGATAGACAGCGTCAGCATCACTATTAGGGATCAAGATGGTAACCCAATACATTTTGATGAACGTGGGTGCACCATAGCAGTCTTGCATGTACGTCCCGTTGCAGGAGGTATATAACACCAACGCTTTCCCCACTCCTCATTCGTCTGAAACAAGCGGAGAAATGCGTGTCCACTTGATTCCCCCTCTGTTGAGGAATTATACATTCTGTTAACCCCTCCTAGAGGTGGGGGGACTGATGATATACGGATTTTCAACAGCAGTAGACGTTATACGCGTGGAGGAGGAATATTTTCCTTTTTAAGCAGAATAGCGCGTCCAGCGGCCCCCTTTATCATGAGAACACTGGTTTCGGCTGCGCTTAGCTTGGGGCAGAACGTACTAGACGACATTAATAATGACAAACAAACTTTCAAACAATCTCTTAAGAAACGCGGAGTTGAAACATTGAAAGGAGTGGGGAAGCAAATGATAGGCGGAAGAGTGCAGAAAAAGAATAAACAAACAAAAAAATTAGTAAACATCAAACGTTTTACTAAAGCGAAATATAATGATGTGCTGTCATAAATTCTTCTCACTCGGCTGGTGTTGTCTAAAGCGCGAACATGGCCGGATATAACGCTCTGGGCCTCCAGGTGCCATTAGAACACGATACAACTGCTGTTAGTGAAGCCTTTCCTAAAGTATTTTCCCCTTGATTGGTAGAATCAACAATTGCAAGCAGACAAACGGTGGATGTATTACCTGTGAATTCTGGGGTCAATAATAAGTTTACAGACACCTATCTGGAATTCATCATCAAGGGAGTGAATGGTCAACTGGTGGATTTATCATCTATAGCTTTGGAGTTGTCTATTGATCTAACCGAAGAAGATGGAACAACACCTTTAGGAGATGCTTAAAATGTTTCGTTGGTGAATGGATTATCGCAAACTCTATTCAAATCCGCTATTGTGTATTTAAATGAAACAGTAGTTGAAACCAGCTCATTATTCTCATTCTGGTCGTATGTAAAGTTATTATCTATGGTTTCTGGGTGTAAGGCTAACTGCTATGATAAACTGTCCCAGTTTTTTAACCATGTCGATCCTGGTAAAATTGAAGCTGGTTATTTCACTAACGCCTCGGCTGGGGAGAAGCAACGGATGACTGATATGAAAACGAGTGGCGGGAATACGTGTTTTAAACTAATGTTGGATGTCACATCAGGTAGTGAATACGTTTTGGATAATGTGGATATCAGGGTGTGGCTCGAACTTCAACCTGATAAATGGCTAATACTCAGCGATAATGAATACGCTAATTTTAAATACAATATCAAGTCTACACGTCTATGGGTGGATCGGGTATTGCCGTACCCTGAAGGATTAGTAGCCGTTAATAAAGCCATGGTGCAGAACAACTCTCCTATTACGTATACTTTTAATAAAACTTTATACAAAACGTATATATTGGGCACAGGTCAGCGCTCGATAACAATGGACCAACCGTGGGGGACTGTTATACCAGAACATTTATATATGATCATCCTTGATATGGAGGCAGTGTCTGGTGCATATAATCGCAACCCGCTTTATTTGGAAAACTGCGAGCTTAGTAAAGTATTAATATCGAAGAATAGCACTAATATTGTCAATATTGGGTGCGACTTCCCTCATAACTGCGCCAAGTTGTATTACACTGCATTACAAGCCTTAGGCTTCGATAAAGACAATATATTGTCTTATGATAAATATGTGAATGGTGGAACCATACTGGCCTTTAATTTACAACCTGAGGATATAGATGACACCATCCCGATTGAAAAAAGTGGTAACAGTCAGGGGGGTAGAAATAGCCTAAGCTACTCTATCCCTTTGAGATGTATTTATTGCTTATCTCAATAAACATACTTGAACTTGAAGTGGTAATCTGCGGATCGCTTTGGAATTTAAACGCGGTGTGGCTAGAAATAAAGTCATTCTAGTTTACGGGTCTACAACAGGTGTGATCAGCATTAACGCGGATCGTCGCGTTATTTGCGATACGCGAGGATAAATATTACTATGAATTGTTTGGAAATAAATGAGGCTATCAGAAGTAATTTAGGTGATAAGGTAAACTATCTAGGATGTTTCCTAGCTGATGACGTAAGGAAAATACTGACAAAAATACATAATAAAAGACCTGTGGTGTTCATAATCAACACTCTGGAGTCTGGTTCTCGTAATAAAATGGGGCATTGGATAACATTCTATGTAAATAAGGATGAAGGTAGAAGCGAGATAGTTATACTAGACAGCTACGCCAATCCTGCAATAGGATCTTATTCAAGATATTTCGAAGAGTTTATGTCCTACTTCCAAGACTATCCCTATATATTATGAAGAAAAGGATTCAATCCCTAAATAGTTACTTCTGTGGGAATTACGCCGTTTATTTTGCCTATCATTTTTCCAGACTAGGCTTAGAGGCCGCCCTGCTTCACTTTGATGAAGCATTTAAATATGGTCAATTTCGCAAGAATGATGAAAAAATGTTGAAATTCAATTATGCTCAGATGAAAATGCCTGTGTGTAAGCAAACATTCTGCTTAAACGGTACTGATGCTTTGTGTGACGAAGTTGGCTAGGATGATAGTGCGGTGAGTAATACTTTATGTTAGGATTGAATGATGAACATAATAATGTCTGTATTTATGTTTACAACATTGACAACAAAAACTTATAACCTTTTTCCCTTTCTACAGATTGACTGGTTGACTAGCATGCTGGGAAGGTTCGATGGACTGAATGAAAGCCTTTCCCCATCTGTCTGCTAGCTAAACCACCCAGAAGAAGTATTATTATTATTATTATTATTATTATTATTATTATTATTATTATTATTATTATCGTTGTAAATCGCTTAAGTGTTTAATAAAAGAAATATATTTATATATAATGTGTTTACTTTTCCCTCGTTTATTGCTCTTAAAAAAAATGCTATTTGGGCAAAGAATGATGATGCTGTTGCTATGTTGGTCACGTTACGATACAGCTTACACATATTAACAGAATAATACTAAAGGCTTTGCACAGAACAATGGTTGATGGTATGGGGGGGAGGGGTGATTGCGATGACAGGTGTGGACCTGCCGGCAGTAGTAACAACAGCCTTTCCTTAACGAATCCGCAGTGGTGGGAGAGCCCTGCTGGGTGAACATCTCCCAGTCCTCTCTGAAGACTTTGAAAAGCGATTAAAGTTAATGGTCCACATCCCCTGGTGCCGCTCCCAACTCAATCCGATCTGTCACCTAGAAAAAATAATGACCCCACTGTCAAAACACAAAAACCGCAAACAGCTGTTCCCTCCTCATCTTAAGTCCCCTGCTCTCTCCTACCCTCGGGACCCTCTCAGGTCGAGGGGAAGCTCCCCTTACCCCTCCCCCACCACATCAACATATGTTGGGACCCTCACACCTACACTCAGCCTCTACATAGCTTTACTTACTATCATCTCTAATCAAAACTATTATCTACACACAGGATTAAGTCTGCGGCAAACACACATACGTATTCATTTACTATTATCCTCATATTCTCATATTCCTTACTATACCACATACCACATAGCCCTACATACTCTCTTACCCCAAACAACATGACCCCCCCATCTTTCCTGACCGCATACCCAAACACCGGACGCTCACATGCGTCCGACATGCGCCAAACTTCCGGGAAAATTCCCCCAAACCCTTTGCGACTATGACCGCGCGCACCATCTGCCCAGCTGGCTCTCATAGAGCCACCTGGGCAGATGGTGCGCACGGTTGTAGTCTCAATTTACGCTACTCTTACCCTATTATCTCATGTTGTAACATATAGCAACCTTTGAAACATTGCAAATTAAAGTTTTCTATACTTGCATTCGCATGATTCATTGCAATATTAAGTGCAACATTCCTGTAACTTCCTTACAACGTTGCAAGAGAGGATGGCTCGGTTCGGTAGACCGTAGTTTTCCACTACACAGCCTCAGCTGTACGTGAGGTAGATAACTATCAGCCAATGTCGACGCACACGTGTAGTCCCACACGACCTGTTTACTTTCCCTCCGTGGCTGCAGGGTCTTTCTCTGCAGCCACAAACTTCATCTTGGCGATGGTGACTGTGGTCAGGTCTACACAACTGAGGTTCCCTTTGTGCTGGACACCCAGCTGCAGGCAAGCTTTTCTTGATGATGTCATTGACTGTTTCATGTCTGGCAATCTTTCCCTGTGACTTACGACAGATGAGACCATGGCTGCCGTATTGGTCTGCCGTCGCACAGCTCAGATACACCGGTGTTCCATGGAGATAGGGGCTGCAAGGCTGTCTATTAATAGTTCTTTGGCCCACAACCATTGCTTGACTAACAGTAGGTTGAGCTCTAGAATGCTTTCGTTTTTTCGGTGTTCAACTTTATTCAAATCAAATGTTCTTCTGAAGATGAAGTCTCTATGCTTGGATACTGTGGTTAAATTTGTGCACAACTGAGATTATTACAGTGGAATAACTACCTTCTATTCCTTCAAATCGTTGTATAGTCGTGGATCGTTTAAACATTCGTTAAACGTCGTGAATTCATTAAACATTTGTTAAACGTCGTGAATTCATTAAACAATCTTGTATTCAATACTTGTAGTATTTTTTTTAGAAACAAAATTAGGGCCACACTGACACACAGCGAACCTTGAAAGACTGGTAATTTATTACGAACCACTTGACGTAGACAAGACTGTTGGAATACATTAAAAGAGACAAATTATATTGGAATGATTATAAATCAACATACCATACAGACCACACATCCGTATACAACTCACAGCCATATACACCACACACACCCATATACACCACACATACCTATACACCACACACACACACACACATATAAACCACATAGACATATACACTTCACATCACTATACATCTCACATGCACATACAACACACAGCGTAGAGAATGCAATAGTCTACATGGATGACGTGTTGATCTACAATTCCAACTGGGAAGACCATTTATGACATATGGACGCATTATTTTTGGATATAAACAAGCTCGGTTGGTAGTCAGTCTGCATATCTGAATGTGTTAAGAAATCTGTAATGTACAAATCCACAAGGGCCGTGTGTGTGAAATCTGTAATCTTTTTCAGTTCACCGAGGGCAGTCCAAAACTCAAGACATGTTCCAGTGGGAACAAGTAGGCCGAGCCGGTGCAGACAGTGATTTGTTTGTGATAACCAGTTAATTACTGGTGATTGGACCGACGTACCCCGGGATGGCCAAGTTGAGCTACGAGACGGAATTAATGTCCATTTGATAAGGCTTGTTAAAATTGAAGCCTGTGTGGGAGCCAAGCAGTGTGTGTCGCTGGAGACTCCTGCCAGTGTTACTGGAGACCCCTGCCACTGTGTTGTTGGAGACTCCTGCCAGTGTTACTGGACACCCCTGCCATTGTGTTGCTGGAGACCCCTGCTATTGTGTTGCTGGAGACCCCTGCCATTGTGTTGCTGGAGACCCCTGCCATTGTGTTGCTGGAGACTCCTGCCATTGTGTTGCTGGAGACCCCTGCCATTGTGTTGTTGTAGACTCCTGCCAGTGTTACTGGACACCCCTGCCATTGTGTTGCTGGAGACTCCTGCCATTGTGTTGCTGGAGATGCTGGAGACTCCTGCCATTGTGTTGCTGGAGACCCCTGCCATTGTGTTGGTGGAGACTCCTGCCATTGTGTTGCTGGAGATGCTGGAGACTCCTGCCATTGTGTTGCTGGAGACCCCTGCCATTGTGTTGGTGGAGACTCCTGCCAGTGTTAATGGAGACCCTGCCATTGTGTTGCTGGCGACTCCTGCCATTGTGTTGCTGGAGACCCCTGCCATTGTGTTGCTGGAGACTCCTGCCATTGTGTTGCTGGAGACTCCTGCCATTGTGTTGCTGGAGACCCCTGCCATTGTGTTGGTGGAGACTCCTGCCAGTGTTAATGGAGACCCCTGCCATTGTGTTGCTGGCGACTCCTGCCAGTGTTACTGGAGACCCCTGCCATTGTGTTGCTGGAGACCCCTGCCATTGTGTTGCTGGAGACCCCTGCCATTGTGTTGCTGGAGACTCCTGCCATTGTGTTGCTGGAGACCCCTGCCATTGTGTTGGTGGAGACTCCTGCCATTGTGTTGCTGGAGACCCCTGCCATTGTGTTGCTGGAGACTCCTGCCATTGTGTTGCTGGAGACCCTGCCATTGTGTTGTTGGAGACTCCTGCCAGTGTTACTGGACACCCCTGCCATTGTGTTGCTGGAGACCCCTGCCATTGTGTTGCTGGAGACTCCTGGCAGTTTTACTGGTGACCCCTGCCATGTGTTGCTGGAGACTCCTGCCAGTGTTACTGGAGACCCCTGCCATTGTGTTGCTGGAGACTCCTGCCATTGTGTTGCTGGAGACCCCTGCCATTGTGTTGCTGGAGACCCCTGCCATTGTGTTGGTGGAGACTCCTGCCAGTGTTACTGGAGACTCCTGCTATTGTGTTGCTGGAGACTCCTGCCAGTGTTACTGGAGACCCCTGCCATTGTGTTGCTGGAGACTCCTGCCAGTGTTATTGGAGACCCCTGCCATTGTGTTGTTGTAGACTCCTGCCAGTGTTACTGGACACCCCTGCCATTGTGTTGCTGGAGACCCCTGCCATTGTGTTGCTGGAGACCCCTGCCATTGTGTTGCTGGAGACCCCTGCCATTGTGTTGCTGGAGACTCCTGCCATTGTGTTGCTGGAGACCCCTGCCATTGTGTTGGTGGAGACTCCTGCCAGTGTTAATGGAGACCCCTGCCATTGTGTTGCTGGCGACTCCTGCCAGTGTTACTGGAGACCCCTGCCATTGTGTTGTTGTAGACTCCTGCCTGTGTTACTGGACACCCCTGCCATTGTGTTGCTGGAGACTCCTGCCATTGTGTTGCTGGAGACTCCTGCCATTGTGTTGCTGGAGACCCCTGCCATTGTGTTGGTGGAGACTCCTGCCAGTGTTAATGGAGACCCCTGCCATTGTGTTGCTGGCGACTCCTGCCATTGTGTTGCTGGAGACCCCTGCCATTGTGTTGCTGGAGACTCCTGCCATTGTGTTGCTGGAGACTCCTGCCTGTGTTGCTGGAGACCCCTGCCATTGTGTTGGTGGAGACTCCTGCCAGTGTTAATGGAGACCCCTGCCATTGTGTTGCTGGCGACTCCTGCCAGTGTTACTGGAGACCCCTGCCATTGTGTTGCTGGAGACCCCTGCCATTGTGTTGCTGGAGACCCCTGCCATTGTGTTGCTGGAGACTCCTCCCATTGTGTTGCTGGAGACCCCTGCCATTGTGTTGGTGGAGACTCCTGCCATTGTGTTGCTGGAGACCCCTGCCATTGTGTTGCTGGAGACTCCTGCCATTGTGTTGCTGGAGACCCCTGCCATTGTGTTGTTGGAGACTCCTGCCAGTGTTACTGGACACCCCTGCCATTGTGTTGCTGGAGACCCCTGCCATTGTGTTGCTGGAGACTCCTGGCAGTTTTACTGGTGACCCCTGCCATTGTGTTGCTGGAGACTCCTGCCAGTGTTACTGGAGACCCCTGCCATTGTGTTGCTGGAGGCTCCTGCCATTGTGTTGCTGGAGACCCCTGCCATTGTGTTGCTGGAGACCCCTGCCATTGTGTTGGTGGAGACTCCTGCCAGTGTTACTGGAGACTCCTGCTATTGTGTTGCTGGAGACTCCTGCCAGTGTTACTGGAGACCCCTGCCATTGTGTTGCTGGAGACTCCTGCCAGTGTTACTGGAGACCCCTGCCATTGTGTTGCTGGAGACTCCTGCCAGTGTTACTGGAGACCCTTGCCATTGTGTTGCTGGAGACTCCTGCCAGTGTTGCTGGAGACCCCTGCCATTGTGTTGCTGGAGACTCCTGCCAGTGTTACTGGAGACCCTGCCATTGTGTTGCTGGAGACCCCTGCCATTGTGTTGCTAGAGACCCCTGCCATTGTGTTGCTAGAGACCCCTGCCATTGTGTTGCTAGAGACCCCTGCCATTGTGTTGCTAGAGACCCCTGCCATTGTGTTGCTAGAGACCCCTGCCATTGTGTTGCTAGAGACCCCTGCCATTGTGTTGCTGGAGGCCCCTGCCATTGTGTTGCTGGAGACCCCTGCCATTGAGTTGCTGGAGACCCCTGCCATTGTGTTGCTGGAGACCCCTGCCATTGAGTTGCTGGAGACCCCTGCCATTGTGTTGCTGGAGACCCCTGCCATTGTGTTGCTGGAGACCCCTGCCAGTGTGTTGCTGGAGACTCCTGCCAGTGTTAGGGTGGAGTAGAGTGAGCTTGGTGGGTGTGGTGTGCTTGGATGGTGGAGTGTGCTTAATGGCTGGAGTGTGCTTGGTAGGTGTAGAGTGCTTGGTGGGTAGAGTGTGTTTGGTGGGTGGAATGTGCTTGGTGGGTGTAGAGTGCTTGGTGGGTGGAATGTGCTTGGTGGGTGTAGAGTGCTTGGTGGGTGTAGTGTGCTTGGTAGGTGTAGAGTGCTTGGTGGGTGGAGTGTGCTTGGATTTTGAAGTGTGCTTAGTGGGTGGAGTGTGCTAGGTGAGTCGAGTGAGTTTTTGCGGGTTGAGTGTGCTTCGTGGATGGAAAGTGTTTGGCGGGTGGAGTGTGCTTGGAGGGTGGAGTGTGTTTTGTGGGTGGAGTGTGCTTGGTGAGAGTAGTGTACCTGATGGGTGGAGTGTGCTTTGTGGGTTGTGTGTGCTTTATGGGTGGAGTGTGCTTGGTAGGTGAGGTGTGCTTTGTGGGTGGAGTGTACCTTGCAGGTGGAGTATACCTGGTGGGTGGAGTGTGTCTGGCGGGTGTAGTCTGGTTGGTGGGTGAAGTGTGCTTGGGGGTGGTCTGTGGTTGGTGGGTGTAGTGGGCTTGGTGGTTGAGTGAGTTTGGCGTGTGGAGTGTGTTAGGTGGGTGGAGTGTGCTTGATGGAAGTTGTGTGCTAGGTGGGTGTGGTGTGCTTGGTGAGAGGAGTGTGCTTAGTGGGTGGAATGTGCTAGGTGGGTGGAATGTGCTTTGTTGCTGGAGTGTGCTTGGTGGATGGAGAGAGCTTGATGGATGGAGTGTCCTTGGTGGGTGGAGTGTGCTTATTGCGTGTAGTATGGTTGGTGGGTGGAGTGTGCTTGGTGGGTGGACTCTGCTTGGTGGGTGTAGTGTGTTTGGAGGAGGAGTGGCCTTGGTGGATGAATCGTGCCTTGTGGGTTGATTGTGCTTGGTGGGTGGAGTGTGCTTGGGGGTCGAGTTTGCTTGGCTGGTCTAGTCTTGTTGGTGGGTGGAGTGTGCTTGGAGCGTGGTGTGTGCTTGGCGGGTGGAGTTTACTTGGTGGGTGGAGTGTGCTTGGTGGTTGCAATGTTCTTGGTGGGTGGAGTGTGCTTGATGGGTATCGTGTGCGTTACGGTGGAGTTTGCTTGATGGGTGAAGTGTGCTTGGTGGGGCTTGGTGGGTGGAGTGTGCTTAGTGGGTGTCGTGTGCTTGGTGGTTGAGTGAGTTTGGCGTGTGGAGTGTGTTAGGCAGGTGGAGTGTGCTTGATGGGTGTAGTGTGCTAGGTGGGTGTCGGATGCTTGGAGGGAGGAGTGTGCTTAGTGGGTGGAGTGTGCTTGGTGGGTGGAATGTGCTTTGTTGGTGGAGTGTGCTTGGGGGTAGAGTGTGCTTGGTGGGTGGAATGTGCTTTGTTGGTGGAGTGTGCTTGGTGGGTAGAGTGTGCTTGATGGGTGTAGTGGTTGGTGGGTGGAGTGTACTTGGTGGCTGGACACTGCTTGGTGGGTGTAGTGTGTTTGGAAGAGGAGTGGGCTTGGCGGGTGAAGTGTGCATGGTGGGTTGATTGTGCTTGGTGGGTGGAGCGTGCTTGGTGGGTGGAGTGTGCTAGGCTGGTGTAGTCTAGTTGGTGGGTGGAGTATGCTTGGAGCGTGGTGTGTGCTTCGCGGGTGTAGTGTGCTTTGTGGCTGCAGTGTACTTGGTGGGAGCAGTGTGCTTGATGGGTGAAGTGTGCTTGGTGGGTGGAGTGTGCTTGGTGGGTTTAGAGACTGGTAGATATAGTGTGCTTGGCAGGTGGCATGTGCTTAGCGGGTGTAGAGTGCTTGGTGGATGGAAAGTGCTTTGTGGGTGTAGTGTGATTTGTGGGTGTAGTGTGCTTGGTGGATGGAGTGTTCTTGGTGGGTGTATTGTGCTTGGTGGGTAGAGTGTGATTGATGGCTGTAGTGTGATTTGTAGGTGGAGAGTGCTTGGCGGGTGGAGTGTGCTTGGTGAGTGGGGTGTGCTTGGTATGTGTAGTGTGCTTAGTGTGTGTAGTGTGCTTTGTGGGTGAAGTGTACTTGGCGGGTGTAGTGTGCTTGGTAGGTGAAGTGTGCTTGGTGGGTGGAGTGTGCTTGGTGGATGGTATGTGTTTGGTGGGAAGAGTGTCCTTCGTGGGTGTGGTGTGTTAGGTGGGTGGAGTGTGTTTGGTGGGTGGAGTGTGCTTGGTGGGTGGAGTGTGCTATGTGGATGGAGTGTGTTTTGTTGGAGGAGTGTGTTTGTTGGGTGGAGTGTGCTTGGTGGGTGGAGTATGCTTGGTGGACGGAGTGTGCCCCGTGGGTGGAATGTGCTTGTGGGTGGAGTGTGCCTGGTAGGTGGGGTGTGCTTGGCGGGTGTAGTGTGCTTGGTGGGTGGAGTGTTCTTGGTGGGTGGAGTGTGCTAGGTGAGTCGAGTGTGTTTTTATGGGTTGAGTGTGCTTGGTGGGTTGAGTGTGCTTGGTGGGTTGAGTGTGCTTGGCGTGTGGAGTGTGCTAGGTGGGTGTGGTGTGCTTGGTGGGAGGAGTGTGCTTAGTTGGTGGAATGTGCTAGGTGGGTGGAATGTGCTTTGTTGCTGGAGTGTGCTTGGTGGGTGGAGAGAGCTTGGTGGATGGAGTGTCCTTGGTGGGTGGAGTGTGCTTTTTGCGTGTAGTGTGGTTGGTGGGTGGAGTGTGCTTGGTGGCTGGACTCTGCTTGGTGGGTGTAGTGTGTTTGGAGGAGGAGTGGGCTTTTTGGATGAATCGTGCCTTGTGGGTTGATTGTGCTTGATGGGTATCGTGTGCGTTACGGGTGGAGTTTGCTTGATGGGTGAAGTGTGCTTGGTGGGGCTTGGTGGGTGGAGTGTGCTTAGTGGGTGTCGTGTGCTTGGTGGTTGAGTGAGTTTGGCGTGTGGAGTGTGTTAGGCAGGTGGAGTGTGCTTGATGGGTGTAGTGTGCTAGGTGGGTGTCGGATGCTTGGAGGGAGGAGTGTGCTTAGTGGGTGGAGTGTGCTTGGTGGGTGGAATGTGCTTTGTTGGTGGAGTGTGCTTGGGGGTAGAGTGTGCTTGGTGGGTGGAATGTGCTTTGTTGGTGGAGTGTGCTTGGTGGGTAGAGTGTGCTTGATGGGTGTAGTGGTTGGTGGGTGGAGTGTACTTGGTGGCTGGACACTGCTTGGTGGGTGTAGTGTGTTTGGAAGAGGAGTGGGCTTGGCGGGTGAAGTGTGCATGGTGGGTTGATTGTGCTTGGTGGGTGGAGCGTGCTTGGTGGGTGGAGTGTGCTAGGCTGGTGTAGTCTAGTTGGGGGTGGAGTATGCTTGGAGCGTGGTGTGTGCTTCGCGGGTGTAGTGTGCTTTGTGGCTGCAGTGTACTTGGTGGGAGCAGTGTGCTTGATGGGTGAAGTGTGCTTGGTGGGTGGAGTGTGCTTGGTGGGTTTAGAGACTGGTAGATATAGTGTGCTTGGCAGGTGGCATGTGCTTAGCGGGTGTAGAGTGCTTGGTGGATGGAAAGTGCTTTGTGGGTGTAGTGTGATTTGTGGGTGTAGTGTGCTTGGTGGATGGAGTGTTCTTGGTGGGTGTATTGTGCTTGGTGGGTAGAGTGTGATTGATGGCTGTAGTGTGATTTGTAGGTGGAGAGTGCTTGCCGGTGGAGTGTGCTTGGTGAGTGGGGTGTGCTTGGTATGTGTAGTGTGCTTAGTGTGTGTAGTGTGCTTTGTGGGTGAAGTGTACTTGGCGGGTGTAGTGTGCTTGGTAGGTGAAGTGTGCTTGGTGGGTGGAGTGTGCTTGGTGGATGGTATGTGTTTGGTGGGAAGAGTGTCCTTCGTGGGTGTGGTGTGTTAGGTGGGTGGAGTGTGTGGTGGTGGAGTGTGCTTGGTGGGTGGAGTGTGCTATGTGGATGGAGTGTGTTTTGTTGGAGGAGTGTGTTTGTTGGGTGGAGTGTGCTTGGTGGGTGGAGTATGCTTGGTGGACGGAGTGTGCCCCGTGGGTGGAATGTGCTTGTGGGTGGAGTGTGCCTGGTAGGTGGGGTGTGCTTGGCGGGGTAGTGTGCTTGGTGGGTGGAGTGTTCTTGGTGGGTGGAGTGTGCTAGGTGAGTCGAGTGTGTTTTTATGGGTTGAGTGTGCTTGGTGGGTTGAGTGTGCTTGGTGGGTTGAGTGTGCTTGGCGTGTGGAGTGTGCTAGGTGGTGTGGTGTGCTTGGTGGGAGGAGTGTGCTTAGTTGGTGGAATGTGCTAGGTGGGTGGAATGTGCTTTGTTGCTGGAGTGTGCTTGGTGGGTGGAGAGAGCTTGGTGGATGGAGTGTCCTTGGTGGGTGGAGTGTGCTTTTTGCGTGTAGTGTGGTTGGTGGGTGGAGTGTGCTTGGTGGCTGGACTCTGCTTGGTGGGTGTAGTGTGTTTGGAGGAGGAGTGGGCTTTTTGGATGAATCGTGCCTTGTGGGTTGATTGTGCTTGGTGGGTGGAGTGTGCTTGGTGGGTCGAGTTTGCTTGGCTGGTCTAGTCTTGTTGGTGGGTGGAGTGTGCTTGGAGCGTGGTGTGTGCTTGGCGGGTGGAGTTTACTTGGTGGGTTGAGTGTGCTTGGTGGTTGCAATGTTCTTGGTGGGTGGAGTGTGCTTGATGGGTATCGTGTGCGTTACGGGTGGAGTTTGCTTGATGGGTGAAGTGTGCTTGGTGGGGCTTGGTGGGTGGAGTGTGCTTAGTGGGTGGACTGTTGTTAGAGGGTGGAATGTGCTTAGTGGGTGGAGTGTGCTTGGTGGGTGCCGTGTGCTTGGTGGTTGAGTGAGTTTGGCGTGTGGAGTGTGTTAGGCAGGTGCAGTGTGCTTGATGGGTGTAGTGTGCTAGGTGGGTGTGGTATGCTTGGAGGGAGGAGTGTGCTTAGTGGGTGGAGTGTGCTTGGTGGGTGGAATGTGCTTTGTTGGTGGAGTGTGCTTGGTGGGTAGAGTGTGCTTGATGGGTGTAGTGGTTGGTGGGTGGAGTGTACTTGGTAGCTGGATACTGCTTGGTGGGTGTAGAGTGTTTGGAAGAGGAGTGGGCTTGGCGGGTGAAGTGTGCATGGTGGGTTGATTGTGCTTGGTGGGTGGAGCGTGCTTGGTGGGTGGAGTGTGCTAGGCTGGTGTAGTCTAGTTGGTGGGTGGAGTATGCTTGGAGCGTGGTGTGTGCTTCGCGGGTGTAGTGTGCTTTGTGACTGCAGTGTACTTGGCGGGAGCAGTGTGCTTGATGGGTGAAGTGTGCTTGGTGGGTGGAGTGTGCTTGGTGGGCTTAGAGATTGGTAGATATAGTGTGCTTGGCAGGTGGCATGTGCTTAGCGGGTGTAGAGTGCTTGGTGGATGGAAAGTGCTTTGTGGGTGTAGTGTGATTTGTGGGTGTAGTGTGCTTCGAGGATAGAGTGTTCTTGGTGGGTGTATTGTGCTTGGTGGGTAGAGTGTGATTGGTGGCTGTAGTGTGATTTGTGGGTGGAGAGTGCTTGGCGGGTGGAGTGTACTTGGTGAGTGGAGTGTGCTTGGTATGTGTAGTGTGCTTAGTGGGTGTAGTGTGCTTTGTGGGTGAAGTGTACTTGGCGGGTGTAGTGTGCTTGGTGGGTGAAGTGTGCTTGGTGGGTGGAGTGTGCTTGGTGGGTGGAATGTCCTTGGTGGGTTTAGTGTGCTTGGCGGGTGGAGTGTGCTTGGTGAGTGGAGTGTGCTTGGTGGATGGTATGTGTTTGGTGGGAAGAGTGTCCTTCGTGGGTGTGGTGTGTTAGGTGGGTGGAGTGTGTTTGGTGGGTGGAGTGTGCTTGGTGGGTGGAGTGTGCTATGTGGGTGGAGTGTGTTTTGTTGGAGGAGTGTGTTTGTTGGGTGGAGTGTGCTTGGTGGGTGGAGTATGCTTGGTGGACGGAGTGTGCCCCGTGGGTGGAATGTGCTTGGGGTGGAGTGTGCCTGGTAGGTGGGGTGTGCTTGGCGGGTGTAGTGTGCTTGGTGGGTGGAGTGTTCTTGGTGGGTGGAGTGTGCTAGGTGAGTCGAGTGTGTTTTTGTGGGTTGAGTGTGCTTGGCGGGTTGAGTGTGCTTGGCGGGCCGAGAGTGCTTCATGGATGGAGTGTGCTTAGTGGGTGGAAAGCGTTTTACGGGTGGAGTGTGCTTGGAGGGTGGAGTGTGTTTTGCGGGTGGAATGTGCTTGGTGAGTGTAGTGCACCTGATAAGTCGAGTGTGCTTGGTAGGTGGAGTGTGTTTGACAGGTGAAGTCTGGTTGGTGGGTGGAGTGGGCTTGG
Organism: Procambarus clarkii; assembly: GCF_040958095.1. Classification (NCBI taxonomy): domain Eukaryota; kingdom Metazoa; phylum Arthropoda; class Malacostraca; order Decapoda; family Cambaridae; genus Procambarus; species Procambarus clarkii. Next base: position 36,203,209 of record NC_091174.1, on the reverse strand, counting down.
TGGGTAGAGTGTGCTTGCTGGGTGTAGTGTGCATAGTGGTTGAATGAGTTTTGCGTGTGGAGTATTTTAGGCGGGTGGAGTGTGCCTTATGGGTGTTGTGTGCTAGGTGGGAGGAGTGTGCTTAGTGGGATGAGTGTGCTCTGTGGGTGGAATGTGCTTTGTTGGTTGAGTGTGCTTGGTGAGTGGAGAGAGCTTCGTAGATGGAGTGTGCTTGGTGGGTGGAGTGTGCTTGGTAAGTGGAGGGTTCTTGGTGGGTGTAGTCTGATTGGCGGGTGTAGAGTGCTTGGTGGGTGTAGTGTGTTTGGAGGAGGAGTGGGCTTCGTTGGTGAAGTGTGCATTGTGCGTTGATTGTGCTTAGTGGGTGGAGTGTGCTAGGTGAGTCGAGTGAGTTTTTGCGGGTTGAGTGTGCTTCGTGGATATAAAGTGTTTGGCGGGTGGAGTGTGCTTGGAGGGTGGAGTGTGTTTTGTGGGTGGAGTGTGCTTGGTGACAGTAGTGTACCTGATGGGTGGAGTGTGCTTTGTGGGTTGTGTGTGCTTTATGGGTGGAGTGTGCTTGGTAGGTGAGGTGTGCTTTGGGGTGGAGTGTACCTTGAAGGTGGAGTATACCTGGTGGGTGGAGTGTGTCTGGCGGGTGTAGTCTGGTTGGTGGGTGAAGTGTGCTTGGTGGGTGGTCTGTGGTTAGTGGGTGGAATGTGCATTGTGGGTGGAGTGTGCTTGGTGGGTGGAGTGTGCTTGGTGGGTGTAGTGGGCTTGGTGGTTGAGTGAGTTTGGCGTGTGGAGTGTGTTACGTGGGTGGAGTGTGCTTGATGGAAGTTGTGTGCTAGGTGGGTGTGGTGTGCTTGGTGGGAGGAGTGTGCTTAGTGGGTGGAATGTGCTAGGTGGGTGGAATGTGCTTTGTTGCTGGAGTGTGCTTGGTGGGTGGAGAGAGCTTGGTGGATGGAGTGTCCTTGGTGGGTGGAGTGTGCTTATTGCGTGTAGTGTGGTTGGTGGGAGGAGTGTGCTTGGTGGGTGGACTCTGCTTGGTGGGTGTAGTGTGTTTGGAGGAGTGGGCTTGGTGGATGAATCGTGCCTTGTGGGTTGATTGTGCTTGGTGGGTGGAGTGTGCTTGGTGGGTCGAGTTTGCTTGGCTGGTCTAGTCTTGTTGGTGGGTGGAGTGTGCTTGGAGCGTGGTGTGTGCTTGGCGGGTGGAGTTTACTTGGTGGGTGGAGTGTGCTTGGTGGTTGCAATGTTCTTGGTGGGTGGAGTGTGCTTGATGGGTATCGTGTGCGTTACGGGTGGAGTTTGCTTGATGGGTGAAGTGTGCTTGGTGGGGCTTGGTGGGTGGTGTGTGCTTAGTGGGTGGACTGTGGCTAGAGGGTGGAATGTGCTTAGTGGGTGGAGTGTGCTTGGTGGGTGTCGTGTGCTTGTTGGTTGAGTGAGTTTGGCGTGTGGAGTGTGTTAGGCAGGTGGAGTGTGCTTGATGGGTGGAATGTGCTTTGTTGGTGGAGTGTGCTTAATGGGTAGAGTGTGTTTGGTGGGTGGAATGTGCTTTGTTGGTGGAGTGTGCTTGGTGGGTAGAGTGTGCTTGATGGGGTGTAGTGGTTGGTGGGTGGAGTGTACTTGGTGGCTGGACACTGCTTGGTGGGTGTAGTGTGTGTTGGAAGAGGAGTGGGCTTGGCGGGTGAAGTGTGCATGGGTGGGTAGATTGTGCTTGGTGGGTGGAACGTGCTTGGTGGGTGGAGTGTGCTAGGCTGGTGTAGTCTAGTTGGTGGGTGGAGTATGCTTGGAGCGTGGTGTGTGCTTCGCGGGTGTAGTGTACTTTGTGGCTGCAGTGTACTTGGTGGGAGCAGTGTGCTTGATGGGTGAAGTGTGCTTGGTGGGTGGAGTGTGCTTGGTGGGTTTAAAGATTGGTAGATATAGTGTGCTTGGCAGGTGGCATGTGCTTAGCGGGTGTAGAGTGCTTGGTGGATGGAAAGTGCTTTGTTGGGGTAGTGTGATTTGTGGGTGTAGTGTGGCTTGGTGGATGGTATGTGTTTGGTGGGAAGAGTGTCCTTCTTGGGTGTGGTGTGTTCGGTGGGTGGGAGTGTGTTTGGTGGGTGGAGTGTGCTTGGTGGGTGGAGTGTGCTATGTGGGTGGAGTGTGTTTTGTTGGAGGAGTGTGTTTTGTTGGGTGGAGTGTGCTTGGTGGGAGGAGTATGCTTGGTGGACGGAGTGTGCCCCGTGGGTGGAATGTGCTTGTGGGTGGAGTGTGCTGGTAGGTGGGGGTGTGCTTGGCGGGTGTAGTGTGCTTGGTGGGTGGAGTGTTCTTGGTGGGTGGAGTGTGCTAGGTGAGTCGAGTGGTGTTTTTGTGGGTTGAGTGTGCTTGGTGGGTTGAGTGTGCTTGCGGGTTGAGTGTGCTTCATGGATGGAGTGTGCTTAGTGGGTGGAAAGCGTTTTACGGGTGGAGTGTGCTTGGAGGGTGGAGTGTGTTTTGCGGGTGGAATGTGCTTGGTGAGTGTAGTGTACCTGATAAGTCGAGTGTGCTTTGATAGGTGGAGTGTGTTTGACAGGTGAAGTCTGGTTGGTGGGTGGAGTGGGCTTGGTGGGTAGAGTGTGGTTGGGGGGTTAGTGTGCATAGTGGTTGAGTGAGTTTGGCGTGGTGGAGTATTTTAGGCGGGTGGAGTGTGCCTTATGGGTGTTGGGTGCTATGTGGGTGTGGTGTGCTTGGTGGGAGGAGTGTGCTTAGTGGGAGAGTGTGCTTTTGTGGGTGGAATGTGCTTTGTTGGTTGAGTGTGCTTGGTGAGTGGAGAGAGCTTGGTAGATGGAGTGTGCTTGGTGGGTGGAGTGTGCTTGGTAAGTGGAGTGTTCTTGGTGGGTGTACTCTGATTGGCGGGTGTAGAGTGCTTGGTGGGTGTAGTATGTTTGGAGGAGGAGTGGGCTTCGTTGGTGAAGTGTGCATTGTGGGTTGATTGTCTTGGTGGGTGGAGTGTGCTTGGTGGAAGGAGTGTGCTTGGCTGGTGTAGTCTAGATGGTGGGTGGAGTGAGCTTGGAGCGTACTGTGTGCTTGGCGGGTGATCTGTGCTTGGTGGGTGGAGTGTGCTTGATGAGTGTAGTGTGTGTAGCGGGGTGAGTTTACTTGATGGGTGAAGTGTGCTAGGTGGTGGAGTGGGCTTGGTGGGTGGACTGTGGTTTAGTGGGTGGAATGTGTTTAGTGGGTGGAGTGTGCTTGGTGGGTGGAGTGCGCTTGGTATGTGTAGTGTGCTTGGTGGTTGAGTGAGTTTGACTTTTGGAGTGTGTTAGGCGGGTGGAGTGTGCTTTGTTGGTGGAGTGTGCTTGGTGGGTGGAAAGAACTTGGTGGATAAAGTGTGCTTGGTGCGTGGAGTGTACTTGGTGGGTGTAGTCTGATTGGTGGGTGTAGTGTGCTTTGTGGGTGGTGTGTGCATGGTGGGTGTAGTGTGGTTGGTGGGTGGAGTGTGCTTGGTGGGTGTAGTGTGGTTGGTGGGTGGAGTGTGCTTAATGGGTGGACTCTGCTAGGTGGGTGTAGAGAGTGTTTGGAGGAGCAGTTGGCTTGGTGGGTGAAGTGTGCATGGTGGGTTGATTGTGCTTGGTGGGTGGAGTTGTGCTCGGTGGGTGGAGTGTGCTGGGCTGGTGTAGTCTAGTTGGCGGGTGAGTGTGCTTAGTAGGTATAGTGAGCTTGGCAGGTGGAGTGTGCTTGGTGGGATGGAGGATGCCTTGAAGGTTGTAGTGTGCTGGGTGGGTGTAGTGTGTTTGGTGGGTGGATTGTGCTAGGTAGGTGTAGTGTGCTTGGTGGGTGCAGTGTGCTAAGTGGGGGTGGAGTGTGCTTGGTAGGTGAGTGTGCTTGTTGGGTAGATGTGAGTTTGGTGGGTTCAGTGTGCTTGGTAGGTATAGTGTGCTTAGCAGGTGTAGAGTTCTTGGTGGGTGGAGTGTGCTTGGTGGGTGTAGTGTGCTTGGTGGGTAGAGTGTGCTTTGTGGGTGTAGGGATTATTTGTGGGTGAAGAGTGGCTTGGCGTGGTGGAGTGTGCTTGGTGGGTGGGGTTGTGCTTGGTATGTGTCGTGTGCTTAGTGAGTGTGGTGTGCTTTGTGGGTGTAGTTGTACTTGGCAGGTGTAGTGTGGTTGGTGGGTTGGAGTTTGCTTGGTGGGTGGCGTGTGCTTGGTGGGTGGAGTGTGCTTTGTGGTTGGAGTGTGCTTGTCGGGTACTTGTGCTTCTTGGGTGGATTGTGCTTGTCGGGTGAAGGAAGTGTACTTGGGTGGTGGAGTGTTCTTGGTTGTTGTAGTGTGCTTGATCTGTGGAGTGTGCTTGGTGTGTGGAGTGTGCTTGGTGGGAGAAATGTGCTTGTTAGGTGGGAGTGTGCTTGATGGGTGGAATGTGCTTGGTGAATGGAATATACTTGGTGGGAGGAGTGTGCTTGGGTGGGTGAAGTTTCCTTGGTTTGTGTAGTGTGCTTCGTGCGTGGAGTATGCTTGGTGGGTGGAGTGTTCTTGTTGGGTGGAGTGTGCTTGTTGGGTGGAGTGTGGTTGGTGGGTGGAGTGAGCTTCGTGCGTGAAGTGTGCTTGTCAGGTGGAGTGTGCTTGTCGGGTGGAGAGTGCTTGGTAGGTGTATTGTGCTTGGTGTGTGGACAGTGCTTGGTGGATGGAGTGTCCTTGTTGGGTGGAGTGTGTTTGATAGATGGTGTGTGCTTGGTGGGTGGAGTGTACTTTGTAGGTGGAGTGTGCTTGGTGTGTGGAGTGTGCTTGGTGGGTGGAGTGGTGTTTGTTGGGTTGAGTGTGTTAGTTGGGTGGAGTGTACTTGGTGGGTGGAGTGTGCTTGGTATATGGAATGTACTTGGTGGCATGAGTTTGCTTAGTTGGTGGAGTATGGTTTGTGGGGGTGGTTCGCTTATTGGGTGGAGTGTGTTTGGTGGGTGGATCGTGCTTGGTGGCTGGAGTGTGCTTGGGAGTGTAGAGTGCTTGGTGGGTGGAGTGTGTTTGGTGGGTGGAGTGTGCTTGGTGGTTGGAGTGTTGTAGGTGGGTGTAGTGTGGTTGGTGCGTTGAATGTGCTTGGGTGGTTGGAGTGTGCATGGTGAGAGAAGTGTCCTTGGTGGGTGGAGTGTGCTTGGTGGGTGGAGTGTGCTTGGTGGGTGGAGTGTGCTTGGTGGGTGAAGTGTGCTTGGTGGGTATAGTGTGCTTGGTCGGTTGAGTGGGCTAGGTGGGTGGAGTGTGTTAGGTGGGGTGGAGTGTGCTTGGAGGGTGGAGTGAAGTTTAATGGAGGGAGTGTGCTAGGTGGGTGTAGTGTGGTTGGTGGGTGGAGTGTACTCTGTGGGGTGGAGTGTGCTTGGCGGAAGAGTGCGCTTGGTTGGTGTGGTGTGTTTGGTGGTTGGAGTATGTTTAGTGGGTTGCAGAATGCTTGGTGGATGGAGTGTGCTAGGTGGGTGGAAACGTGCTTGTGGGTGGAGTGCGCTTGGTTGGGTGTAATGTGCTTGACGGGTATAGTGTACTTGGTGGGTGGAGTGTGCTTTGTTGGGTGGAATATGCTTAGAGGGTGAAATGTGCTTGGTCGGTTTTGTGTGCATGGCAAGTGGAGTGTGCTTGGTGGGTGGAGTGTGTTTTGGTGGGTGGAGTGTGGCTAGGTGAGGCGAGTGTGTTTGGCGGGTTGAGGGTGCTTGGCGGGTGGAGTGTGCTGCGTTGTTAGAGTGTGCTTCGTAGGTGGAAATTGTTTTGGCTCGTGGAGTGTGACTGGAGGGTGGAGTGTGTTTGGCGGGTGGAGTGTGCTTGGTGAGTGTAGTGTGCCTCGAAGGTGGAGTATACTTGGTGGGATGAGTGTGCTTGGTGGGTGGTGTGTGCTTGGTGGGTGTAGTATGGTTGGTGTGTGGGGTGTGCTTGTGGGTGGGATCTGCTTGGAGGGTGTAGTGTGTTGGAGGAGAAGTGGGGTTTGGAGGGTGAAAATTGCATGGTGGGTGGAGTGTGCTTGGTGGGTGGAGTGGGCTTGGTGGGAGGAATTTGCTTGTTGGGTGGAGTGTGCTTGGTGGGGTGTGGTGTGTTTGGTGGGGTAGTGTATGTTTGGTTGGTGTAGAATGCTTGGGTGGATGATGTGTGCTTGTTGGGTGGAATGTGTTTGTGGGTGGAGTGCGGTTGGTGGGTGGAGTGTGATTGTCGGGTGTAGTGTGCTTGGTGGGTAGGAGTGTGCTTGGGGGTGGAGTGTGCTTGATGGTTGGATTGTGCTTGGTTGTTAGAGTGTGCTTGGTGGTTAGAGTGTGCTTGGTGGGTGGAGTGTGCTAGGTAAATCGAGGTGTGTTTGACGGGTTGTGGGTGCTTGACGGTGGAGTGTGATTCGTGGATAGAATGTGCTTCATGGGTGGAAAGTGTTTGGCGGGTGGAGTGTGCTTGGAGGGTGGAGTTTGTTTAGCGGGAGGAGTGTGCTTGGTGAGTGTAGTGTGCCAGACGGGTGGAGTTTGACTGGTAGGAGGATTGTGCTTGTTGGGTGGAATGTGCTTGGTTGGTGGATGTGCTTGGTAGGTGGAGTGAGTTTGACTTTTGGAGTGTGTTAGGCGGGTGGAGTGTGCTTTGTTGGTGGAGTGTGCTTGGTGGGTGGAAAGAACTTGGTGGATAAAGTGTGCTTGGTGCGTGGAGTGTACTTGGTGGGTGTAGTCTGATTGGTGGGTGTAGTGTGCTTTGTGGGTGGTGTGTGCATGGTGGGTGTAGTGTGGTTGGTGGTTGGAGTGTGCTTGGTGGGTGTAGTGTGGTTGGTGGGTGGAGTGTGCTTAATGGGTGGACTCTGCTAGGTGGGTGTAGAGTGTTTGGAGGAGCAGTTGGCTTGGTGGGTGAAGTGTGCATGGTGGGTTGATTGTGCTTGGTGGGTGGAGTGTGCTCGGTGGGTGGAGTGTGCTGGGCTGGTGTAGTCTAGTTGGCGGGTGGAGTGTGCTTAGTAGGTATAGTGAGCTTGGCAGGTGGAGTGTGCTTGGTGGGATGGAGGATGCTTGAAGGTTGTAGTGTGCTGGGTGGGTGCAGTGTGTTTGGTGGGTGGATTGTGCTAGGTAGGTGTAGTGTGCTTGGCGGGTGCAGTGTGCTAAGTGGGGGTGGAGTGTGCTTGGTAGGTGGAGTGTGCTTGTTGGGTAGAGTGAGTTTGGTGGGTTCAGTGTGCTTGGTAGGTATAGTGTGCTTAGCAGGTGTAGAGTTCTTGGTGGGTGGAGTGTGCTTGGTGGGTGTAGTGTGCTTGGTGGGTAGAGTGTGCTTTGTGGATGTAGGGATATTTGTGGGTGAAGAGTGCTTGGCGGGTGGAGTGTGCTTGGTGGGTGGGGTGTGCTTGGTATGTGTCGTGTGCTTAGTGAGTGTGGTGTGCTTTGTGGGTGTAGTGTACTTGGCAGGTGTAGTGTAGTTGGTGGTTGGAGTTTTGCTTGGTGGGTGGCGTGTGCTTGGTGGGTGGAGTGTGCTTTGTGGTTGGAGTGTGCTTGTCGGGTACTTGTGCTTCTTGGGTGGATTGTGCTTGTCGGGTGAAGTGTACTTGGTGGGTGGAGTGTTCTTGGTTGTTGTAGTGTGCTTGATCTGTGGAGTGTGCTTGGTGTGTGGAGTGTGCTTGGTGGGAGAAATGTGCTTGTTAGGTGGATTGTGCTTGATGGGTGGAATGTGCTTGGTGAATGGAATATACTTGGTGGGAGGAGTGTGCTTGGTGGGTGAAGTTTGCTTGGTTTGTGTAGTGTGCTTCGTGCGTGGAGTATGCTTGGTGGGTGGAGTGTTCTTGTTGGGTGGAGTGTGCTTGTTGGGTGGAGTGTGTTGGTGGGTGGAGTGAGCTTCGTGCGTGAAGTGTGCTTGTCAGGTGGAGTGTGCTTGTCGGGTGGAGAGTGCTTGGTAGGTGTATTGTGCTTGGTGTGTGGACAGTGCTTGGTGGATGGAGTGTCCTTGTTGGGTGGAGTGTGTTTGATAGATGGTGTGTGCTTGGTGGGTGGAGTGTACTTTGTAGGTGGAGTGTGCTTGGTGTGTGGAGTGTGCTTGGTGGGTGGAGTGTGTTTGTTGGGTTGAGTGTGTTAGTTGGGTGGAGTGTACTTGGTGGGTGGAGTGTGTTTGGTATATGGAATGTACTTGGTGGCATGAGTTTGCTTAGTTGGTGGAGTATGGTTTGGGGGTGGTTCGCTTATTGGGTGGAGTGTGTTTGGTGGGTGGATCGTGCTTGGTGGCTGGAGTGTGCTTGGGGAGTGTAGAGTGCTTGGTGGGTGGAGTGTGTTTGGTGGGTGGAGTGTGCTTGGTGGTTGGAGTGTTGTAGGTGGGTGTAGTGTGGTTGGTGCGTTGAATGTGCTTGGTGGTTGGAGTGTGCATGGTGAGAGAAGTGTCCTTGGTGGGTGGAGTGTGCTTGGTGGGTGGAGTGTGCTTGGTGGGTGGAGTGTGCTTGGTGGGTGAAGTGTGCTTGGTGGGTATAGTGTGCTTGGTCGGTTGAGTGGGCTAGGTGGGTGGAGTGTGTTAGGTGGGTGGAGTGTGCTTGGAGGGTGGAGTGAAGTTTAATGGGAGGAGTGTGCTAGGTGGGTGTAGTGTGGTTGGTGGGTGGAGTGTACTCTGTGGGTGGAGTGTGCTTGGCGGAAGAGTGCGCTTGGTTGGTGTGGTGTGTTTGGTGGTTGGAGTATGTTTAGTGGGTGCAGAATGCTTGGTGGATGGAGCGTGCTAGGTGGGTGGAACGTGCTTGTGGGTGGAGTGCGCTTGGTGGGTGTAATGTGCTTGACGGGTATAGTGTACTTGGTGGGTGGAGTGTGCTTTGTGGGTGGAATATGCTTAGAGGGTGAAATGTGCTTGGTCGGTTTTGTGTGCATGGCAAGTGGAGTGTGCTTGGTGGGTGGAGTGTGTTTGGTGGGTGGAGTGTGCTAGGTGAGGCGAGTGTGTTTGGCGGGTTGAGGGTGCTTGGCGGGTGGAGTGTGCTGCGTTGTTAGAGTGTGCTTCGTGGGTGGAAATTGTTTGGCTCGTGGAGTGTGACTGGAGGGTGGAGTGTGTTTGGCGGGTGGAGTGTGCTTGGTGAGTGTAGTGTGCCTCGAAGGTGGAGTATACTTGGTGGGATGAGTGTGCTTGGTGGGTGGTGTGTGCTTGGTGGGTGTAGTATGGTTGGTGTGTGGGGTGTGCTTGTGGGTGGGATCTGCTTGGAGGGTGTAGTGTGTTTGGAGGAGAAGTGGGGTTGGAGGGTGAAAATTGCATGGTGGGTGGAGTGTGCTTGGTGGGTGGAGTGTGCTTGGTGGGAGGAATGTGCTTGTTGGGTGGAGTGTGCTTGGTGGGTGTGGTGTGTTTGGTGGGTAGTGTATGTTTGGTTGGTGTAGAATGCTTGGTGGATGAAGTGTGCTTGTTGGGTGGAATGTGTTTGTGGGTGGAGTGCGGTTGGTGGGTGGAGTGTGATTGTCGGGTGTAGTGTGCTTGGTGGGTGGAGTGTGCTTGGGGGTGGAGTGTGCTTGGTGGTTGGATTGTGCTTGGTGGTTAGAGTGTGCTTGGTGGTTAGAGTGTGCTTGGTGGGTGGAGTGTGCTAGGTAAATCGAGTGTGTTTGACGGGTTGTGGGTGCTTGACGGGTGGAGTGTGATTCGTGGATAGAATGTGCTTCATGGGTGGAAAGTGTTTGGCGGGTGGAGTGTGCTTGGAGGGTGGAGTTTGTTTAGCGGGAGGAGTGTGCTTGGTGAGTGTAGTGTGCCAGACGGGTGGAGTTGACTGGTAGGAGGATTGTGCTTGTTGGGTGGAATGTGCTTGGTTGGTGGATGTGCTTGGTAGGTGGAGTGTGCTCTGTGGGTTGAGTGTGCCTTGAAGGTGGAGTATACTTGGTGGGTGGAGTGAGTTTGGCGAGTGGACTGTGGTTAGTGGGTGGATTGTGCTCTGTCGGTGGAGTTTGCTTGGTGGGTGGAGTGTGCTTGGTGGGTGTAGTGTGCTTGGTGGTTGAGTGAGTTTGGCGTGTGGAGTGTGTTAGGCGGGTGTAGTGTGCTAGGTGGGTGTGGTGTTCTTCGGGGAAGAGTGTGCTTAGTCGGTGGAGTGTGGTTGGTGGGTGGAATGTGCTTTGTGGGTGGAGTGTGCTTGGTAGGTAGAGAGTGCTTGGTAGATACAGTGAACATAGTGGGTGGAGTGTGCTTGTCTGGTGTAGTCTAGTTGTTGGGTGGAGTGTGCTTGGATCGTGGAGTGTGCTTGGCGGGTGGAGTTTGCTTGGTGGGTGTAGTGTGCTTGGTATGTGTAGTGTGATTGGCGGGAGTAGTGTGTTTGGTGGTTGGAGTGTGTTTGTTGGGTGGTTTGTGCTTGGTGGGGGTAGTGTGCGTGGCAGTTGGAGTTTGCTTGATGGGTGAAGTGTCCTTAGTGGGTAGAGTGTCCTTGGTGGGTGTAGTGTGTTTGGAGGAGAAGTGGGCTTGGTGGGTGAAGGTCAACACAGGTGTGAGTTAACTAACACAGGTGTGATGTAACTAACACAAGTGTCAAGAGGAGTGTCGTTAACGCTTATGTCGACCGTTCTCTCATCTACAGCTCAGGATGGAAGCAATTCGATGAAGAACTCTGTAGGGTAAATTGAAATTGAAATTGAAATAAGTTTATTGAGGTAAAATACACACAAAGGGATGAGGTAGCTCAAGCTATTCTCACCCCATTCAGTACAACGTGTTAATATATACATAGACACACATCACAAATAAACATATTGCCAAACATTCTGAGAGGTAAACATATACATTTCCTCCTTCACAAGGAGTATGTTATCAGACGTACCCACAAATACTTTTATGACCTAGGTATACTGTATAGACAATTTGCAAGAGACATGCAGATAATTCAACAAAATATTACAATCTTGGTGCAAAATTCTTATATTTCTCAAGAATATCATCAACCTTTCCGTTGTGACACATCCAGGCTATTTGTTCAGGAACAGTCCTTATCTCAGTGTTTCTATATACATAAATCAACGGGCAATCAAGAACATAATGGGCCAGGGTGTGAGACCTTAACATACCACATAGTTTACACCTCGTGTCATTATCATGAACATCTAACCCATATTCCCAGTAATATTTGTACCCAAGCCTGAGCCGCATGTACACAGAGTCACTCCAAGCATTTCTCCTTTTACCATAAGTGAAATGGGTGTTTTGACTCACATACATGTAGTGTTGCATGGTTTGACTACTCTCATACATTATCTCTCTCTTCTCCACTCCCACCTGTGCCTGAATATTTCTGATTTTGCTTCTTATTTGTCTCATTGTGAATTCACATTCAATGTCAACTTGTAGTTTTGATGTGGCACGTTTGGCCAAGTCATCCGCCACCTCGTTGAGCACTATTCCAACATGAGATGGAATCCACATGAATTTCACACTATAACCTTTCAGCTGTATCTCAGTTATTCTTCTCTTACAGTCCTCAACTATAGACATGAAGACTGGGTTTCGACTGTTTAAGGACTCCAGTGCTCCTCGGCTATCGACAAATACAAAAACATTTTTGTCGTCATGACGTACTTCCTCCAAACACGCCAGAATGGCCTGCAGTTCAACTTGTGTGGATGATATATAATTACTAAGCCGGAGTTCAATTATCCTGTCCACAGTCCCAAACTCCGTACAATCCCTTATTAGGACACCACACCCGGCCCTGCCATCCTCCGCCACCGACCCGTCGCAATATACATGTAAACTGTTGCCTCTTGGTAACCGAGATATCATGCTTCCATACAAACACCGTAATTGTCCCGGTTCATGATGAATCTTTTTCGCCTAGAGGGGTACAATTTCGACGTCTATTTTCTGTACTTTCCAGGGAGCAGACATATTACACTGTCGAGAGGGTTTACAGCAGTCAAGTACGTCGTATTCCCTGAGGTCATGAGCTAATCCCCTCGTGTAGCGTGTCTCCCTCAGTTTCCTGGAAGTGTGTACGTCACTCAAGCAGGTCTGAACGCTCTCAAACAGCTTATCCCCTCCTTTTCTCCGCATGAAACGAATAGATACTCTAGTGTTAATGTCACGGACTCTATCACACACACTCTGTAAATTTAATTCCATTCTCATTATTTCAATCATTGCATTTCTTTGACATCCAAGAATAATCCTCATAGCCTCGTTCTGTATCAGCTCTATTTTTTGAATTCTGCCTTGGCCTGTGTAAGACAATACGGGTGCTGCGTAGTCTATCAGGGACGGAACAGTACTTATGTATAACATCCGCAAGATAGGTACCCCAACACCTTTACCAGAAAAAGCCAGTGCTTTCAGAGGATGCAGACGGGCTTTACATAAGGTGCTGATATGATTTATTTCAGCATTTTTACTCTCACATGTGTATCCAACATACATGCCCAGATACTTGTACTTCTGAACACGGCTCAGTTCCACACCATTTAGAGTAAGTGTTATATTTCTTCGTTTCCTATACTCGTATTTGGTTTTATCTGCATTTATAACTAAGCCTAACTTGTGACAGGTTGTACCAAGTATGTTAAGAGCAGTTTGAATTTTGTTCCCAGAAGTGCCTTGTATAAGAATGTCATCAGCATATATGATCGTCGTGACCCCTGGAGGATACATCTCTGATGCTAATCTGTTCATTAATACATTGAATAAGGTGGGACTTAATACTCCCCCTTGTGGGGTACCTAACTGAAACCTCCGTTCCTCAGACATGTATCCCTGGTAATACACCTGACCTTTTCTGCCTTGTAGATAATCCCTTATCCAGTGTAGCAATCTCCCTGTTATTCCCAGATTGGCTAATTCGTATAAGATTACTTCCCCATTGGCTTTATCAAATGCTCCTTGTAGATCAACAAAAACTCTACAATTGTCATCCACATTAGACAAACACTCTAAGAGACAATCCGCAGTACTTTTGCCTTTGATAAAACCAAAGAGATTACTGGACATGTAGACACTGACATTACTGTAGGGTAAGGTAGGTCCTAATCAACAACGGCTTCTCCAATGGTTTCGTTGAAGACATCATAAGAAGGAAGGTGAAACGCCATGCAACCTCTGAAGAGACAACTAACACAACACCTGTACCCCCTATTAGACTATTTTACAGGAACTTCTTTTCTACAGCTCATAAAACGGAGGAAAGGGTCCTGAAAGATATTGTTAATAGAAACGTTATCCCTACAGACAAAAATCAGAAGATACAATTGACGATCTACTATAAAACCAAGAAAACGGCCAACCTACTCATGAGGACACATGAGATAACAACGAGACAACCTACTCCAGACACAAAGCTGAACGCTTTAAAAGAGACCAAAGTCCTCTATGTCTTCAAATTCCCACTTGGGGACTGTAAGCCTCAAAGAATTCAGTATATAGGCAAGACAACAACATCTCTTTCCAGGCGATTAACGATGCATAAGCAACAGGGCTCCATTAAGGAACATATAATCTCTTCCCACAACCAGACCATCACCAGAGAAGTCTTAACAAAAAACACCGAAATCATCGATAGATAGAGCGATAGCAGGTGGCTTGATATCTGTGAGGCACTACACATTAAGAAGTCGACACCAGCAATCAACAGCCAATTTATGCACAATTATATTTTACCCACTTCAAGACTCCGCACCAATATAGAAGCATCAAGAAATATGGGCCAATAGGCCCTTTGCAGTTACTTCCATTCTTCCCTTTAACTTACAAAATATTATACCCATTGTTTCGTGTTCTGTCTTGTGTTGAAAGTTTGTTTTCACCTCATCCAAAACTGTTGTAACATATCACCTCACCCAAATGCAGGTATAAAATCAAAGCTGTTTAAACTCTGTTTAGTGTTTGCAGGTTATAGTTGTGTGTGTGTAAACTAAAGTCTTTGAAAATGTAATATGTTATTACAAAACGTGTTCAGGTGTCGCGTCAGACTAGAAATAAAAATGAATTTTGGAGAATTGATTTTTCAGTTACCATCAACAGTGAAAAGAAATATAAGAAATATTGAGAAAAATCGTGTTAGAATTATTAATCTTACTTTTTCGGTTATATTTAATAATATATGTCTACAGGAAAGACTGCTACCAATATATATATATATATAAATATATATATATATATATATATATATATATATATATATATATATATATATATATATATATATATATATATAATATGCATATAAACTGCATGGGGTTGCACTAGAACATTCACTATTTAGCAGTGGATAAAGTTACCTTAGGGTGTGGCACATATTCAATCGCTTTTGTCAAAAACTTTATACACAACTGGTAAATTCCTGGCTAGAGTTAGAGATACATTAGTAATGAAGTATTCCGCGAAACATACATTCTGTGGTTGTGTGTTCGGGTCGATATGAATATGACTACTCATAGTGACGTCATAGATACACCACATGCGCCAGAGCCTTCGTCTTACTGGGGATTGTTTGTCAACGCCTCTATATCAGCTTTATTTCCTGTAACAACTGTCTCACACATCTGTTTATTGTACTGTTATTTCACTGGTGCAAGGACAATACTGCAACACCTACGAACAAGGTGTTGGTGATGTGTAGTGTGGTGACAGGGTCCGCTCACAAGGTCAGACCGGGCGCGACCAGAGGGGGCTCAAGGCCTCCCAACACCACTTAAGGCGGCGCCACGCACCAGATAACACCTGAGAAATGTGGCGGCTCATACACTTGGGTACTGCCATAGTGGCAGGCCTTCTCCACGCCATCATTATGGACCAGAGTGAGTCATACGTCTTCCACCCTTTTCCTACATCTTCTTGTCCCTGTCATCCTCGCCTTGTGATCTTTGTGATCAAGGATAGTTGTACACCAGTGTTGTGCAGGAGTGATGTGCACGAGTGTTGTGCAGGAGTGTTGTACACGAGTGTTGTGCAGGATTGTTGTACACCAGTGTTGTGCAGGAGTGTTGTGCACGAGTGTTGTGCAGGAGTGTTGTACACGAGTGTTGTGCAGGAGTGTTGTACACGAGTGTTGTGCAGAAGTGTTGTGCAGGAGTGTTGTGCAGGAGTGTTGTGCAGGAGCGTTGTGCAGGACTGCTGTACAGGACTGTTGTGCAGGAGTGTTGTGCAGGAGTGTTGTGCAGGAGTGTTGTACAGGAGTGTTGTACAGGAGTGTTGTACAGGAGTGTTGTACAGGAGTGTTGTGCAGGAGTGTTGTACAGGAGTGTTGTGCAGGGGTGCTGTGCAGGAGTGTTGTGCAGGAGTGTTGTACACGAGTGTTGTGCAGGAGTGTTGTACAGGAGTGTTGTGCAGGAGTGTTGTACAGGAGAGTTGTGCAGGGGTGCTGTGCAGGAGTGTTGTACACGAGTGTTGTGCAGGAGTGTTGTACACGAGTGTTGTACAGGAGAGTTGTGGAGGAGTGTTGTACAGGAGTGTTGTGCAGGAGTGTTGTACAGGAGTGTTGTGCAGGAGTGTTGTACAGGAGTGTTGTACAGGAGTGTTGTACAGGAGTGTTGTGCAGGAGTGTTGTGCAGGAGTGTTGTGCAGGAGTGTTGTGCAGGAGTGTTGTACAGGAGTGTTGTGCAGGAGTGTTGTGCAGGAGTGTTGTACAGGAGTGTTGTGCAGGAGTGTTGTACAGGAGTGTTGTACAGGAGTGTTGTGCAGGAGTGTTGTACAGGAGTGTTGTGCAGGAGTGTTGTACAGGATTTTTGTGCAGGAGTGTTGTGCAGGAGTATTGTGCAGGAGTGTTGTACAGGAGTGCTGTGCAGGAGTGTTGTGCAGGAGTGTTGTACAGGAGTGTTGTACAGGAGTGTTGTGCAGGAGTGTTGTACAGGAGTGTTGTACAGGAGTGTTGTACAGGAGTGTTGTACAGGAGTGTTGTACAGGAGTGTTGTACAGAAGTGTTGTACAGGAGTGCTGTGCAAAGTGTTGTGCAGGAGTGTTGTGCAGGAGTGTTGTGCAGGAGTTTTGTAGAGGAGTGTTATGCAGGAGTGTTTTACAGGAGTGTTGTGCAGGAGTGTTGTACAGGAGTGTTGTACAGGAGTGTTGTGCAGGAGTGTTGTACAGGAGTGTTGTACAGAAGTGTTGTGCAGGAGTGTTGTACAGGAGTGCTGTGCAAAGTGTTGTACAGGAGTGTTGTGCAGGAGTGTTGTACAGGAGTGTTGTACAGGAGTGTTGTGCAGGAGTGTTGTGCAGGAGTGTTGTGCAGGAGTGTTGTGCAGGAGTTTTGTAGAGGAGTGTTGTGCAGGAGTGTTGTACAGGAGTGTTGTGCAGGAGTGTTGTACAGGAGTGTTGTGCAGGAGTGTTGTACTGGAGTGTTGTGCAGGAGTGTTGTGCAGGAGTTTTGTAGAGGAGTGTTGTGCAGGAGTGTTGTACAGGAGTGTTGTGCAGGAGTGTTGTACAGGAGTGTTGTGCAGGAGTGTTGTACTGGAGTGCTGTACAGGAGAGTTGTGCAGGAGTGTTGTACAGGAGTGTTGTACAGGAGTGTTGTACAGGAGTGTTGTACAGGAGTGTTGTGCAGGAGTGTTGTGCAGGAGTGCTGTACAGGAGTGTTGTGCACGAGTTTGTGCACGAGTGCTGTACAGGAGTGTTGTACACGAGTGTTGTGCAGGAGTGTTGTACAGGAGTGTTGTACAGGAGTGTTGTGCAGGAGTGTTGTACAGGAGTGTTGTACAGGAGTGTTGTACAGGAGTGTTGTACAGGAGTGTTGTGCAGGAGAGTTGTACAAAAGTGTTGTACAGGAGTGCTGTGCAGGAGTGTTGTACAGGAGTGCTGTACAGGAGAGATGTGCAGGAGTGTTGTACAGGAGTGTTGTACAGGAGTGTTGTACAGGAGTGTTGTACAGGAGTGTTGTGCAGGAGTGTTGTGCAGGAGTGCTGTACAGGAGTGTTGTACACGAGTGTTGTGCAGGAGTGTTGTACAGGAGTGTTGTACAGGAGTGTTGTGCAGGAGTGTTGTACAGGAGTGCTGTACAGGAGTGTTGTACAGGAGTGTTGTACAGGAGTGCTGTACACGAGTGTTGTGCAGGAGTGTTGTACAGGAGTGTTGTACAGGAGTGTTGTGCAGGAGTGTTGTACAGGAGTGCTGTACAGGAGAGTTGTGCCGGAGTGTTGTACAGGAGTGTTGTACAGGAGTGTTGTGCAGGAGTGCTGTACAGGAGTGTTGTACACGAGTGTTGTGCAGGAGTGTTGTACAGGAGTGTTGTACAGGAGTGTTGTACAGAAGTGTTGTACAGAAGTGTTGTACAGAAGTGTTGTGCAGGAGTGTTGTGCAGGAGTGTTGTGCAGGAGTGTTGTACAGAAGTGTTGTACAGAAGTGTTGTGCAGGAGTGTTGTGCAGGAGTGTTGTACAGAAGTGCTGTACAGAAGTGTTGTGCAGCAGTGTTGTACAGGAGTGTTGTACAGAAGTGTTGTGCAGGAGTGTTGTGCAGGAGTGTTGTACAGGAGTGTTGTGCAGGAGTGCTGTACAACAGGAGTGCTGTGCAGGAGTGCAGAAGAAGTGTTGTGCAGGAGTGTTGTGCAGGAGTGTTGTGCAGGAGTGTTGTACAGAAGTGTTGTACAGAAGTGTTGTACAGAAGTGTTGTGCAGGAGTGTTGTACAGAAGTGTTGTGCAGCAGTGTTGTACAGGAGTGTTGTGCAGGAGTGTTGTGCAGGAGTGTTGTACAGAAGTGTTGTACAGAAGTGTTGTACAGAAGTGTTGTACAGAAGTGTTGTACAGAAGTGTTGTGCAGCAGTGTTGTACAGGAGTGTTGTGCAGGAGTGTTGTGCAGGAGTGTTGTACAGAAGTGTTGTACAGAAGTGTTGTGCAGGAGTGTTGTGCAGGAGTGTTGTACAGAAGTGTTGTACAGAAGTGTTGTGCAGCAGTGTTGTACAGGAGTGTTGTGCAGAAGTGTTGTGCAGAAGTGTTGTGCAGGAGTGTTGTGCAGAAGTGTTGTGCAGCAGTGTTGTACAGGAGTGTTGTGCAGAAGTGTTGTACAGGAGTGTTGTGCAGAAGTGTTGTGCAGAAGTGTTGTGCAGGAGTGTTGTGCAGGAGTGTTGTACAGAAGTGTTGTGCAGCAGTGTTGTACAGGAGTGTTGTGCAGAAGTGTTGTGCAGAAGTGTTGTGCAGGAGTGTTGTGCAGAAGTGTTGTGCAGGAGTGTTGTACAGAAGTGTTGTGCAGGAGTGTTGTGCAGGAGAGTTATGCTCAAGTGTTTTACAGGAGTATTATACAGTAGTGTTGCACATAAGTGTTGTGCATGAGTGTTGTGCAGGAGTTATGTACAGGAGTTTTGCACAAGGGTATTGTGCCGAGTGTTGCACATGATGACTGTGCAGGAGTGTTGTGCAGGAGTGTTGTACAGAAGTGTTGTACAGAAGTGTTGTGCAGCAGTGTTGTACAGGAGTGTTGTGCAGAAGTGTTGTACAGGAGTGTTGTGCAGAAGTGTTGTGCAGAAGTGTTGTGCAGGAGTGTTGTGCAGGAGTGTTGTACAGAAGTGTTGTGCAGCAGTGTTGTACAGGAGTGTTGTGCAGAAGTGTTGTGCAGAAGTGTTGTGCAGGAGTGTTGTGCAGAAGTGTTGTGCAGCAGTGTTGTACAGGAGTGTTGTGCAGAAGTGTTGTACAGGAGTGTTGTGCAGAAGTGTTGTGCAGAAGTGTTGTGCAGGAGTGTTGTGCAGGAGTGTTGTACAGAAGTGTTGTGCAGCAGTGTTGTACAGGAGTGTTGTGCAGAAGTGTTGTGCAGAAGTGTTGTGCAGGAGTGTTGTGCAGAAGTGTTGTGCAGGAGTGTTGTACAGAAGTGTTGTGCAGGAGTGTTGTGCAGGAGAGTTATGCTCAAGTGTTTTACAGGAGTATTATACAGTAGTGTTGCACATAAGTGTTGTGCATGAGTGTTGTGCAGGAGTTATGTACAGGAGTTTTGCACAAGGGTATTGTGCCGAGTGTTGCACATGATGACTGTGCAGGAGTGTTGTACAGGAGTGCTGTGCATAATTCATGAACACGAGTGTGTTGCTCACCTTGTTGTACTCACCTAGTTGTGCTTGCGGGGGAGGAACTCTGGCTCTTTGGTCCCGCCTCTCAACCGCCAATCAAATGGTTTATAGATTCCTGAGACTACTGGGCTCTGTTGTATCTACATTTGAAACTGTGTATGGAGTCAGCCTCCACCACATCACTGCCTAATGCATTCCGTTTGCTAACTACTCTGACACTGAAATAGTTCTTTCTAACGTCCCTATGGCTCATATGGGTATTCAGTTTCCATCTGTGCCCCCTTGTTCGCGTACTCCCCCCCCCCTTAATGTTAAACAATTAATCTTTATCTACCCTGTCGATTCCTCTTAAAATTATATTGGTAGTGAGCATGTCTCCCCGAGATCTCTTATGTTCCTGCAACATTAGGTTCATTTCATGCAGCCTTAGCTTGTAACTCATGCCTCTTAGTTCTGGGACTAGCCTAGTGGCATACCTTAGAACATTTTCCAGCTTCGTCTTGTGCTTGACAAGGTGCGGGCTCCATGCTGGGGCTGCATACTCCAGGATTGGTCTTACATATACAAGGTTCGTAATGACTCCTTACACAGGTTCCTGAAGGCTGTTCTGATGTTAGCAAAGATGTTTTACAGGAGTGTTGCACAGAATTGTTATGCAGGAGTTTTGCACATGCGAAGGTAGAGAAATAGAAACAATTGAATTCAAGCTACAAGAATCATACAAAACCTAGGAGAGGCAAAGAGGGCAAAAGGCCATCAGTGAAATATAGAGAAATCCGAAATATTTTTTTCTCCTATGCAAAATCATGATCAAAAACCACATCTAGTATCGGGCCCCTGCGATAGGGAGATGGAACTTTCACCGATGACAACAAAGAAATGGGCGAGTTACTGAGGAAGTAGTACGACTCTGTTTTCAGCGAGATACTAAACACACTAAAGATTGATTACCCAAATGAATTTTTCATGGATATGATACCAACATCAAATTATATATCAGACGTCACCCTATCCCCACTGGATTTTGAAGAAGCCATAAACAGTATGCCTATGCACTCTGCACCAGGCCCGGATTCTTGGAACTCCATTTTCATCAAGTACTGTTAAAAAACACTATCGCAGGCCCTTCACATTCTGTGGAGACAAAGCCTAGATACTGGCGTTATCCCTGACATACTAAAAACAGCAGAGAGAGCACCACTCCATAAAGGAGGAAATAAGGCAGAGGCAAAATATTACAGACCGATAGCACTAACATCGCACATCATAAAAACTTTTGAGAGAGTGCTAAGAAGTAAGATCACAAAATACATGGAATCACAGCATCTCCATAACCCCGGACAACATGGTTTCAGAACAGGGTGAATTTGCATGTCGCAGTTGCTGGTTCACTATGATATGGCATTAGATGCTATGGAAAACAAACAAAACGCTGATGTAATTTACACAGATTTCGCAAAAGCCTTTGCTAAATGTGACCAGGGTGTTATTGTTTATGAAATGCGTTCAAAAGGAATTACCGGAAGAATAGGTAGATGGATCTACAATTTCCTGACTAACAGAACCCAATGTGTAATAGTCAACAAAATAAAATCCAGCCCATCAACCGTGAAGAGCTCAGTTCCCCAGGGTACTGTGCTTGCTCTAGTACTTTTTCTCATCCTCATATACAAGAACACAACCTATAGCACTGTATCATCCTTTGCAGATGACACTAGGATCTTCATGAGAGTAGGCAACATAGAGGACACGGCAAACCTCCAATCAGATGTAGATCAGGTCTTTCTATGGGCTACAGAAAATAATATGTTGTTTAACGAAGATAAGTTCCAGATCATGCACTACGGAAAAAATGAAAATATAAAAACGGAAACCACGTACAAAACTCAGGCAAATCATAACATGGGACGAAAAGGCAATGTAAAGGACCTGGGTGTACTCATGTCGGATGATCTTACCTTTAAAAAACACAATAAAGTAGCCGTCACAACTGCAAGAAAAATGACAGGTTGGATAACAAGAAGTTTTCACACTAGAGATGCTGTACCGATGATGATACTTTTCAAAACGCTTGTGCTCTCTTGAGTGGAGTACTACTGCACAATGACAGCCCCTTTGAAAGCTGGAGAAATTGCTGATCTGGAGAGCATGCGGAGATCCTTTACTGCTTGAATGCACTCAGTAAAACATTTAAACTACTGGGACCGACTAAAGAGCCTAAATCTGTATTCCCTTGAGTGCAGGCGGGAAAGATACATAATAATTTATACGTGAAAATAATAGAGGGGCTGGTCCCAAACCTGCACACAGAAAAAACATCACATGAGACCAGAAGGCATGGCAGGATGTGAATAATACCCCCGATGAAAAGCAGAGGTGCAACAGGTACTCTGAGAGAGAACTCTATCAACACCAGAGGCCCGGGACTGTTTAACACGCTTCCACTACACTTAAGGGGCATAACTGGCAGACCGGTCGGCCGAGCGGACAGCACACTGGACTTGTGATCCTGTGGTCCCGGGTTCGATCCCGAGTGCCGGCGAGAAACAATGGGCAGAGTTTCTTTCACCCTTTGCCCCTGTAACCTAGCAGTAAAATAGGTACCTGGGTGTTAGTCAGCTGACACGGGCTGCTTCCTGGGGGTGGAGGCCTGGTCGAGGACCGGGCCGCAGGGACACTAAAGCCCCGAAATCATCTCAAGATAACCTCAAGATAACCTGACCCCTCACAATGTTCAAGAGAGAACTTGACAAACACCTCCAAAGGATACCTGATCACATAGGCTGTGACTCATACGTCAGGCTGCGAGCAGCCGCGTCCAACAGCCTGGTTGATCAGTCCAGCAACCAGGAGGCCTGGTCGACGACCGGGCCGCGGGGACGCTAAGCCCCGGAAGCACCTCAAGATACAAGATATATGCGAGTTGTACCAGAGAGTTGTGCAAGAGTATTGTTCAGGAGTGTTGCACCGGAGTGTTGTACAGGAGTGATATGCTGGTGTGTTGTGCAGGAGTGTTGCACCGGAGTGTAGTACAGGAGTGATATACAGGTGTGTTGTGCAGGAGTGTTGCACCGGAGTGTAGTACAGGAGTGATATGCAGGTGTGTTGTGCAGGAGTGTTGCACCGGAGTGTAGTACAGAAGTGATATGCAGGTGTGTTGTGCAGGAGTGTTGCACCGGAGTGTAGTACAGGAGTGATATACAGGTGTGTTGTGCAGGAGTGTTGCACCGGAGTGTAGTACAGGAGTGATATACAGGTGTGTTGTGCAGGAGTGTTGCACCGGAGTGTAGTACAGGAGTGATATGCAGGTGTGTTGTGCAGGAGTGTTGCACCGGAGTGTAGTACAGGAGTGATATACAGGTGTGTTGTGCAGGAGTGTTGCACCGGAGTGTAGTACAGGAATGATATACAGGTGTGTTGTGCAGGAGTGTTGCACCGGAGTGTAGTTCAGGAGTGATATACAGGTGTGTTGTGCAGGAGTGTTGCACCGGAGTGTAGTACAGGAGTGATATGCAGGTGTGTTGTGCTGAAACGTTGTACAGGAGCATTGTACAGGAGTGTTGTACATTATGTATATGCAGGAGTGTTGTACAGGAGTGTTGTGCCGGAGTGTTGTGCAGGAGGGACGTGCCACAGTGTTGTGCAGGAGTGTTGTGCAGGAGTGTTGTGCAGGAGTGTTGTGCAGGAGGGATGTGCCACAGTGTTGTGCCGGAGTGTTGTGCAGAAGTGTTGTGCAGAAGTGTGGGGCAAGAGCGTTTCATAGGAGTGTTGTACAGGAGCCATTTATAGTAGTGTTTTGGTGGTGACATATAATTACACAGGAGTTGTATAAACAAAGGAGGCTGAGTCAATACGTGAAGACCGCCTGGAGACAAGAAGTTGACACATGGGACTATGTCTTCCAACAGCGGCGCCAGGAGCGGCCACCAGCGCGGGTCCCCCACTGGCCCAGGTCACAGGTCACCCATGTGACCAGCTCGCAGGCACCTACCACACCTGGTAACTACCTCATCACTTATTTTTCTGTCTCTTCTTCTTTCACTCGCACGGCGTCAATGACCTCGTTGTAATCAGAGCCGTCTTACTATTTAGGCCCAATTGGCACTTGCACGGGGGCCCCACGATCGTAGGGGCCCCTCGAGAGTAGGGGCCCAACGAGCATAGGACATGTTTATTATGGAAGACGAATGTTTAAATACTTAGGTCTTGTTTCACGAACCCTTATATAATATAACCCTACATCCGGTTTTGGAATTAAATAGTAAATTTTGAAGATATATTTCCAGGTGAATACCTCTCTCATCAGAAATAACACGTAATGTTTTGAGTGGAGAACGGAGAGAGGGAGAGAGCGGCAGAGGAGCAGGAGAAAATAGGAAAACTTCCAAAATTAACATCGTGGCTCAACACAGGTGCAACGACAGCCACTCATATCATTCCTTGAGATATAGCATCCACATGAATCATGAATCCATTCCTGCAATGTCAGCCACTAGAACTGCTCCTTCAGATATAGCATCAACATCTACATCCATTCCTGCTCCCAGTCATCCTGTTCCAGCAGACAATCCATCATTGCCTGTTGCTGCTGCTGGTGACATTTTTCAAGAGGAAATGCCTAAATATACAACAGTAAAGGAGTTTGCAATCCAAGAGACAGATCCGGGGCAATGGAACATTAATGATACTTACGCAATAGATTACCGGAGTCGTTGTGGGCCCTCATCATGTCAGAAACATGATAGCAACCTTTCAAACTTACGCAGAGTGTATTAAATTGCTGAAGTAGAGAATATGAAGGCAAGGTATTTATCAATCAATGTGTTCAGACGTAAACTGCGGAACTGCGAGTATGTAAAACGTGAATGGTTTCTCTATTCATCATCCCAAGGTCGTTTAAACTGCATTGTACGTCGCGTGTTGTCAAAGAAAGAACCTCCATTTGCTACATTGGGGCTCAATGACTGGAAGCACAGCAATGTTATTGTACATGAAAATGGAGAACATCGAAAGTGCGTGACTGCATATTTGATAAGGCATAAAGAAACAGGAAGTGTAGATTCTTCGTTACTTGAGCAACATCGATCAGACCAGGAATATTGGCCTAAAGTGTTGACATGTGTGGGTTCTGTACTTAGCTGTCTTGTCTCTAGAGGTTTGTCATATCCGGGAGAAAATCCGATTATTGGGTCAGAAAAAATGGCAACTATTTAGGTATACGAGAACTGATGATTGAATTTGACCATTTTTTGGAAGAACATCACAAAATGTATGGAAATCCTGGAGAATGGGGTATCCGTCATATTTATCTGCAAATATTTGTGAAGAATTTATTGAATTGATGGGACAACAGGTAAGTAAACTAAACAGGTAATTGATGGGGCAACAGGTAAAGTAAGTAAAGACCCAAAGTATTATTCAATAAGTGTAGAGTCCACTCCAGTCATCTCGCACACAGATCAACTGACATTTACTGTCCGATACATTAAAGGCTGTATACATCAAGACGTTTCTTGATGTTCCTCCCTAACCTTTCTCATGGATCATAAGATCTAACAGACACTGTCGTGGATTTTCTTAATGAGAACAAAATTCCACTATGAAACGGCCGTGGTCAGTCATACGATAATGCCTTAAATATGTCTGGACGAAATACTGGACTGAAAGCAGGGATTCAACAACTCAATGCGTTTGTCATTTATGTCCCCTGTGCTGGACACAGCCTGAACTTGGAGGTAGTAAACGCAGCAGAATGTTGTCTACAGACAGTCAAATTCTTTGAATTTGTTCAGCATCTGCATTAATTTTTTGCTGGTTCTTCTCGTAGCTGGAATGTACTGACATCATCTTAGGAAAAGATTTTGTGGTTAAGCGTCTGTCTGACACACGATGGTCAGCACATTTTAATGCTGTTCATGCTCTGTATGTGGATTTCCTGAAAATGAAACATGCACTAGATTCTCTATCAGCTGACAATGAACAGGAAGTGAATACAAGGCGAGAGGCAGAAGGGTTAAGCAAAAAATGGAATGTCTGGAAACAATCTCTCTCACAATTCTTTGGAATGACATGCTAGACAGAATGAACTAAACAAACATGGTCCTGCAATCAAATGATGTAAACATCCTGGTTGCCGCAAATCTTCTAGAGTCTATGAAAACCTATCATCGGGAACCTAGAGACAAATTTAGTGAATATGAATTCAAAGCCAGGAGTACGTGGCCAAATGCAGAGTACAGTGATGGGAAAAAACGGGAACGTAGACGAAGTGTACGTCTTAGTAGATATGATTGATCAGCAGAAGATGTACTTCTCATTAAACCGAAAAAATCAAGGTGGAAACATTTCTCCCCATTCTGGACACACTAATCTTTGAACTGAGAAAATACGCACAGGTTTATTCACAGATTGGAAATAATTTTTATTTTTTCAGTGAATTGAACACCATTGCTTCTGATACACTAGATGAAAATGTGTGAACATCTGGCTAATATATATTACAGAGACCTGAATTATGATTACCTTATAAATGAATGTGAGCATCTCAAGCACACTACATGGCTCTTGATGAAATTTGTGAGACTCTCTCTCTGCACTCTACAGAAAAACAATTTCGGACAATTTAAAATCTGTATTCCCGAATGTTGAAATTGCATTCAGAGTGTTCATGTGCACCATGGTGACCAACTGAACAGGAGAACGCTCCTTATCACGACTGAAATTTATTAAAAATCTACTTCGTCGCAAAATGGGGCACCATTGTTTGAAATGGCTTTCACTCACGAGCATAGAAAATAACATCCTGAAGACCATTGACTTCAAGCCAAAGATAAAGCAATTTTCTGAAACGAAATGCCGCAAATGCTTTGTTACAATTAAAACTTTGTAATAATTTCAAACTGGGACATTTAATCAGTGTAGCTTACTGAGTATTATTGTGTTTTTCAAGCCTTGTGCATTGTTCCCATAATTATCATGTTCATAAGTTGCTACTCTACAGCATGTTTGAAATGTTTTAACACCAGTTTTGTTGAAGTGCCAATAAAATAAATATATCTTTAATATTACCAACCATTTACCTTTTTATTCCTGTGAGTGGATGTCATAGGCGCCCCAGCACACTGGTTTGTCCAGTCCCTCACAGGGTGGTCACTAATGCACTCATTGTCTCCTATGAGGAATAAGATAAGGCCAGATATTAGCTTACTGCAGTCTATACTCAGCCGGAGCGCTCGTTTCTCCTGACCTAGCCTTCACATATTGTTCTCCTTCTAGGAAGGTCACCAACTTGCTCCTCTGACCCTGAGCTGCCACATAATCTTCTCGTGCCTCCGTGGTCTCTCCTCCTAGTGTAGGGTTGTATGGGCGTGTACATATTCATTCATATCCCCAGGCAAGTCACCACCAATATCACTAATCACCACGAATGTCACCACCAATGTTACCACCCATATCACCAACAATATCGCCAACAATAAAAACACCAGTAACTCCACTAATAACACCAATATAACCACCAATAGCACCAATAATATTAGCAATATCACTACCAATGTCAACACCAATAACACCACCAATAACTATACCAATATCACTACCATCCCACCATCAATATCACTATTCATATCAGCAATATTAACATTAATAACACCACTAGTATCACCACCAATAACACCACTAGTATCACCACCAATGTCACCAGAAATATTAACATTAATAACTCCACCAATATTAACACCAATAACACCACTAATAACCACACCAATAACCACACCAGTAACTCCACCAATACACCACCAATATCACCACCAATACCAAAAATAATACCATCAATATTAACACTAATAACACCACCAATATCACCAGCAATAACACCACCAATATCATCAGCAATAACACCACCAATATCACCAGCAATAACACCACCAATATCACCAGCAATAACACCACCAATATCATCAGCAATAACACCACCAATATCACCAGCAATAACACCACCAATATCACCAGCAATAACACCACCAATATCACCAGCAATAACACCACCAATATCACCAGCAATAACACCACCAATATCACGACCAATAACCAATAATATCACCATCGAAGTCACCACCAATATCAACCGCCATATCACCATAAATATCACCAATAATATCACCATCAATACCACCACCAATATCACCACTGATATGGTCATCAATATGACCACAAGTATCACCATCAATACCTCCAGTACCACCATCAACACCTCCAGTATTACCAGCAATATCACTATATCACCAATAATATCACCTCCAATGTCACCACCAGTATCACCATAAATTCCCCCAGTATCACCATCAGTACCTCGAGCAGCACCATCAATACCTCCAGTATCACCATCAGTACCTCGAGTAACACCATCAATACCTCCAGTATCACCATTAATACCTTCACTATCACTAGCCATACCTCCAGTATCACCACCAATTCCTCCATTATCATCATTAATACATCCAGTATCACCAGCAATATCACCAGCAATATCACCATCAATACCTCCAGAATCACCACAAATATGTCCAGTATCACCAACAATATCACCGCCAGTAACACCACCAATATCACCGCCAGTAACACCAGCAATATTACCACCAGTAACACCAGCAATATCACCGCCAGTAACACCAGCAATATCACCGCCAGTAACACCAGCAATATCACCGCCAGTAACACCAGCAATATCACCGCCAGTAACACCAGCAATATCACCACCAGTAACACCAGCAATATCACCGCCAGTAACACCAGCAATATCACCACCAGTAACACCACCAATATCACCGCCAGTAACACCAGCAATATCACCGCCAGTAACACCAGCAATATCACCACCAGTAACACCAGCAATATCACCACCAGTAACACCACCAATATCACCGCCAGTAACACCAGCAATATCACCGCCAGTAACACCAGCAATATCACCGCCAGTAACACCAGCAATATCACCGCCAGTAACACCAGCAATATCACCGCCAGTAACACCAGCAATATCACCGCCAGTAACACCAGCAATATCACCGCCAGTAACACCAGCAATATCACCGCCAGTAACACCAGCAATATCACCGCCAGTAACACCAGCAATATCACCACCAGTAACACCACCAATATCACCGCCAGTAACACCAGCAATATCACCGCCAGTAACACCAGCAATATCACCACCAGTAACACTAGCAATATCACCACCAGTAACACCAGCAATATCACCGCCAGTAACACCAGCAATATCACCACCAGTAACACCACCAATATCACCGCCAGTAACACCAGCAATATCACCGCCAGTAACACCAGCAATATCACCACCAGTAACACCAGCAATATCACCGCCAGTAACACCAGCAATATCACCGCCAGTAACACCAGCAATATCACCGCCAGTAACACCAGCAATATCACCACCAGTAACACCAGCAATATCACCGCCAGTAACACCACCAATGTCACCGCCAGTAACACCAGCAATATCACCGCCAGTAACACCAGCAATATCACCACCAGTAACACCACCAATATCACCGCCAGTAACACCAGCAATATCACCACCAGTAACACCACCAATATCATCGCCAGTAACACCACCAATATCACCGCCAGTAACACCACCAATATCACCGCCAGTAACACCACCAATATCACCGCCAGTAACACCACCAATATCACGATCAATATCACTACCAATATCACGCCTCGTGCGTTGCATATTGCCCTGTCCCGGACTTCCTGAGGGGGTTGGGGTCTTATGGAGCTTAAACCTCCAAAGAGCTCTGGTTACTGCACCAGACTGTTCCTCACGTACAGGTAGACCACGTCCCCCCCAACCACTCTCTGCCGGGACAGACAACCAACCACGGCAGCCACACTCTTGCTACCGCCGGTTGACCAACAATGAACTCTAGAGTGCTTGTAGTTTTCTCAGATCACCCTGTACGCTTCTTGATCTTGGAGAGGGGTTCAGCGTCACATCTCCAGGGGGTGCGGCTCCAACACTGACCTCGTTTTCCTGTGCATACACCCCACTTGAGCCACCGTGACTCCCCACTCTCTCCTTGTTCGGAATGATCTCAATCCACCATTTCTGAAATAGTATTCCTTACCACCCTGCCTGCAGCTGTAATCCTCTCTCTCTCTTTCTCTTTTCTGCTTTCTGGGAAGCCTCACCAGGACAAGGGCAAACACCTGTTAACTATATACATTTAATGGTCAAAGAACATCTACAGTACATTTGCATAAAAGAAATAAGAATATTAACCAAAACACTTTAACCTACTATAACCTGGTTGCAATCTGATACCATCCTGGCTTCACCAGCCGTCTATATCAAGTGGTTGCCCAACTCCTGGCTTGCTACTTATATAACCATCCTCACCAAGTGGGTTAAATCTCATAATAGTAATATTGCACAGTTAATCCTAGAATATGCATATATAACTCAGCCTAAAGTTGCAACACTAGAAACATCAATATTACACAGTCGGTCCTGCAAATATATAAAGCTCTGTCTGTTACTAAGGCACTGGAAAAATCTACATAAAAATTCCTCAACACAGAAATGGTCAGTTACTCACCTTCCACTGCGTCTTACATGCCAATGACATTCAAGCACTCTCCCAGTACATTATAAGTAGTTACCATGAACCTCCGCTCTGCATTTAGGGTCTTACTATCCTGTATAACTCTGGGTCCTCCCTGAATTGTCTACTAGGATCTTCTGCAGCTCTTCCAGACTGCTACACCTTGAAGTTTTCCTTGAACACCAGTGATACTCCACCACTGATTCCACAGAAGCATGTGAAACTTCACTTCACTGCTCCTCTTCCCACAGCTTGAGATCCACCTCCTTACTATGTGGGCTCTGCTCTTCCACAGAAATCAGTATTCCTTCTACAGCTTTGGAGTTCTATCCACTAACTTCCTCCCTGGCCTCGAAGTTCTCCCATCAACTCCTTCTCCAAACAAACCTGTAATTCCCATTGACAAGCCAATAAAAATGTTTTCCTACTAACATATAACTAAAATATTTACCTAACATAAGTATCTTCACTCTATATCTCTTTAAATTTCCGCACGCAACGAGGGGGACTCCCCACGTTTGGACGAGTCCATACTCCGCCTCCCCTGGACGGCCCCTCCGCCCTCAAGGCTGCCTGTCGCTGCCCTCAGTTGGTCAGAGGCGCTCGGCAAGGGAGGATGCGTCACTCCTTTCTCCAGGATGTTCCTCTATCTTTACTCTCATATTTAATCTTACTGCCGTAATAAAATATGCCTAATGTATCTACAAACACTTGCCACTATCGCTGGACACACGATCAACTACAGGCAATCACTAGCAACTGGTCAAAATGACTTTGCACAGAATTCGTCAGGTGCGGGGCACGTTCAAATCCCATTCTTCGACATTGGCGATCCTCGTCGCCTACAAAATCGCTATTAAACGGCTCCAATAGTCCCTCCTGGTCATGACTCGAGCTATAAGTCGTCCCCAGGCTTCATACACAAAAGCCTGACTAGTTCCTCCTCTTGACAGAGCATGAAACTAGAGATTCCTCCCTCACTGCCAGGAGCCTAAACACAATGCGGTCTCCTCTCACGAACTCTGTTGCTCGAGTAAGGTCAAGACCCCTGCCGTGAGCCTCACACCTTTGCCACTAAACTCTTGACATCTCATGTTAAGTCATTTATTTACATATTTATTCTCTGCCCATGCTTGTAAACTATTCATCAACATTAGCAAAGCATTTAATATTTATTTACATGTCTATATTTCCCTTGACTGCTCAGATGGGTCTGGTTTGCTGAATACCTCTCACAGGGGGTAGACTCGTTTTTCAAGCAACCTGGGATCATAACAATATATAAACACAGAGATCAAATCAGTACCCAACTCAGCGCGGGAACACACAGTACAGAATAATGTGTTGTTGAGATAGATATAACCGTTGCAGGTTGTCTAGGGCTGTGGCTGTGGATGTGGTGGTTGTGGGAGGAGGTGTGGCTGGTCTGACCACTCTCAAAACGCTCCTGGATCACGGCGTGGAGGATGTCATCCTTCTGGAGGCCCAGGACTACTTAGGTGGGAGAGTGCGCACAATCAGACAAGGTGAGTGTGGGGGCTCGTGACAACTTATGAGGGAGAAGGCACACAATCAGACAAGGTGAGTGCAGGGGCCCCGGGACTTCTTAGGCGGGAGAGAGCGCACAATCAAAGAAGGTGAGCGTGGGGGCCCAGTACTACTTAGGCAGGAGAGTGTGAACTAAAACACAAGGTGAGTGTTGCTTAGCAAACACGTTAAGTGTTGTAGTAGCAGATTTTACTTTAGGCAAGAGACCATAGGAAGGCGGGAGCAAACTGCAAGGACTTTCCCCTTGAGTGAAGTCCTATCCACTTAGGTCACTAACTTTTCGGGTGATAAGACACCTTTAAGGGTAACCGACAAGTGCTCACTTCATATTTTTATTGAAGTGTGGCGCTATGAATCAGGATCGAATCCCAGAAGCAGACCTTCATTAAAAGATCACATGACTAGAACAATCATATAATGCAGAACATGCGTGGAATGGTATTCCTGAAGGATTGACATAAAGACTGTTTTCTGTAACAATTTTATTAACAAAGAGACTAGATTACTACAACAATGATTTTGCATTACATTAATGTTCATCCAGTGGCACTTTAACAGCTACTAAACAACAATGCTGTCATGGTCGGGGAGATATAATCTCCATATACATATCTTAAGGTAGTAACCTTCAGCATCACTGGAACACATAGCCTGGCCACATATCACTCAAGGTTCTTGGGGAGTGAAAAGCTAGCAACAAATATTCAAGTTTACTGGCATTAAGAACCTTCCACAACAGTAAGAACTAAAAATACTTTACTAATTTCACTCACATATCACCAATACTCTATATTCAGCTTCTCAACAACTGGGCATGATGCATCAAATACAGGTCTGCAAACTGCATCAATCAACACTAGCTGACACCAGGAACTTTGCCTAGCGGTGGAAAACTAGTGCCTATATGCTGCTAATACCAACATGTATGGTGGTGTGTCAACCAATAACACATGAGGTAAGAGGAATAATATCACATACATCACCTTAGCATTTCACAAGTTCCTCAAAATATATCACCTCACTAAGAGACATAATAATCACCTTTCCACCTGGTATACATAATGGACAACAATAGAAAATGATCCATATAAATACATACAGTTACATGATTAACATCTAGCAGGCACAATACCCAAATATAAGGTCAGAAATCATGGACTAAACCTTAACACCTCCGCTCGCTTGAGATCAAAGAAAAGTGACGTCTTGAGGCAAGCTTGCCGAGAGGCGACACTGTTACCATCTCCAAATAAGTCAACAGACCTTCAACTTTCAAATCTCGCCAACTCATTTACAATATAAACTTATTCAGGATCTTCTAATTCACCATACAACAACTTAAAAAGTATAAGGCACAACCTTACACAATGATATATAATAGTAATTCGATACATTAAAGAAATTATCATGAAATACAAAATAAGTACACAAAGAATTAGCATGGATACGAGATCACAACACTGGCAGAGTCGGTACTTCACTAGGGAAGATTGCAGGCAGGATTCAACGACATCCAAAACGGTTATACATATGCATACAGAGATAATAAATATATTAAATATATACAACATGTGTATCATAAGATTGTCTAGGTGGAAAACAGTTCACAGTGCCATAATTTCATATAATGTCAGGGCAAATGGGCAATGCAAGGTGCAACACTAATATGGAATTTTCTCAGTATACATGTGATGAATACATATGGAAACTAAATATATACACTCTCTAACATGGTCCACATAATGTTACCTATATAGTATGGATGTAGCATTACTTACAATATACATACAAGGATGTTATTTTTCAAATCAATGACATTAGGCTACTGCTATAACTAGACATCTAATATATATATATGTCCACAATTACACGTCATACAACTTTGATACAGAATTAATATAGACTTGGAAATGTATGTCACACATTGACAATACATAAAATAAGATTAATATATGGTAACATGAGATTGCATCATAAACATAATTTTCGTGATACGAGGCTATCAACCAAGATATCACTGTATAGTTTGAGCACACTCATACACCAATCCCAGTATAATCATACTGGTGTATGCGTGGTCATAACACATGTATAGCAACGACTCCTGTTAAATACCACGAGGCTGAATACTGAACCACCCAGAACTTAGGTGTGCCCACGGACGACGCAACATTGCAATCAAAGTTTATCAACAAGAACTAAGTCTACTACAACAGCAAGCATTATGTTACGTTAATGTCCATCCAGTGACACATTGTAAGATAGCTATTCAACAGCCAATCAATAACAATAGTCTCCATTCTGCTGTCGATTCGGGCTGAATAATTGATCTACTTTAACAATTCAGAGTGTTCACTGAGGACAAGATTGCAATACAGAAAACCCCTGCAGCATCCTGCAATACAATTACTATACAACAAACATCAAGGCAGGTTATAAGACAAGTCTCCATTCCTCCTATCAGTTACATTAACACTTTTCGCAGCACTCTGCAATTAAGTTGCAAATGGAAATAAAGCTAGGCAAGGTTTACCCGAGACACTTCTCCGGTTATCCCCAAGTTACCTTAACTCTCATCTCCAGAGACGATAATCAAGCAAGTGGCTTAATCAATTACTAATTGACTGATTAATAACGTTAATTGACTGTCAACAGCATTGAGCAACAAAAACTCTACTTTAATCACACACTCCTGTCCCCACAGAAAAAAAATATATATTTCATTACGTTAATCACAAACACTTGTCTCCCACAGACAATGAAACAACAATAGTACTCTACGTTAATCACAAACACTTCTCTCCCACTGACATGTCAAACTGTAACATAATAATACATTAGCTCTTTATTACATCACACTTGACCCATCAAGCATTCAGTGAGTAATTACTAATTACTGTTAAACAGACAGCTAAATAATCTCAATCGATTTATGTTAAGTAAGCATACCACCCTCTCGGTAGCTTCTCCATAGTTTATGTCAAGTTTTCTTTAATGAGCAGTAAATACCCCTAATTAACTTTGAACAATTATTTAACTGTCTCATGGACTGATAATGAATTATACACGAATACCTCCCATTCCACACTGTCTAAGCAGGTCTCGTCAAACACTGTGAATTCACAGTAGAGGTGTTAATTACCCTACTTAACACGAGTGCTTAATCAATTGTCCCACAGACAGATAAAATTAATCCAACAAATTAAGCTAGCCCAATGACTTCGCCCTACGACAGTCAGTCAAACCCTTTGACGTTAATTTTCTTCCATAATTAACATGAACCACTAATTAGCCGTCCCAGTCAGGTAATTAGTGAAGATAAAATTACGTTAACACAAGTACCGTTGCTCTTCCGACAGTTCCTCCACACACTATGTGAATTCACGATGAAAATGCTAATTACACAATTAGCTAGAGGGGGCAATAAGCTGTCCCCCATGAACAATTAATTCCACATGAAACATATCTCATTAGCTCAATAATGCTACCCTCTCAGCAGTTTCCTCATTAAGCAATGTGCAACCCCATATGAAGTTAATAACCCACCTAATTAACTTTTTCTGAATTCTTAAATCCTCACAGCAGAAGTAAAGATCACACCAAGTAACCTTAGGTTACATAGATCACACTCTCAGTAACATATATATAAATGCCACTTGTCAATTATGCCTGCAGCATCCTGCAGTAGTAGAGGCAGTAGTGTCACACACGGTTTGGCAACAATAAAAAATTAATACACCTACATCACTGCCTAATACTTGCAGCACCCTGCAATCCCTTAATTACTGGAATCACTTTGAAGGAGCTAATTCCCTTAAATAGCATTCATAGTGAGCTTGAGTAAGTAATTTACTGTCCCACGGACAATCACTTCAGAATGAAATAGGAAACTCAATCACGTTGTCGCCATCCCGACTGTCGGTATTAATTACCTGCAATTTACTTTAATTACCAATTAACTGCCCCAAGGACAGTTAATTAGTTCAAAACTTATTTCATTAACTCCACATACTATCACATGACTGTTCTCATCAACCAACGTGATTGCCACTCTGAAGTTAAAGTACCCACAATTAACTACTAAATCCGTAATTACCTATAATTTGAGATTCCTCCAAGCAAACACAGTACTCAGGGCAGCAATATAAACATTTACACATATAAAGTTGCTGCCCAAACACACACAACACAGGTGTACAAATCTACAAGGGCCGTGATGAGGGTTTGAACTTACGTCTGTGAGGATCCCAGACACGCCTTAAATGACTAGGCACTACATGGTAAATCAACAGGTAGAGTTGTTGTTCTCATGGTTTAATATATACCCTTGTGGATTTTTTCATTTGACACATCACGCAATTGTGATCTGTGTGTAACACAGGTGTCATTAACAGCCCACTGTTAATGACCACCCAACACATTAAGACAGTGATCCCACAAACTGCCCTAACACAACACAGTTATTAGTACTATTCCACATTTACTAATTTACACAGCCCTTGAGAACAATACAGTTTTTTGAACAATTTACATGTACTAATTAACACAGTACTAGAGAAAACATAGCAGTTTAGACACAGGGCATCGCACAGACTAAACCCAAGCTTTGTCTGCCAGATACAGGCCCCACAATGAGACACACACATGGATATGGTACATAGCAATATATATCTATCTTAACTACTAATTACCCCCTCAGGACACATCAATCACAGCATTAGTAGTAACCAACAACCCTACCTGTTGATTACTACACTGTAATGAGAATACAGTCTCCGTGGTGTAGTGGTAAGACACTCGCCTGGCTTTCCTTGAGCACTTTGTCATGGGTTCGTATCCTGGCCTGGGAGGATTTACTGGGCGCAAATCCTTAACTGTAGCCTCTGTTTATTTATTTTCTTGTTACTTGGTTGTAACAACGATTCTTCGTGGTGGGGATCATATTCCAGGGACCTGCCCGAAACGCTACGCGTACTAGTGGCTGTACAAGAATGTAACAACTCTTGTATATATGTCAAAAAAATATATAAAATAAAATAAACAGTGATTACAGGGACAGGGCAACACACAGATCAATCCTTTTAAATCTCCACACTGGCCGGTATACATAACCGAGCCAGTTCTACACACTTCTTGCAGGAACCTGCTCTTAAATGTGTTCCCTAAGTATAACATACACCCATATCCTCAGTCTTGCCCTACATAGACTAGATTGCGTCATTAAAGGTGAGCCTCCCCAACTGGCTTCCCTGAGCTAGCAGGCACATGGGATTACCACAGCTGGTATCTGATTGCACATCAGTACAGAGGCATAAAGCACCAATACATGATTATTTTGTACTCACGTTAAGGCCGGTCACCTCACACAGCTCTCAACCTCATCATTCATTCAGGCCTCTTACTGCATGACTGAAGCTGAAGATCACCCAACTAGTCACACATGTGTTATGGTCACTATGGACCAGTAACCGGGTTCTTGATGGATGAACCTTGTTTCTAGTATCCGACCCGAGTCGGTAGTGACTTTCAAGGAATTGGATATGTAATGCAATGGATTAATAAGGGAGGGATGAACAAAACACTGTTCCCTTCACCAATGTATTGTAGTTCCCTTCACCATAAATCTATATAAATAAAAATAGAAATGTTTGTTTGTTCAAAATCGCTAATCTCTGAAAGTTCTTCCCCGATTGCTTTGAAATTCCAATCGCATCCGGCTAGATTTTTATACACATACTATGTAGATGTCATGTCTGCGACGGTAATAAAGCATGCTTTTTCTGAAAAACTGTATTTTTCATGTGATTTTCTTGTGAGGGAAATCGTCGAAACCTCTTTACTGATTGCTTTAAAGTTTTCACATAACGTTGCATTCGAATAGGCGCATCTTTTTATATATCTACTATATACATGCCTCACCTTTGACAGGAAAAAACATGTTTTTCTGAAAAACAGCACCATCTGTTGAACGTAAGAGCAACACACGCTGTAATCACCGAAAGTTCTTCACCGATTGCTTTGAAATTTTGACTCAACGTTGCATTCAAATAGGCACATCTCTTTATATACCAACTATATAGATGCCAACTCTGAGTCAGGTAAAAACATGCGTTTTTGAAAAACAGCGCCATCTGTTGCATATAATAGCAACATACACGCTATACTAAATATGTCACGAATTCCATTTCAATGTTTCCGATTGGATTGATAAATTTTATTTTCATAGATTTCGATTTATTTGATTTTCTATTGAATTATTTTGTGTGACATTGTGATGGAATTAAGTTGTGCTCTTTACCATACCGTGTATTTCGTAAGTATAAGTATAGATGCCACACCTGTGACAGGTAAAGCTATGCTTTTCTTGAAAAAACAGCACCATCTGTTGCATGTAAGAGCAACACACATGTTATACAAATATGTTACAATTCCTTTTCAATGTTTCTGATTGCATTGATAAATGGAATGTACATAGATTTTTATTTATTTTCATTTTTATTTAATTATTTTGTGTAAATTGCATTTGAATTGAGCTTTTTTGTATATAAATTAAAATGTATATGTTCGTTTTTTTCAAAATCGCTAATCTCCGAAAGTTCTGCACTGATTTCTTTAAAATTTTGACACAAAGTTCCATTTGCGTCTGAGCAGGTTTTTATATACATATTGTATTGATGTCACATCTGTGATGGAAAACATCTTATCTTGAGATGATTTCGGGGCTTTAGTGTCCCCGCTGCCTGGTCCTCGACCAGGCCTCCACCTCCAGGAAGCAGCCCGTGACAGCTGACTAACACCCCAGGTACCTATTTACTGCTAGGTAACAGGGGCATTCAGGGTGAAAGAAACTTTGCCCATTTGTTTCTGCCTCGTGCGGGAATCGAACCCGTGCCACAGAATTACGAGTACTGCGCGCTATCCACCAGGCTACGAGGCCCCCCTATATTTGACATATAACATGCATGCATTTTTTTTTAAACTTTTTATATTTCTGTTAAGAATTTTTTTTTCCATTTGTAAAGAGGTTTTTTTAAAAACCTCTTTACGAATTACTTTGAAATTTTGACTCAACGTTGCATTTGAATAGGTCCGTGTTTTCATATACCTAGTACATACATGCCTCATCTGTGACAGGAAAAAACATGCTGTTTTTGAAAAACAGCGCCATCTGTTGGACACAAGAGCAACACATGCTGTAATCTCCCAAAGTTCTTCACCGAATGCTCTGAAATTCCGACACAATGTTCCATTTGAATATATGCCTGTTTTTATATACCCACTATATCGATGCCATACCTGTGACAGGTAAAAACATGATTTTTTTAAAAAACAACGCCATCTGTTGCACATATTAGCAACACACACGATATACTAAATATGTTATGAATTATATTTCAATGTTTCCGATTGCATTGTTAAATTTAATTTTCATAGATTTAAATTGTTATAAATTTTGATTTAATTATTTTGTGTGATATTGCGATGGAACTGAGCTTTGTTGTTTACCATACCGTTCATATCATGAGTGTAGCAATTTTTTTTTATTTTTGTATTGTTTTTCATTTCGTTTTTTTAATTGTTTTTCTTATATTTCAGTGATGGAAACATCAGATCATTTAATGTTCCTAATTTTCTGATTGGAACATCAGATCATTTGGGAATGCATCGGACGAGGGAATTGGAAATGGTGGGCAGGATGAAGGGAAAGGAGTGCGGGATAGAACTGAAGACTGTAGGACAGGGGAGGGGGGAAATGGTGTTGAGAACGAGGGGACGGGGAAGTTAGGGATGGTGAGGACGAGGAGACTGGGGGAATAGAGAATGGTGGGAAGGACAAGAGGACAGGAGAGTGAGGGATGGTGCGGAGGACGAGGAAACATGGGAGGGGGAATGATATGGAGGACAAAGGGATGGGGGAGTGGAAGATGGTGGAGAGGACGTGGGGATGGTGGAGTGTGGAGTGGAGGATGGTGTGGAAGACATTAGGATGGGGGAGGGAAGATATGGCGGGGGAGAACTGGTTGACAAGAAAAAGGTTGCTGTGGCTCAGCAACGCACATGCATTGCTGAGCCACAGCAACCCTTGGCCGGGAACTGCTAGTAGAGATGTAAAAATGGAACATTACTATACTTTTTTACAAGTGTTGCTTTCAGTCAGGACTCAGGACACCAAAAAGCACACAATGCAGTATTCGTCAGTCCCAGGTTTTCTACTACTCAGTACATCGTCCACACGTACTGAGAAATCCTGGCGAGTTCACCTTGTATGTGGACAAATCCACAGACACAGTGTCACGAGGTGCCTATCCCCACTATCACTCTCCAGCTACTCGCTGGCAGAGAACTTCAGCCACACGCTCCTCGGGGTCACCAATAACCAGATGCAGGGGTAGCTAACCCCTAGCAGAAGTCTCTAGTGACAGGCTAACTGCACTTTACTACAGGCTCCCCACTATTGTCTGGTACTCTCCCAAGCCAATTCCCGGGTACGCCGATCTCAATCAGTTCTGGATAAATCCAACAGCCAACACTTTGCTAAGATCGGCGGCGGCTTACGTGGTTGTTTTCCAGGACATGAATTGCTCAAGGTAAACTGCCATCTTCAGTACCACAGCTGCATCACGTCATCTCTGTGGACACAAACACGTCATCAGTTAAATGGACGGTACTGGTGAAACCAGGAAGTAACACTTACTCACTGGGGAGTTGAAATTGTGCTCAGTAGCACAACAGATGGCGCTCATTTTGAGCTGCCACCTCACCAGAGTTCATCCTGAATGACCTCTCTGGCTGGCCAAGGCAGGAAACTGGAGCCATTTGCCACTACCATGCCAACAACCAATAGATGGCATGTTCTATGTAGCATAGCCAACATGTACTGCATAGACAGACAGTACAGAAACACAGATTGTGCTGGAATTACCAGGCCAAACTCAGACGGTGGTGTCGAGTCTATAACAACGTGGTTCTGCCATTACCACGTGTATGGACTCAGTGTAGCCACAGGGGGATTTCGAGATGATGACTTTGCCGCACCACAAGGTGCAGTGAACAAGACGGCTAGAGACGGTCGCCTCTCAAGGCTCCGCGTTACTTCGTCCCTACTCACACAAAAACATGAGCAGGTGTCTGACCTACACAGGAGTGAAGGGGTGATACAAAATGGTGACACGGGTGAGGTAGAACTCAATGTCCACACTCAGTTGGGTAATTCTCACTTAATTACAACACAAAACTTTCACAAATCATTAGAAAGCCTTCCCCATCATCAGTCAATGTAGTCATTAGGAGCAGATGACTCTATATGTTGACTGATAATCACAAATCACACCCAGGTTGGGCTGCTGCCTCGGCTGAATAGGTGTTGACTCACACTGAGTCCTGCCTCAATTCCTTAATATCTTTGCAACGATCACGTAATTTGGATCCAGGCACGATCCTCGATAGTGGGACACTGTTAGGACAAGGAAATTGATGGATAACATGATATTAGAGTATTGGAGGTGGTGGACAGGCCACCCCCTCACAAAGAACACCTTGCCCAGACAACGCTGATCCTAGACTGAATTTTTGCGGCTCAACCAGCATGGGCATGCCGGCCTCCCTTTGTCTTTGACTTGACCAATATGAGCCCAGCACTGCTAGAGGTCTAGCCGTACCATGACGAATCTCAAGTCTCCCCTCACCCACATGATCTTGAGACGTAGGTGATGCAAGCCTGGGAAGATGTCACATCCTCTCAGTCTGCGTAGATACAGCAAAAGCCGTTGACTTGACTTACCACAGAAATCCTGCCACTGGTTTCTTGACACATTTTATTAGTAAAAATTTAAATTTCTGTAACTCCCTCCACAGAGCAGTTATAGGTTTTCTTTTAGTCTTATTGGACCGCTCCTCAACTTGAGCTTTCTTCAGACTCCACATAAAAGCATGAAGTGTGGGAACTTCTTGTTCTAGAGTGCAGCCATACACTTGAACATAATCTAGAAAAGCTATCTGGGAATTTAATTCCCTCACACAACCTTCCACTAAAGAATGTATTTTTCTCTCAGTAAAATACATTCTTTAGTGGGAGGTTGTGTGAGGGAATAACAACAACACCAGCTAGATTTTCAGTGCACACCTGCCCAAAAGGTCCACAGGCTAAGCCAGCATTGGGGTGAGTGAGACTCTATTTTCTATATGTCTCTGGTTTGGGGGTCTGTGGTGGTGCTGTCTGACCCTGGCGTGGCGACATGTTCGGTTTCAGCTCTAGCCCTGGCTGGTTCAGTACCTCACAGTCATTTCCATCTCTGAACCTCCCATTACTGTCCTCAATCTGTGTCATGTTGGACATATTTGTAACACACTGGAAGGGACTTTCCTGCTAACCCTCAAACTGCTAGGGGCCCAAATGGAATTGACACCCACAGGTGCAACAAAAAAAAATCCAAAAAATTCTTTCGTCTTATAGAAGTGTTCATTTTTGTTCCCTGATCACGGAAAAAGTAACAAAAAAATCGTAGGTGGCATATTTTACCCGCAATAGGGTAGGGAAGTGTGGCAAAAAAAGGGGGTGTTGGCAGAGCCTTTGCCAGACGAGGTCTACTTCGCTCAAGCTGTCAGGCGGCAGTTGCCACAAATATATTATTATCTAATTATTTCAATGTCTCTGATTTTTTCTTAGTTTTTTTGCAGTAATATTATTCCATACAATGAATTGTGGTATATTTATATAATAAAATGTGTGAACCATCGCTGTACTCAAAATTATGGTGTGCATATTAGTGATTCAATTATTTTGTTCATAAAACAATAAACAAATAGTTTTGCTGTTGTTACACTATATACACAGCTTATATATAAGTATCTGCATGTTTTGTTCACCATAATGAACTACTAAGTTGGTCTTGTGAGTCAAAAAGCAACGAGGAGTGACCGTAACACACCAGCGAGCCACTCACTTCCACTCCCTCCCTCAACACCACCTCACTCGCCCTCATTCTCCTCCCACAATACTGTTTTTGCATTTATTCACTATACACAGACGTTATATATATGTATTTACATGTTTTGTTCACCATAACTGTACATCTAAGCTTGTATGGTGAGTAAAGGCAAAAAGACGTAGCTACTCACACAGTCAGCTGATCGGCGGCCGCCCTCAAGGCCAGACGCACTAATATTTCTCCTCCAATAATATTGTTTGTGGTGTTATTACACTATAAACACACATTATATATAAGTATCTACCTGTTTTATTCACCATACCTGTACAAATAAGCTGGTATGGTACCCAAAGACCATAGTGGCCATCAGTAAACAACATGACAAGTCATGCAGATGACACTCCTCCCTCACCAAAATAGCAGCTCCCAACCTATTCCTCTCGCTTTTATCTCACACTATATATACGTTATATATAAGTACCTACATTTGTGTTTTACCATAGCGAACCACAAAGCTGATATGGTGAGTGCAGTCAATAAATGGTGGCCACACACAGTCAGAAGATGATGTCACAATCCTCCCTCCACAGCCATACTCCTCCCACCATGTACCAAAGCTCTAAATATCACCACAATCCTGCTATTATCAGAATCCTGGTCAGTTTTATCACAGTCAGGGAGCTTCAGTAACACTATCACTGCTAAATAATAGCAGTATCGTATATATTATGGCATTTGTAGGTGATGCTGTGGTCACAAGCTGAACAGCGGTGCTGTGAGCTCGTGCTGTGTGCGCCAGCCTTGGTGGCTTGCTCAATACTGACGCGCTAACACCCAAGAATGTTGGCCTGGATTTTTTTTCTAGGTGGCATCTGGCAACTATCGGTCGTGGCTGTACTATAGCTGCCCCTATCCCAGGTGGGGCATTTAAATTATAGCGCTACACACGAAATCATATATATATGATGTGCGCGGTTTCGGTTTTGTCACTGATATCATATATATATGTGATTTGCGCGGTTTAAGTAATCTCTTCATTCCCCTCAGACTATACAGAACTTTCTGTCAGTAGTCATTCAGGCATTGCAACAAATTGACAAGATCTTTCTTCCTGTCCATCTGTCAAATTCAGGCCGGTCTTGCTCTACGGACGGAATTATCAATGTGAAAGTCTTTTCTTCCGTTACCTGACCTCACACCCTACTGAGCTTGGGGTCTAGTCCCTTGCATTTCCTTAGGTCTTGCTCTTCCTCCAGAGCCCAGAGGGAAATGTTTGACATCTGTCAAACGTTCCTTTTACGTCTCTTCCAGGATGTAAAATCTCCAGCCCAGAATGACCTCTGCCAAACTGCATCAGCATCTCTTTTCTAAAATACATTCAATGTATGCACCTATTGACTCGTTTTTATCAATCAAATGCTGCCAAGCTTGGCATCTTTACCTTCACACTTTGCCACTGAGTGTGGCAAAATGTGAAGGTGCAATAGGGAAGGGTTGACTTCCCTTCCCTGTGTGAGATTGTAATCTTGTAATCTCCACCTGAGCCAGTACTAACTTGCTGAGCTCTCCATAAATTGACCACAAACTATACCTTGCTGTCACCTTTGAGATCCTGTGACTTACGGTGAATTCCTCCTGGGGTTGTACAGTACTCATCCTGGTAGGAAATCCCAGCATCTGTCTAACCACCGATGAATTACTCCTTTCTCTGAAGGAGTCAATTAGGATCTTAGGCTGCGGGTACAGTCTTCCACCAAGATTCTGGGGTGTACTAACAGCTACACTCCCTGACACCTGGTACTCTTCAAGGCACTTGTGTTGTCCCGTCTTGAGTACTGCTCACTACTCACTTCCCCCTTCAAAGCAGGAGAGATTGCTGAAATAGAGGGAATACAGAGAACATATACGGCACGCATAGACGCAATAAAGCACCTAAATTATTGGGATCGTCTCAAAGCCCTCCAAATGTACTCACTAGAAAGAAGACGAGAGAGATATCAAATAATATACACCTGGAAGATACTGGAGGGCCAAGTACCAAATCTACACAGTAAAATAACAACGTACTGGAGTGAACGACATGGAAGAAAATGTAGAATAGAACCAATGAAGAGCAGAGGTGCCATAGGCACAATCAGAGAACACTGTATAAACATCAGAGGTCCGCGGTTGTTCAACGTCCTCCCAGCAAGCATAAGAAATATTGCCGGAACAACCGTGGACATTTTCAAGAGGAAACTAGATTTATTCCTCCAAGGAGTGCCGGACCAACCGGGCTGTGGTGGGTATGTGGGCCTGCGGGCCGCTTCAAGCAACAGCCTGGTGGACCAAACTCTCACAAGTCGAGCCTGGCCTCGGGCCGGGCTTGGGGAGTAGACGAACTCCCAGAACCCCATCAACCAGGTATCAACCAGGTATCAACCAGGTAACCAGGTAACCAGGTAACCTTGACAGCTGCGTTGTCGTCCAATGAGAACTCTCGTCCTTGAGGTCCTTCTAGAAGCTTCATCTACCGTATAGTAGACGAAGCACCTCAGGCAACTCCTGAGTGCATCTTTGCAACATCTGTTGTACTCTGGCATGGTGTCCTCAACACATACTGTTGACACCCCTGACCTATGAAAGTGTCAATGTCCACTGGCTAACAGACAAGGAAAACCAGGTTGATTTCCATATATCTGCTATGTAATACCTTTTTCATACCTTGTGTATGTACCAACTCGTGACAACCGTGACAAA
This sequence comes from Procambarus clarkii, assembly GCF_040958095.1. Classification (NCBI taxonomy): domain Eukaryota; kingdom Metazoa; phylum Arthropoda; class Malacostraca; order Decapoda; family Cambaridae; genus Procambarus; species Procambarus clarkii. The sequence continues at coordinate 36,158,566 of NC_091174.1, read as the reverse complement.
ACAAACTCCCAACAATACTGTTCCACAATATTCTGCAAGAATACCTCTTAAGTTACCTTTTAAATGAGTCTGAAATTCCTGGACTCGAGCCCAAGTTGCATTTGCCCCACATTGGGCGATAGAATGTGAGATTTGTCTTATGCTTGCCTTCCCTCTTGGGGAAGGTTGACTCTCAAACTGAAAGGGCTGCTTAGCCAACACATTAAGTGTTGTAGTACCAGATTTTACTTCAGGCAAGAGACCATAGGAAATCGGGAGCACTCTGCAAGGAATTCCCCCTAGGGTGAAGTCCAATCCACTTAGGTCGCTGGCTCCTCAGGTGATAAAACACCTTTAAGAGTAACCGACAAGTACTCACTTCATATTTTTATTGAAGTGTGGTGCTATGAATCACGATCAAATCCCAGAAGGAGGCATTCATTAAAAGATCACATGACTAGAACAATATTATAGTGCAGAACATGGGTGGAATGGTATTTTTGAAGGGTTGGCATAAAGACTGCTTTCTATAAGAATATCAAGTTTATTAACAAAGAGACTAGACTACTACAGCAATGATCTTGTGTTACGTTCATGTCAATCCAGTGGCACTTTAATAAAAGCTACTTAACAACCATGTTTGTCCGACTCCTGTCAATTGCCGCGAGGCTGAATACTAAACTAACCTGAACACAGGTTCAGGTTACATCGCCCACTGACGATGCAACATTGCAATCAAAGTTTATCAACATAAACTAAGTCTATTACAACAGTGAGTGTTGGGTTATGTTAACTTGCATGCAGTGACACATTATATGATAGCTATTCAACAGCCAATTAATAGCAGCAGTCTCAACTCTATTGTCGCTTCAGGCTGAAAAAATGAACTAATTTAATAGTTCTGAATGTTCATTGACGACACAAGATTACCATAAAGAAATCCCTGCAGCCTCCTGCAATACAAGTACAACCAACATCAAGGCAGGTTATAAGACAAGTCTTCATTCCTCCTATCAGTTACTTTAAAGTTTTTGCATAACCCTGTAATTAAGTTGCAAATGTAAACAAAGCTAGGCAAGGTAGGACTCTGAGACACTTCTCCGGTTATCCCCAAGTTACCTTAACTCTCGTCTCCAGAAACGATAATGAAGCAAGTTGCCTCAATAAATGACTAATTGACTGTGATTAATTACTGTGATTAAGTACTCTACGTTAATTACAAACACTTGTCTCCCACAGACAAGTCAAACTGTAACATGATAACTCGTTAGCTCGTAATTACATCACACCCATCAAGCATTCAGTAATTACTAATTACTATCAAACAGCTAAATAATCCCAATCGAGTTATGTTAAATAAGCTTACCACCCTCTTGGTTGCTTCTCCACAGTCTATGTCATGTGTTCTTTAATGAGCGTTAATTACCCCTAATTAACTTTGAACAATTAGTTAACTGTCCCACGGACAGATAATTAATTATACATGAATACGTCCCATTCCACACTGCCTAAGCATGTCTCACCAAACACTGAATTCATGGTAGAGGTGTTAATTAACACTAATTAACATCAGTGCTTAATCAACTGTTCCACAGACAGATAAAATTAATCCAACGAATTATGCTAGCTCTACGACAGTCACTCAAACACTTTGATGTTAATTATCTTCCATAATTAACATGAGCCACTAATTAACCATCCAACAGACTGGTAATTAGTCAAGAGCAAATTATGTTAGCATAAGTACAGTTGCTCTCCCGACAGCCCCTAAACACATTCACGATGAAAACGCTAATTACGCAATTAGCTAGAGTGAGCCATTAGGTGTCCCACGGACAATTTATTGCACCTGAAATGTATCTCATTAGCTAATACTGCTACCCTCTCAGCAGCTCCCTCATTAAGCAATGTGCAACCCCTTATGAAGTTAATTACCCAGCTAATTAACTTTCTCTGAATCCTTAAATCGTCACAGCAGAATTAAAGATCACACAAAGTAACCTTAGGTTACATAGATCACACTCTCAGTATCATATATATATAGATCACTGGTCAATTATGCCAACAGCATCCTGCACTACATTAATTACTGTGAACACCCACAGTAGTGCCACACACGGTTTGGCAACAATAATAAAAACTTATCCAACTTATGCCCATTGTTTCGTGTTCTGTCTTGTGTTGATACATTTAATACCCTATTAATATCCTCTGCAATATGTTTTGACTGAAAAATAAAAAAAAAGTGATGTTGCAAGTTATGATGTTAGAGAAATATAGGGAGGGATTCATACATCAGGCAGCAAGCAACTGTATCCAACTGCCCAGCTACTGGATCAGAACAATTTAATTTTTTTCTTTGCTATGCATCCTCATTCCCATTCTGTGGGGTGGTAGGCGGTAGGGAAAGGGTTTTGTGAGGCGCACAATCAGTTCAGGAACTGAATCCCGTAAGTCACATAACCCCCACAATTCATTTAGCTCGAGCAAGAAAATAAAATGTGTAAAATTGCTAAAATGAATTTGTGCTAGTTTGCGAATGTGATTTTATGGGTTTGGCACAAGTTTGAGAATATAATTGAATGTTAGTCTAGTTTATTATGCACCCCCATACCCATCTTATGCACCCATCATACGAGGGAGCCGGTCGGCCGAGCGGACAGCACACTGGACTTGTGGTCCGGGGTTCGATCCCGGGCGCTGGCGACAAACAATGGGCAGTGTTTCTTTCACCCTATGCCACTGTTACCTAAGCAGTAAAATAGGTACCTAGGTGTTAGTCAGCGGTCACGGGCTGCTTCCTGAGGGTGGAGGCCTGGTTGAGGACCAGGCCGCGGGGACACTAAAAAGCCCCGAAATCATCTCAAGATAACCTCAAGAAGATCTTGTGAGCGATAGTGGAAAGGGCTACTGAGATGCCTAATGGGACTCAGGAACTGAACTCCACACAAGTCATTTAGCTAAAGCAAGTTTTTTGCAACCTTGATGAGCTACTTTGCAAAATCCAATGCATATCATTTACTATGGGCAAAAAACTTGGATGTTGGGAACTGAAAGTGGGCCTGCACGAAAGTGACTATACAATCTGGTGTAAATGAGAACAACTAGAAGAAAGAGAAGAATCAAAATGTGGGATGGGAAGAAAGAGATGAATAAACATGGGAATAGTATGGGAAAGCAAGAGAGAAAATTTAGAAGAAATAATTAAAAGACATTCTCAACTTTATATCAAAAGAGCATACAAGTATTAATAATAATGCATATTGTTATACTTTATAATTTAATATAGCTACCTATTGCTATTGAGAAAGCCAGCCAAATTTGATTTATTAAAATATATTATTATGAATGTGCTAAAGTATGTATGTAATATTTATTATAAAACCAATTTAATACACAATTTTCTTCATTATAATAGGCGTACTTTATATAACAAATATAATTCCAATATAAATTGGTTCATACTTTACTCATTATTTTAAATAGAGTTTTTTTGCAAGATCGTTGTTGATATGCGCTCAGGGATTTCTGTGGGTGGGGGGGGGAGGGCATGGCTGGATTCCCTTCGGATAAATATAGTTTGGCAAAATCATGTCGATTCATGCATGAGTGACTGGGATGGTTCGGAAAGACCGTAGGACATTATAGTATACTGGGGGTGAGTAGTGGGAAAGGATGTGAAAGGTGGTTGCCACAAGTTAAGGGGCATGAGTTTATTAACTTTGATGCATTTTTTGTCATTTATACAACTTTGGTGGGTATGCGGTTCCACAGAATCAATATTATTTTTGCTTTTATATTAATTTGCCCAGTAGCTTCCTAATGCTAATGGACTTGACGAGGACATGAAGCTGGTGGCTTGTCCGAGGTCTCTCCATTTTTCCCCGATGATCCTTTTGGCTGTTTTTCAGCAAAGTTTATTTTCTGATTTTACGATTCGGCGGGTAGACAGTTCTATAAGTTACTTTAACTGGCCATGGGAATTTTTCTTTATGCTGTCCCTTATTCAAACGGAAATGCTATTGCTGTGATAATAATGTTATAATTGAACTTACAGAATAATGAGGATAGAATTTCAGAGATATATGTAGCTTTGGTGATTATACTAATGGCAAGAATGCCAAATGAATTCTTCTTATCACGCTAAAAGGTGGATGATCTCTAACATTTTTTAAAATCCTTCGTGCTTGACATCCCCTACTGGCTACCAGATGACTGATAGATTTGACTTTAAATTTTTTAGGCATGACGAAAATGTATATAAACGTAAAAGGTGTACTATAGCACCAGTAGTCGCTTTAAGTGGTTTCGGAAAAGTTGTTCAATGTCAACCAATATAATTTGACTAGTTGTTTATGAAAAGTGCTGAAATTGTCCTAAGTTTCAGTACTGCAGCGTAAATAGAAAGGGAGATTTTTTTCAACGTTTTTTACACATTTTCAAGTATACACTTCAGAACACACGTTTCAGATATAATTATTCTGTGACATTTTTCTGACACATTAGCATATAATAAAGGATTGTGTGTTTTAGAATTTCCAAAACATCTTTAGTTTTCCTAAAACCAATGATCAAAGTTCCTCCCAAAAATTATGCAAGTATGGCATGTTTATTGCTATTATAAAATCAATAAATGATCTTAGAGAAAAATTAAAACACGCAAATGTAGAGACATGCCCTCCACATATACTGTGTAAGTTTCATGTAAATTGAATAAAAAATGAATCAGTTTTGTAAACGTTTGTGTCAATTGAAAAAAAACAGAAATGAATCAGGTCTAAGGTTGTAAAATCTGTGGCTGAGATTGACATCAACCAATTTTCTCCAAAATTGGCATCCTTACAGATAGGCTTACGTACAGTCAGGTGTGTAAGTTTGATGCAAATCGCTCGAAAAAAAAGGAAAAAAAATAAATTTAAAAAAACAAAATACATATTTTTTTCTTATTTTTTTTCCAATTAAACTAATTATAATATTTGTTTAATATATGCTATTGTGATTGCAAAGAGTCATAGCTATGATTTCAGTTGACACTTTTGATTGATAATCGATTTTGACCATTTTGGCATAATTTTCACAACTACTTGAATATTTTTTTTCTCACTTCCTATTTATGCTACGATGCTGAAACTTGGACCAGATGAAACACTTTTCATATATAACTTGTCAAAAAAGTTTGATTGAAATCGAACGAGTTTTCATTTTTGGACCAAAATGCCCCCATTACATGAGTTATTGCGGCCCCCACCACAATATCTCTGATCTATTGTTGTGTTTTAACTATAAAATTTAATACAGAATATGCACAGATTCCAAAATATATATTAAACTGTTAAGAACAAAAACCATTACACTGCATTGTTATTATAGAATTGTATTAAACATTTTGTTGGGGGGAATGTCAAACCCTACATGAAATGACTGAGGCCCCAGTGTGAACACCATCCTTTGTACTCTATAAAATGCCGCAACTAATGGCAATGTTTTCAATATTTATTACAAATGATAGATATTTGTTTGGCAGTATTTTCCACATTAAAAACAAATTCATCGCCCCCGCAAATATATCTATAAAGCGCTCAGAACCATATAAATGAACTTTTTCACCAGTACTAACAGACTTCCTCAGAAAATGGAATCTTTAACTTAGTTACAGAAAATAGCAGAAAGCTGAAGGGTAACAGGGATAAACAGTTTCAACCTGATTCTCCACACATATCAAAATGAGTTTCTTGTGATAATTTTATATTAAATATAGTACTGAAACCTCATTTCCCAAGTAAATACAATAAGGGACTCATTTTAGCAATAAAAAATAAACTGAGACCCCTGATTCCGATTATGTATTCGAAAAAAGCCTCTGGCACTTTCCTCCCCAGCACAAACACCTCTCTAAAGCTATTTAGACCTGTTTTTAATAAAAAAAATTATAATCCTAACATGCAGACCCTGTTCTATGGTTTGCATATAATGTTCAAGAACACAACGGTGTTATGAACACTTAAAATAAAACTTACTACACCTATATATCCAACTTTGTTCTTAGTCATGGGCAGTACCCCCCCCCCCCAAACAACTTTTCCCCCCTAGGCCTATACTGGTAGGGGGCTCCCTATCGGTGACGTACTTGTCACGTGACACCCCACAACAAAAACGGAAATTCTCAACTGGCCATCCAGATTGGTCAACGGTTTTGTCTCGTTTCTGACTACTGTCCTCCTGCAACCCTACCTGTTGATTACTACACTGCAATCAAAATAAACACAGTTATTACAGACGCAGGGCAACGCACACATTAATCCTTTGTTCCTTTGCCCTACCGGATTGCTGGAAAACCTCTGCAGTCTGCAGTAAGATTACATGACACATAGTTCCTGCATCTGAATTATATAAATATATATATATATATATATATATATATATATATATATATATATATATATATATATATATATATATATATATATATATATATATATATATATATATATATATATTTATTTCACCATGAGAATAACAAACATATATAAATATATATGGAAAATCTCCACACCAGCTGTTATTCATAACCGAGCCAGTTCTACACACTTCGTGCAGCAGCCTGCTCTTAAATGTGTTCCTTAAGTATTACATACACACATGTCCTCAATCTTGCCCTATATAGACTGGAAGATTTAAGACTGGAAGAGTCATTTAAAGTGCGCCTGCCTAACTGGCTTCCCTGACATAGCAGGCGCTTGGGACAATCAGAGCTGGTATCTGATTTCACATCAGTACAGAGGCATACAGCACCAATACATAATTCTTGCGTACTCACATTAGAGCCGGTCACCCCACACAGCACTCAACCTCATCATTCATTTAGACCTCTTATTGCAGGAATGAAGATGAAGATCACCCAACTCCTCACACGTGGTTCTGTCAAAACCACGTGTATGGACCCGGTGTAGCTACAGGGTCTAGTCACTGGGTGTAACCACAGGGAGACGAGATGATGACTGTGCCGCACCATGAGGTGTGGTGAACGAGAAAGCTAAAGGCAGCCGCATCGCACGGCTCCGCGTTAGTTCGTACCCCCCCCCCCCCCCCCACACACACACACAGACGCATGAACGGGCGTTTTACATAAACAGGTGTGGAGGCGTGTTACGAAATGGGACACGGGTGAGATAGAACTCAATGTCCACACTCAGTTGGGTAATTCTCATTTAATTACAACGCAAAATTTTAATAAATCAGTGGAAAACCTTCCCCATTTCCCCACCGTCAGTCAATGTAGCCATAAGGAGCAGATGGCTTTATATGTTGACTGATAATCACAGATCACACCCAGGCTGGGCTGCTGCCTCGGCTGAACAGGTGTTGACTCACACTGAGGCCTGCCTCAATTCCTTAATATTTTTTCCACGATTGCACAATTTGGATCCAGGCACGATCCTCGATAGCGGGACACCATTGGGATAAGGAAATTTATGGATATCATGGCATTACAGTGGTGGATATGATGGATAGGCCCTCCCCCCACCGGGGACACCTTGCCGCAGACAACGCCGATCCAAGACTGAATTTCGGTGGGCTCAACCAGCATGGGCACGTTGCCCTCCCTTTGTCTTTGAATTGACCAATGAGAGCTCAACACGGCCTGAAGGCTAGCTGTGCCGGGATGAATCACATAGCTTCCCTTGCCCACATTACCCTGTAATATAGGCTATGCAGGCCTGGGAAGACGTCACAGCCTAGATACGGTGAATGCCGTTGACTTGACTACCTGCAGACATCCTGCCTCTTCTCTCTGAACACATTTTATGAGTAAACATGTAAAATTCTGTAGCCCTTCCACAGAGCAGATACACGTTTTCTTATAATCTTATTAAACAGCCCTCAACTTGGGCTTTCTTCAGGCACCATACAAGGGCATGTAGTGTGGGAACTTCTTGTTCTAGAGCTCTAGAGTGCAGTTATACACACTAACGTAATCTAGAAAAGCTATCTGGGAATTTAATTCTCTCACAGTGAGTGTGGGTGCTAAGGACCACTTAGGCAAGAGAGTGCACACTATCAGACAAGAAGGAAGGGGGGGGGAAGCAGGACTTCTTAAGTGAGGGAATGAAATTCCCTCACAGTGAGTGTGGGAGCCCAGGACTACTTAAGCATGAGAGTGCACACACTATCAAACAAGGTGAGTCTGGGGGCCCAGGACTACTTAGGCAGGAGAGTGGGCACTATCAAACAAGATGAGCATGTTGGCCCAGGACTACTTTTGCAGGTGGGTGTGCACTATTACACAAGGTGAGTGTGGAGGCCCAGGACTATGGGAGGTGGTGGGCGGACAGCATACAATAGGGTGAAAGGAGGTAGGGGTGGGCAGAGTACAGTAGGGTGAAAAGTGACTACAAATGTTCGTTTTTGGATGTTTTCTGATATATGGTGTGAAAGTTCTGAAGGTTTTCAGTGGGTTCGACGTCCTGTAGACCCACAGAATATTTTGGATACCGAAGACTTTAATAAAATATTTAGTGCAAACTTTCACAAACATTCCAGTAGACTGTTTTATTCAGCTGTTAATGTTTTGTACTCCCTATATTTTTCAGATTTTTTTGATCCCCTATACTTTACAAGAGTTGTTAGTGCTCAGATTTTTATGGAAACATTCCCCCACACATCGAACAACCCATAGACGTTCGTTACCTGTAGATTTTCACTGAATTTTTGCATCTCAAAAAGTTTAATTAGATTTTTAATGTTTAAACTTCATGGGCCATGGATTTTCACCGAAAATATCCCATAGACATTCATAGTTGCTAGATTGTCATGGAATTTTTGTGGAGCCATGTTCTTTTATGGAAAATTTCGCAGTTCTGTAGAATTTATTTGTATTTTTTTTGGCAATTGGCTTCCATTTGAACATTGTATGGGACATAGCCTTTTTGGGTAACTCAACCTGTAGACTAAAACATAAGATGAAGTTACTATGATGTAAGATGTAGTTCCCTGTAGTAACATGCAGTTTGTATGCCATAAACTTTCACAGAGGCTTCCTAGCCTGTAGAATGTATTTTAATGTTCTTAGGGGGGGGGGGCTTGTGGTGTATTATAGCCTCATCGGTGAAGACCGTAGTGTATTACAAACTGTAGACTTTAATGGAGATTTAAGGCAAAAAGAGTATTGTAATCTCTGTAAACTTTATCATCAACTATGCCATCACCACCTCTATCACCACTCGAGTAGTCCTGTAAAGCTCCCTTACACAAATCTCCAGGTACACAGTCAGAAATGCTTAGCTGTGTAATGTAAACAGTGTAGGATGATATATTGTGTAAACTTCAGAAACATTGGAGGAAGTACATAGAATGTAAACTTCATAGGTGGCATAAAGTGTAAACGTTTTAGGCTTTAATAGGGAGGAAGTACTTAGACATGCAAACTTCTTAGGGTTGAATTGGGAGGAAGTTCTTAGATATTTAAACTTCACATTCACCAGTCTTAAAAGAGAATCTTATCCCTCAAGGTGTGAGAAAGAATTTAAAGAAAACTGATCCACGTATATATGTAGAGTGTTACCAGGACAAGGAACTCTGCTTATGCCCTGGACTCACAGTGCACAATCACATGATCTTAGCCCGGCAATAACGGACCGTACTCACCTCTCCCACTTCCACCATCACCAGCATCTTAGCAGCGGCGATGTTCAAAGCTCTCCTCTCTACTTCATTTCTGTGTCTCTATCCTAACCTAACCTAACCTAACCAAATTTATTGGATAAGTTTATAGAGAATTGACTTACATTTGATTCAGGAGTGGAGCAGTTCTGAAGGAAAAGACGAAGAGAAGGATTTTATGTCAGCACATGGGAACTAACCCCTCGGGATGTTATCAAGATCTCCTTGTCACTAACACCATGTTATTGTCAGTGTATTTAGTGAAGAAGGGAGAAGAGAGAGAAAGTAAAATACAAATTTTATCATTTACAGGATTTCTTGTAAAATAGAATAAACATTTTATGTAATAACATGCAATCATAGTACAGGTCCAGCATAAATTACATATTTGTAAGTATTTGTAATATCGAAATAAAGTGTAGAACATAAATTGCACATAGTAAGATAAGGACAATCTTTGAGCTGTTACATCCCTTGTAGCCCAAATATTAAATATGGGAAGAACCCACATCTTGGTGGACATCCATTACATCCACCTTCAGAACCTCTTACTCCATAAACTCCTCCTCCTCCTCCTTCGCCTCCTTGTGAGACTATACCTCAGTTGAGCATAGGTTCCTGGACCCACTTTGGGCACCAGATGTGAGAGTATATCTCTGAGAACTGCACAGTACCCACAGGCCCCATGAGTGGATGCCAGAGGTGATATTTTTCTCAATGAGATATGGGCGAGAGCAAATGCTGGAGTCCAATTACCTGATCCTCCAATAACTAGGCCGTTAGTTCCTCAGTTGAATATGGCAGTATTGAGGGTAGCCAATGGGTTTTCACATAAAATTTTAGTATTTAGTGTTTGGGCTATGATTAGGTTAGATCCCAAGAGCCAAACACCAGTTTAAATCACTAGATACTGTAGTAACTTGCAGCAGAACAATCATAAGGGGCAGTACTTCTAAAGGTGTTAACTTAAAAGGCACTTTTTTGCATCAAAATAACAATTTATTAAATAAACTTACTGACTAATACACGGCAAAAACTTTGAGTGACACTTAAGTTTATGTCGTGAGTCTCGGGCGTCTCGGGCGCTCTTGCTTGGGCAAGAAGAACAGCAATGAACTAACAGAACACTGGTGTAAACTCGGACTCAATTGCAATCGAATCTTGCAGTTGCAAAACAATCAAGCATTCAAAGCAAAGCCAGACTTGTCACTAAGATAATCTCCACTAAATCAAATTAATTATGTTAACATACGTCTTTTGGACGGAAATAAAATAAAAACAGTTAATTAATTATGTTAATGATTTGTCACACAGACAAGAATACTCAATTACAATCAATCACATCATATATACAATTAATTAATTACGTTAATTACTGTTACACAGAAAGCTAATCAAAGACAATTTACGTTAAGTACAATCTGTCACTCAGGCAGCTAATCAATCAAAACATTAACTACTTTCTCTAATTACTCTGTCACCAAGACATTCAACAATCAGTGAGTAATTACTTTAACTATCTGTCATGTAGACAGTTAATCAACAAAGATAAATTACGCTATCACACAGACATCAAGTAACAAGATATCACTTGTTCACTTCAGTTCACAGCACAATAAACGCTCTAAACTATATGATTATTTACATAAAGTACAATACGGCAATAATCACAACACAAAGTTATCACTTGCATATTAATAATAATGATCACAGGGTGTCACATAGACAAACCCAATCAAATGACTTACACAATCTCTGGTTCTCCGAAACGAGATAGAAACATCATGTCAATACGTATCGGTATCATTAAACCATACAATCAAATACACAATCAGCATAACAATGACTATTTGGTTTTTGTGTTACACATACACTCGCTAAGAAGAATACAGAGTCGCACAGACGGCTGTAATCATCAGCTGGCTCTTAATGTTTTTCCTCGACTTGTTTTCTCACACTCGCTCCAAACGATACGAAACAGACTAATCAGATGGTTGATATCAGATCGACACAAGGAAAACTCAATAATAAAACAGAGAAGATACAATTATACTCACTTAAAAGACCGGCCTTTGTCACTCAAAACCTTGCATATATACAACAGACTTTGTAGAATCTTTGATAATCTTTCTCCAGCATTGACACAGAGTGGCAGGTGCTATACTCAAGCAAAGATCGCACGTGGTGACATGTGAGTAACACGTGGGGTGACTAGGTGGCAAGGGCGTCGATCGAGTCAGGCACATAGGTCACGTGGAGCGCGATAACAGCTGGCTGGCAGGTGACGTCTACACCGGGTGGTAAGGGGTGCACACTAACACTAGGTGGCGACACACGCATGTGGGCAGCTGGGAAATACTTGTTTGTCCCTCTTAGATTTCTGTAGTAGCATTAGGCTAACGGATGTTAGCGATCAACGCTGATGAACACTTGACAGTCTGACGCTTTTGGTGTGCTCACATGGGAGCATTATCTTCCTCTGTCGTTGTATCAGTCGAATATTTCAACCTGCATGAGACGGAATTCTGTAGGCGGACGCACAAGATGAAATGTTATCTAGACGAGATTTACTCAATGTCGCGTTAGATGGATATCGGGACTCTTGGCTGCCAGTCCGGATCTTAACATCCTTACAGGTGTAGCGACTACTTCAGAATGCTGGTGGAAATGGGGGCAGTCAAGTGTTGGCGGTCTCACACACTGCCTCCTAGTTCCTTGAAATTGGCCAATCCCATGGCAGGCACTGATGCCTCTACCGATCAGAGACATCAGTGCCTAAGTGATACTAGGCCCTGATGGCATAAGCCAGGCCTATCTGTTTAAACAAATCCGCTGATAATCGTCGAGTACTGACTTCCGAAGCATTTCAGTCATGTAGGCTGTACATAGACTGTTTGAGTCCAGTTAAATGATATAGCTACACGTCCATTTTTGACGAATTTAATTTCCCTGTGTTCTTGATGAAATTAGAAGGTCTGATAAACCTTGCAAGTGCCTCCCTTTATTTATTTATATATTTATACAAGAAGGTACAAAAGGTTTGTGAGAGTACATAACACTGGTGTTCTTGCATTCACGCAAACCACTAACATGCATAGCACTTCTGGAATTGGGTACCAATATTGGGGAAGTGAGTACCAAAAGATAAAGTGTGTGTTTGAAGAACAAGGTAGGAAACTGAAAATAAAATTACGTACTGTTAGTTACTACAGGTATTATTGCCTGATCAACTCCATGTAACCCTACCTAACCTCCTAAATGTGAAACAATGTCTTGCTATTATCAAACATTAATGATTATTGACTAACTTGTAAAAATCTGATATCTTCCACTGTATAAACTTAAGAAAATTGTTGTCTGTCTGTTTAATTATTTAAAATTACTATCTGCTCCTCTCCAATTGCTGCTGTCAATTCAACATGTAATTATTGACATTCTTTCTTCTACTTCACTTCAATTCAATCTTTTGATCTCAATTAGTTTTAGGTCTTGCTTTTTAGTTTTCCCCACATCTTGCCCGACACGCTGAACGTACAGCCCATCCTCCTAAGGTGTCAACAAAACGGAAAGTGTTTTGAAAACTAAACAGTATTAGTGGCTTTAGGCATAGTTTATAGTAGCGCTGTCTAGGAATGCAACATACTGTTAGTAAATCATTTTGGATGTATGTACTTTTATCTAATTAAACTATTTTTTATTTATTTAAGTTTACTTGTGCATAGCTTGATGAGGCAATCCTGTAGACACCCTACAAGCCTATATTTTATAATCACTTAATAGTGAGCAGAATAGCAGGTAGCAAGTAGACTAGACTATCGGGGATGTCTAAGATGGATATTACCTTATCAGTTATTTACAGTTTGTGTATTTATTTATAACCAATTTTGTGGGTTAGATTAAAGAATGATGAGGCATGTACACCTCCACCGAAGCTATTTATTTTTTTAGGGAAAAATATTCCTTTACATATAAGATATATTTGTCCAGTGATTGAATGGTACATTGTAAGGACTAGGATGTGTTTTTGAATTATGGAAGTGATTCTTATGTCTCTGTTGGAGTATTATTTATTATCAATGTGATTATATATATGTACCTTGAATTGCGATGAAGTGTCGATATATTGGACGAGAAGAGACTTTAGACTTATTTTACTGTGTAAAGGAGGGGCAGAGATAATTATGTGCAAATTTTACAGATCTGGGGCCAGATTCACGAAGGTACTTACTAATGTTTTTCCTTCCTAATGTCTTCGTAGCAGCTACATCGGTATTTAGGTAGGCACACTAAGAAGGAAAACCTTCGCAAGTTTGCTCCGTCGGCGAAGAGTGCTGTCGACCACTCGTAGCTTTATGTAAACTGGATATAACTAAATTTTTCTCTACTACGCAACACGGAGAATCGATTTTATAAACAAAAGATTATTAATTGGCGAATCTTGTGAAGAGGAGTCCTTCGTGTTAGTTATATATGCATTCTCTGCTTGAAACTTGCAGTAAATATGTCTTCTATGACATTAGAATAAGTTTTTATAATAGTAAGATATTATACCAGTAGTTATTAAGTAAATAAACGCTGGTGAACATGAAATATGAGAGAAGGTGGCTGGTGGGAGCATTTACTATCACCAAATGCCCCACTGCACAAATGATGTTAGGTAAGAAGGGTAAAAACTTCAAAAACTTCTCTCATTGAATACTTGAACCTATAATTATGACTGTATGGACTATTATGACCTGTTAAAAAAAAGGGGGGAAGTAGGGGTCCAAGACCTCTTCCTGTTATACAATTTGGCTGTGTTACAATAAGTAATTTATTTATTTATATATATACAAGATACATTGGGTTTGTGAGGATACATAGCATGGTGTTTATATTCTTGTAAAGCCATTAGTACACATAGCATTTCGGGCTGATCCTTAACCTAACATAATTTTAAGTAGGTAAATTCTAGAAAAATATATAAAATGTTAACAGGTACATTGCAAGAAAAAATGATATGAGTAGAGATTAGTAGATTACCCAATCCCCACATAAAAATTGGGGGATTGGGTAGCACTAGATACAGTGCAATTTTAAAGCACAAAGTAGGAACTATGAAGATGAATTTAGGCACTTTTTGTTTTGTTTTTTTTCAACGAGGCAAACATAGAATAAATATAGTCAAATACAGGAAGGCAAATATAGGAAACATAAAAAATATATATAAATAAATTATATAAAAATATAAAAAATATAAATATAAATAATATAAAAATTTAAAAAAATATAAAAATGGGGCAAATATAGAATTTTGAATAAAGCACAAGGTTGGAAACTATGAAGATTAACTTAGGCACTTTTTAGTTTTGTTTCTCAATGAGGCAAATATAGAATAAATATTGTCAAATACAGGAAGGCAAATGTAGGAATAAAAGTAAGACAAATATAGAATTTTGAATAAAGCACAAGGTAGGAAACTATGAAGATGAAATAGGTACTTTTTGGTTTTGTTTCTGAATGAGGCAAATGTTGGACAGCTTTTCAACCTTTTGGGACTGAGTTCCATAGACTAGGTCCCTTTATTTGCATTGTGTTTACACAGATTAAGTTTGACTCTGGGGATATCAAAGCTGAAAAAATATTGATAAAGTTATTTAATTAAAAAATATAATGAAAGAAATATTACTGGTTTATTTATATTCTAGCTTTTAGTACTGTACAGTGTATCCAAAGAAGTGAAAAAATTAAGACATAATGCACAATTTATTGAACGATTCAAAAGAAATATGACTGTTTCATATCAACATGAGATCCTAATGATGCATGGTTAACATGATTTAATAAGGATAGCACTGGTAATAATTTAACATCTTTAATTTTTTGTTTATTAAGAAACTTAGGTATACACAGCAATGTGCTGCTTCCCTATTCTATATGGAAAATTACACAGTGTAGATAAAAAGTTAGCTATAAGTTCATCTAATACTCCCATCTCACAGGATGGTTAGGCATACATGGAATCAAGTGATAAAATACCAGCCTCAATACAAAAAACAAATCAACTCTGACTAAACAACAACTTCACGATTTTCACAAGATATAAGCACTGAATCATGGCAACATTATTTTATAATTATTCTTACCAGTTTCCACAACACTCCTTTCAAATAATGTATTTTTTTAACATGCTTCGGTATACACAGCAATGTATTGCTTCCCTATTCTGTATGAAGGACCACACAGTGTAGATCAAAAACCAGCTACAAGTTCATCCAACATCCCCATCTCACAGGACGGCCAGTCATACATGGATTCAGAGGAGAGCAAAATATGTAAGGCTGATCTATTAGCCCCCACTAGCAAAATCTGGGTGCAGCACAAGAATATCTTCCAATATTCCTGGGTGTATGGAGTGATTACAGTGCTCAAAGTGCCTCATACCATTTGGTATGAAGTCACTGGTAACAGGGCAATCGCAGATATAGTGATGGAGAGTATGTCCTCTTAAGTAGGACTGAAAACATATGTTTTTTTACCCAGATGGTTAAAACCCATGAGACCGTCTACCCGGTGAAGTCGTAAATGCAAAAATCCAGCAAGAAAATATCATTAGGACAATTGGCGGGACTTAAAAAAAACCCGGCTTGTTGTCCTCGTCGAGGCCACTAGATAGATAGCGGCCCTTGAGTAAATTTAGGTATATATTTACATAAATAAATACCATCACTTCGCAAATCTTGGGAGCGACAAGGGAAGCCATACACTGTCTCTTAGAATTACATAGGTAAACAAAAAAATTAACATATTTGTGTACTACAATGTCGGTGCTGACTGTACAAGTTGAAAAACACTTCGAAATATACTAATTTTATAAGAAAATTTTACGTAAATAAGTCGCAAGTGCATCATGGAAAAGCTCCGATATGCCAGCGTTGTGATTGGCTACAGATGTAAGATGAAAAATGTTACCTTCTCTCTGATTGGCCAAACTAAAAGCCCTAATGACATCTAGTGAGAGCTAAGTGAACTATTGTCCTGTACTTAAAAATCCTTGTAACTTTATTTGTTTGAATCGCTCTTTGCCGCGTTCTTAGCCGGCACTTAGGAACCATCGTAGCAAACATACTTACCAAGAAATACATGGAGCTTCGTGAATCTAGGTCCAGGCTATCAGGAGGCCCAGCCGGATGAGGCTATAGACAATTTACATTAAGTTATACTTCTTGGTTTAGTTATATATATAGTTATGTTTATCTGTGTGTTTTAGATGATTGTGGGGTATGAATAATCTTTTCAGTATATATTATAAAGCTTGACTAAGTTATCATTACTCCTTCCTAGGCGTCCATGGAAAAATGTGGGTCTGACACTCTAGCTAGCCCAAGGTATGTTGCCAATATTGATCAGGCAGAGATAATTTGTGAGAGCAAGAAGGGAATAGCAGGAGATGGTGATAATTAGAATGAACAGCAGAGAACAGCAGCACAGCGCCAAAACAGAGTGTGTTCGAACCTGTAGGTACACAGTAGGTACAGAGAGATACAGTCAGATGGTTTCACAACCTTACTAAGGCGACTACTCTAGAACTGTCCTGCTGGTGCAGAGAGAGACCAATCGATCCCCAAAAAGTTGGGATCATTGTTCTTCATTGCTTCGTTAATGTGGCGTCCACACCCCTACCTGGTCGTTGCTTTTGAGGGTTTGACGAGGTAAAGGGTGCTGCTACCTTACACTTTCTAGATAGACTTGTAGCGATTTAATGTTTTCATCTGAATATATTTCACGCCCGATTTTTGCATCAAATGCAAAGTTGGAGGTACTGATATTTTCAATGTTTTGTGTATCTGCAGATGGTGTGCTGGTGGAGGAGGGAGCAGAGTGGATTCACGGAGGACAGGACAACCCCTTGTACAAGCTGGCCTCCACCCTCAATGCTCTTAGCCCCGTCCTTCCTGATAACGCTTGGGGTAAGGTTGACATCTTGGTGCAGCTTGGGTTAACGTCTTGGTGCAGCTTGGGTTAACGTCTTGGTGCAGCTTGGGTTAACGTCTTGGTGCAGCTTGGGTTAACGTCTTGGTGCAGCTTGGGTTAACGTCTTGGTGCAGGTTGGGTTAACGTCTTGGTGCAGGTTGGGTTAACGTCTTGGTGCAGCTTGGGTTAACGTCTTGGTGCAGGTTGGGTTAACGTCTTGGTGCAGCTTGGGTTAACGTCTTGGTGCAGGTTGGGTTAACGTCTTGGTGCAGGTTGGGTTAACGTCTTGGTGCAGCTTGGGTTAACGTCTTGGTGCAGCTTGGGTTAACGTCTTGGTGCAGGTTGGGTTAACGTCTTGGTGCAGGTTGGGTTAACGTCTTGGTGCAGCTTGGGTTAACGTCTTGGTGCAGCTTGGGTTAACGTCTTGGTGCAGCTTGGGTTAACGTCTTGGTGCAGCTTGGGTTAACGTCTTGGTGCAGCTTGGGTTAACGTCTTGGTGCAGCTTGGGTTAACGTCTTGGTGCAGCTTGGGTTAACGTCTTGGTGCAGGTTGGGTTAACGTCTTGGTGCAGGTTGGGTTAACGTCTTGGTGCAGCTTGGGTTAACGTCTTGGTGCAGCTTGGGTTAACGTCTTGGTGCAGCTTGGGTTAACGTCTTGGTGCAGCTTGGGTTAACGTCTTGGTGCAGCTTGGGTTAACGTCTTGGTGCAGCTTGGGTTAACGTCTTGGTGCAGCTTGGGTTAACGTCTTGGTGCAGGTTGGGGATAAGGTTTACATCTTAGTGCAGCTTGGGGTAAGGTTGCCTTCTTGGTGCAGCTTGGGAAAAGGTTGATATCTTGGTGCAGTTTGGGGTAAAATAGTGACTCGTTCATGATAAAGTCTGGGGTAAAACAAACTCTCACCATGTTCTCACACTCCCTTCCTCCCTGCCCTCACACTCCATTCCTCCCTGCTCTCACACTTCCTTCCTCCCTGCTCTCACACTCCCTTCCTCCCTGCTCTCACACTCCCTTCCTCCCTGCTCTCACACTCCTTTCCTCCCTGCTCTCACACTCCTTTCCTCCCTGCTCTCACACTCCCTTCCTCCCTGCTCTCACACTCCCTTCCTCCCTGCTCTCACACTCCTTTCCTCCCTGCTCTCACACTCCCTTCCTCCCTGCTCTCACACTCCCTTCCTCCCTGCTCTCACACTCCCTTCCTCCCTGCTCTCACACTCCCTTCCTCCTTGCTCTCACACTCCCTTCCTCTTTGCTCTTGCACTCCCTTCCTCCCTGTCCTCACAATCCCTTCCCCTATCTACTCCCTCCCTCCCTGCCCTCACACTTCCTTCCCCCACCTCCTCCCTCCCGGAGCCGGTCGGCCGAGCGGACAGCACGCTGGATTTGTGATCCTGTGGTCCTGGGTTCGATCCCAGGCGCCGGCGAGAAACATTGGGCAAAGTTTCTTTCACCCTATGCCCCTGTTACCTAGCAGTAAAATAGGTACCTGGGTGTTAGTCAGCTGTCACGGGCTGCTTCCTGGGGGTGGAGGCCTGGTCGAGGACCGGGCTGCGGGGACACTAAAAAGCCCCGAAATCATCTCAAGATAACCTCAAGATAACCTCCCTGCCCTCACACTCCCTTCCCCTATGACTGTAACTAAAGGGTTTATTTATCATCGCTGTCGTAGGTGTAGTCAATGCAGCAACCTATACGTGTGCTCTCTGTACCATCGTCTATATTATTGTCTAGATAAAAATATGATGCGACACTGATATAACAATCATGATAGCCCGTAACTATGTATGACCACGGCGTATATCTTCCCACCTCCATGTCCCTTAGCTCACTGTTACACACCCCAGCGGCTCCCCTCCACCCGCCTCCTGTGTATAAACATGCTATTGACTTCCAGATTATTATAATTTGGTAAGAAGATCTAATTTTTAGATAAAAAATATAATATTTAGAATAATAATAATAATAATAAAAATAATAATAATAATAATAAAAAAAAAATAATAATAATAATAATAGTAATAATAATCTTTATTCAAAAGAATGTATGTACAAGAACGTAAAAGACTAGTGAACAGTTGTAGGGACAGGTGTTACACATTACTAATGAAGAACAAATTACGCACCATAGTACGAATGACGTGGGTCACGTGTCCACTTTGTGACGGGAGGAGGGGAAATATCCATAATTACATAACTTTTTATTATATATCATGGAATTTTAAACATTGTGTTGCCACAGGCAAACACTTTCTATTTTTTGGCAAATTTACGATTTTTTTTCCAATATTTTTCATTTGCTGGCCCCTTTTATTTACGCCGACCCTGACCACCCCATGTTCGTCTCATACCCCAGACAGTTTTTCCCTGCAAAGTTGGGTGGGGCCAGCACCAAGCGTTTGACCTCCATTCTTGGAGAGTCAAACATACTTTGAATATTAATAATATTGATTGTTGCAGGTGTGTTGTGTGTGTGTTTAGAGAGTCATGATTCAAATCCATGTTTGATTAATTGAGTTCACGTACCTCTTTCCTTGCCTCTTATACTGACACATATGAAACACCACTCCTATGTTCATACACGTTATCAATGACCATATGAAAAGAAATGATCTAACTGTGGAAGCTTCAATTGAAAGGTATAAGTGAATGCAATTATATTAATTAATGGCTAAATATTTCCACTGTCCGAGGGTGAAATATTTGCGTGTTGGACAGACTGGCGCGTGGTGACGGAGGCCGGCAGACCTGGAGACCAGCAGGCCTACCATCTGGCCAAGAAGCTGATTGACCTCTCTGAGGAAGACGGTGTTCTCACTCCTTACTACAATGCCAGCCTCGGACATTTCTTCATAGACAAGTGGGCTTTCTTACTGTTTTGTGTGTGTGTGTGTGTATAATTACCTAAGTGTAATTAACTAAATGTAGTTACACGATGAAAGTTACGTTCGTGGTGGCCCGTCTTCCCAGTACCCTTTGTCACATAATGCTTTGAAACTACTAACCATTTTGGTCTCCATCATTTTCTCACTTAGATTGTTCCAACTATCAACCACTCTGTTTGCAATGAAATACTTTCTAATATATAGTCGGCACCTCTGTTTTCTTAGCTTGAATCTGTGTCCTCTTGTTCATGATGTTGCTGGTTTCAGGAATTCCTCTGTCAAGTTGGTCCACTGCTGTTATTATTGTGTAATTGGTGATCATATCACCTCTTTTTCTTCTATTTCTAGTTTTGGCTTGTTTAATGCCTCTAGTCTCTCCTCGTAACTCACGTTTTTCATTTCCGGAAGATGTTTGGTAGCGTGCCGGTGCACCTTCTGCAGTTTATTGATGTGCTCCTTGAGATATGGCCACCATACAACTGCTGAATATTCCAATTTTGATCTCTCAAAAGAAATGAACATTTTCTTTAGTATTTCACCATCCATATCAAGCAAGTCTGAAGTTGGAAAGCGACACATGCGCTCCTCTCATTATGTTCTTTATGTGTTCCTCTAGCAACAGATTACTATCCAGAGCCATCCCAAAGTCTCATTCTTTATTAAAATTCTGTAATTCTTTTCCACATAATTTGTGTGTGGTCTAATTTCTTTAATTCCCCATTCTATAACATGGCATTTATTCACATTGAATTCCATTTCCAGCTTGATGCTCCATGCACTTATTTTATCTAGATCAATTTGAAGGGCTTTGCAATCATCTGCATCTCTTATCTTACCCAGTATCTTATGTTCTGGCCTGAGGGGGGTTGGGGCTTATGGAACTGAAACCACCAAAGAGAGCTCTGGTTGCTGCACCAGACGGTTACTTGCATACAGGCGGACAACGTCTCCCAACCACACTGCCGGAATAGACAACCGACCTTGGCAGCCACACTTCTGCTAGTGTTGGTCAACCAGCAGTGGACACTGGAGTGCTCGAAATCTACTCAGAAGATCACCCTGTATGTCTCTTGATCTTGGAGACGGGTTCAGCATCATAAATTTAGGGGTGCTGTTTCAACACTGGCTCATTGTCTTGTGCATGCACCCTACTTGAGCCGCCATGACTCCCCACTCTCTCCTTGTTTGGAATGATCTCCTCAATCCTCCTTTTGTAAATTAGTACTTTCTGCGACTCAGTCCACGATCGTGATCTCTTTCTGCCTCTCTCTCTCTCCTACCTTTTGGGAAACCTCACCAGGACAAGAACAAAAGCCAGTTAACAATGGACATTTAATAAACGAAAAAGAATATACAATACATGATATTAAAAATTTAAATATTATTTTACAACACTCTGAGCTGCTACAACCTGGTAGCAATCCTATATCATATCCTGGCTTCACCAACCATCCATATCAAGTGGCTGCTCTACTCTTCGATCACCACTTACTATTCCCTCATTAAATGGGGTCGAAATCTTATCACAACAATATTATACACTCAGCCCTAATCTATATAAATAATAATGGAAATGTTCGTTTGTGCATAACCGCTAACCTCCGAAAGTTCTTCACTGATTGCTTTGAAATTTTCACACAACATTCCATTGCATCCGAGTACGTTTTTTTATACATGCTATATAGATGTTACGTCTGTGATGGTAAAAAAAACATGTTTTTTTCTGAAAATCTCTGTTTTTCATGTGTTTTTCATGTGAGGAAAATCGTCGAAACTTCTTTACCGATTGCTTTGAAATTTTGACATAACGTTGCATTCGAAAAGGCGCGTCTTTTTATATATCTACTATATACATGCCTCGCCTGTGACAGGAAAAAACATTGCCATCTGTTGGACGTAAGAGCAACACATGCTGTAATGTCTCAAAGTTCTTCACCGATTGCTTTGAAATTTTGACACAACGTTGCATTCGAATAGGCGCATCTTTTTATGTACCTACTATATAGATACCACCCTTGTGATAGGTAAAAACATGCCTTTTGGAAAAACATCGCCATCTGTTGCACATAATAGCAACAATGCACGCTATGCTAAATATGTCACGAATTCCATTTCAATGTTTCCGATTGCATTTGTCAGAAATCCGACACAGAAAATAACATAAGTTACCCCATAAAGAAAAGGAGAATGGGTTAATCAGTGACGTCATCCAACAAGACGTATATTTATATATATCTCATCTATTTTTAAACAGCAGTCTAGTGTTTAAACTTAATAAAAAAGTGTTCACTACGCCTGAATGTAATTTCCAACACCAAAAGTACAGCTTGACTCTTTTGCTGTTGTTAAATAAAATCAGAAGTAGAACCAAAACATTGGAACAAGGAGGGAGGCCGAGCATCACAACACAGCAACTTGTAAACACAGTCAGGAAGCACTCCCTGACAAATTTTACAACACCAAAAAGTTCTTTCTCCGAGCTTCGACACAGGATCCTCTTTGATCCGTCCTACCGAAGATCTCATTACCAAAGAGAAGAGCTAAGTATCCGACTGCTTTAGACTCTGGTATTATAGGTGCACCATATAATATAGATTAAGTAGCCGGTTATTAGCATGAGAAAATCCCAAACAAGTATGTTTACTCAGCTCTACTACACACACACATATATTCCATGCCATACCTGTAATTATATGTTTAGGGAACCATTATTAATTCTAAACATTCGGCAGGAAAGAGTGATATGAAGTTACTTTGGATTACAGCTGACTCCCAAGATAATTATAGAAATTTGTTACAATGCTGTACATTAAGCCTTGCAGGGCTCCAGATAGCCACTATTATGTGGCACACTGAGGCACAGGGCCACACCTTATTCTGATGCTAAAATTATTCAGCCTTGCCAGGCCACAACTACAGTATCAGTTAAGGCCCCCTTTCATTTTATACTGTAGATAGATTAACTATAAGTTTAATTACAGTAGATTAGACCACCATATGCGGTATGATTTATAATTTATATTAAAGACTAGGTAAACAATTTGTAGTTTATGAAGGATCCACTTCAAAAGTCGTTTAAGCCACAAATTGTCCCCCAATTACTTGTGCAGAAATATTTTAGAAGGTTGAATCAAAATATACAGTCCACTAACTAACTAAGACCTAAGAACTAACTTAAAAGAAAAATAATATAATATTAAAGTCAACTGAAAAATAAATTAAAGTAAATATTTGAATAAAAAATAGAATAATAGAATTACAGCCTGCTAGAATTTTCCCACATAAGTTTAATCCTTTGAACCCAGGTACAAGATCCTGATTAGGATCTATATAAACATAAGTGAAGTATTTGCACATATATTAAATATAGCAGGAAGACACTGCTATACAATTTCTTGCCTAACTTTTTCAATCTCAGCTAACAAGTGAACAGAACTTACAACAAACACTATTATTGTTCCGAAGCCTGAACCCAAGGAACACTTGTGCTTTTTCATTACAAGAGGTTGTTAAGAGGCTAATTAATTTACTCATAAATGTACATATAATTTTAAGTGTTTATATAAACATTACATAATAATTAATATTGCACCATTACTGTAACAATTACTGCATGTCACATTATTTACAACCAGTTCTTGCACAAAGGTAGGACATTTTCGGATGGTGTTGTTCAGCAACCTAGTCTAATTTATTGTGCTAACCTGGTGTAAGGGTAATAATTTATACTTGTCTAGAGTTGAACCTATATTTCAACCTAGGAAGCACATATTTTTATGCAGTTTCTCAAGACAACCCGAGTTGTTTTGTATATATAATATTACCATAACTATAGTAATAATATACCTATAATCATTTCACCTTTGAGTGTTAATCTGTGTCTCTGTACCAACTAAGAGTGATTTTGAGGGGCTAACTTGAGGTAAATCCAGCATAGATACAAGGTTACCACTCAAATTATAGTGTGTATGATTATATAATGTGAATTTAAAATGATAAACAGCTCTAGTTCGGAAACTAGTAGCTCTACTAGCTCAAGTGCTAGTAATAGTCCAAATCAAAGTCCAACAAGGGTTAGCACTAGAACAATTGCAACACAGCTAGCAAATACAGCCATCATGTCTGATGCCAAAAATGTAAAAACGACCCTCACAGGTATGATGGGTTATTTAGCCTGACATCCAAAAATGTGATGATTTATGTAATCAACCTCCAGTCGATTATATAGAACTGGAAGGCCATCATAAGGTTGCAGAGAGCAAATTTCAACATGTACAAATGCAAATCCTAAAATATCAGGATGTTCTTGCTGCTACTAACATCAAAGAAGATGTAATGGAAGCTGTTGTACAAGAACACGCAGAGTATGAAGATGTAATACAAACAAAATTACAACACTTTGTTAAGTTAATAACCATACACAAGGCCATAACAAACATTGCAGCCACAGCTTTCCAAAACCCGACACAACCAGAAGTCATATTACCATCGCTCAGTCTACCAACTTTCTCTGGTACAGAGGACGAGAGTTGGAATAACTTCTGGAACAAATTTGTCGATTCAGTGGATTCTAATGCCACTATAGCAAAGACCACAATATTTCCATATTTACAAGTTGTCTTAAAGAATGAAGCGTTAACAGTGGTCTGTAATTTGACGTTCACTGATGATGGTTATGATAGTGCAGTACAGCTCCTTAAGGAAAATTATGCTAAGCCAGAAAGGACTATTAGACTTATAACCCAGAAACTGTTAGATATTTCCACTTCAAATGGATCAGCTGACAACCTCCAAACTTTTAGATTGGAGCTTGAGTCCTTGCTCAAAGCGCTTGACAACAAAGTGAATCTCGATGCATCGGACTGGATAATCCAAGGCCATATGAGACACAAATTACCCAGTGACATACTGGATAAGTTGTTGGTCTTACATAACAAATCTTCTCTAACAGTAAAGGAGATTACGGAAGGTTTAAGATCCATCATAGAAAGACAACGGGATAACACAGATGGAAAATCAACATCTAAACCTTCTTTAACCACTAATAGTAAACCACAGAGTACAAACAGTACTCCAAATAAATCTAAAACAACTTCCCCCCCGGCAAAGTGGAAACAAGGCAGTGTGAGCATATATGCAGTGGGTCCCTCCAAAGCTACAGGTAATGTGTCACCCAAAACGGTGACTTCCCAAGATGCTGTTAACGACTGGAGGCCATGTGTGTCCTGTGAAGAACAACATACCATGTACAACTGCAAAGCTTACCCTGATTGTGCTACATGTATAAAACGACTCAAGGAGTTACGTAAATGCAATAGGTGTATAAGGTTCATAATCCTGACACCTGTGCGTCTCAAATGCGCACCTGCAATAGATGTCGTATGGGTCAACACCATACAGCACTTTGTGGGGACTCAAGTACAAAGTCTCACAAACCACAATTGGAGGAAGGAACTTCCACTTCAGTACAGCTTTGTACCATATTACCTGACGTAAGTGTCTTGTCAACAAGGTCTGATCATAAATCAGCTCTACCCACTGCTCAATTGATCATTAAAAATGGAAAGTCCCAGGTCACTATACGTGGATTATTTGACCAAAGATCCCAAATGACTTTTATCTCAAAGGAGTTGGTAGATGCCTTGAAACCAAGCCTGTATGAGAGACACGAATAGACATAGCAGGATTCCTGACTAACTCAGGAGCCCAAGTCTTCAAGGTAGTACAACCTAAAGTACGTTTAGGCGGTTATGTCCGAACGATACAAGCTCTTGTAGTAGATAGATTCCCATTAGACCTGTATGTGTATGGTTTAGGGACAACAGCCAAATTCCTGGAAGAAAAAGGAATCAAATTGACTGAAAAAATTACACCAGATAACCTTTCCAATATTGGAATCCTTATGGGTTCATATGTCTACCATAAGTTTATCAAAGGAAAGGAAGAAAACAGGGAATGAATATGTTACTGTCTGCAGGTGGCTATTTGCTAACAGGCCCAGTATTACGGTTGAAGCAACCCACACCTGTAGACCACCATCATGCCAACCCTGTAATGGTTGCATGACTAGGAGAACAGTCTCCACTGCAATTCAGAGACATGTCCGAGGATGAGCTTGATCCCCATGTACATAAGTTATGGCAACTCTCGGCATTGTCCCCTGAACAACCTAGTCCAGATGATGACTGGACTTACAAACAAAACCTAGACTCAGTTGTCTACAGAGATAATCCATACTGGATCAGGGTACCATGGAAGCTGAATCACTCTCAGCTACCCGTCAACCATTTTATGGCACAAAACCAATTATGATCATGTGAAATCATAATCAGGTGTTGCGCTTACAAAGACATCCATAGAACTTCAAATTGTACCATGAAATAATCAAGAAACAATTCGATGACAAATTTATCGAAGTTATGACATGATAACCCAAAGAATGGACACTACCTGCCACACCACCCTATACTGAAAAATTTAGCTACTATCCCACTATGGATAGTATTTAATTGCAGTACTAAGACAAAGCAGAGTAGTGTTTTGTTAAATGACTGCCTTCAAACTGGCCCTACTCTGACACAAAGGCTGTACGACGTGCTGTTAAAGTTCCGCATCAGGACTTACACATACACAGCAGACATTAGTAAAGCCTTCCTTAGGTTAGGTCTCCAAGAAGAAGACAAAGTTCCATAAAGTTCCTGTAGATTAGGGTTCCTAACAATCCAAACAGTGAAATAATCACTTACAGGTTTGTGTCTGTTTTGTTGGGTGCCATGTCTTCTCTATTTCTGCTTCAAGCTACCTTAGACATGCACTTGAAGAAGTCCAATAGCTCAAATAAAACAGAAATTAGCAATAACTTGTATTTGGACAATTTCCAAGGAACAGCCAACAGTGGAAGTAAACTGCTGAACATATACCACAAGGCCAATCGAGAATTAATAGGTGCAAATATGCCTCTCCAGTCGTGGGTCTCTAACAATGCCAAATTAAATCAAATGATCAAAACTGATTTTCCCGAATACCAGGTACCCGAGAAGACAAAAGTACTAGGCATCGAATGGGATACAACAGAAGATCAGTTGACAATCAAGTCGGTTGAGCCAGATACCACCAATCTAACAATGAGAAAATTACTCTCACAAGTCAGCAAACCCTTCAACCCATTGGGACTATTAAGTCCAATGTTAATTAATGAGAAGTTGATAATGCAGGAATGTTGGCAACAAAAGATAGGCTGGGATGATCTTCTAACACTTACCTTACAAGAAAAATGGCAAGGGCTAGTGAAAGATTTAAGTATCCTAGAGTCTGTCAAGTTCCCTCTGAACACAGTGAATGAAAAAGAACCAATTAAGCTACATGTATTCTGTGATGCCTCAGGAAAGGCTTATGGCACAATAGCTTGCCTGGTCTCAAATGGGTAAGCCAATATGCTCATATCAAAGGCCGGAGTGGCACCGTTAAAGAAACGATCATTGCCACAACTAGAATTAACGGCCTTACTGCTAGGAACAAGATTGGCTCATTATCTGATCAAGGTCTTAAGCAACATACACTTTGAAGAAACAGTGGTATGGTCAGATAATGAGGCAGTGCTACAGTGGGTTAAAAACAATAATAGTAAAAATCCTTACGTGAGTAACTACGTTAAGGAAATACGAGAGTTGTCGGCAGGGTACAAACTGAGATATGTACCCACCAAAGAGAATCAAGCTGACTAACTCTCCCGAGGCCTGACTTTACAGCAATTAACAAAGGCAGAGATGTGGTTCAATGGACCTCAGTGGCTATTCAGCAACCAGTACCCTAAACAAAAGCCACAAGTCATTGTGACCAATGTCACTGTTCCCACTGAAAATCCAGAACTAACTCGAACTTTGTTAATTGATCCTAATCGGTACTCTGAACTGAACAAACTAATAGGTGTTACCCAAGTGGTGTTTGATTTTATAAAGGAAATAGAAATCAAGCCTAAATTCCCTAGTGCTCTAAGGTACTGGGTCAAAAGAGCTCAGACGGACACATTCGGGATAGAATTTGACAATGTTCCTAAGAAATTACAAAATGATCTGGGCCTCTGGGTAGACACAAACAATTATAACATAATCAGATGCGGTGCCGCATACAGCATGCGGACATAGATCTGGAAGCAAAAAATACAATATTGCTTCCTCGTCACCACAAGTAAGCAAACTATTTGTGTTACACGTACACAAATACAGCACTTTGCATGGTGGGGTATTAGATACTCTCACAAACTTAAGACAACAGTACTGGCCACCCCAAGCCAGGCAGACTGTAAAATCCATAATTAAATTCTGTGTTATTTGCCGGAGATACGATGCCAGAGTGTGTCCGTATCCTGGCCCTACTCCACTTCCAAAGGAACAAGTTGTACATATTCGTCCCTTTGAGACTACAGGAGTAGATTTCACAGGAGCACTAACACTAACAGGCACCAAGGACAAAAAACCAGTAAAGGCATATATCGGTCTTTTCACTTGTGCCACAACAAGGGCAGTTCATCTAGAAGTGACTCCTGATATGAGTGCCGAGGCATTCTTACAGGGTTTCCGCAGGTTTACTTCACGTTGATCCTGTCCTAAGTTAATGATCTCTGATAATGGGTCCAACTTAGTTGCAGGAGAAGCATGTCTGAGGAAAATCTGGAGACACAGGTGTGCATGGCCCTAAATCAACGGCAGTGCCACTGGAAATTCATACCTCCCAGAGCACCATGGCATGGAAGCTTCTATGAACGCATGATTGGTACGGTGAAACGTTATTTACGGAAAACCCTACACTGCCAAAAGATTGACCTACACTAGCTCCAAACCGTAGCCAAAGAGATAGAAGCACGCGTTAATAACCGAACACTTACATACCTCTCTGATGATGTTTTTCAGCGTAAACCAATAAGTTCTGCTTATCTGATGTATGGGAGACCTCTCAGCACCCTAGTGTCCCTTACGGGCGAGGAACCAGAGGATCCTTCATATGTCCGAGAGAGTGATTTGGTTCAACGTTTCAAGTATCTATCAGGGGTGATAAGTCGGTGGCATGATGTATGGACTCGAGAATACCTTACTTCTCTAAGGGAGTACCATTACGGGCAAACAACCCCTACAACAGAATTAACTTGAACCCTGGTGGCATAGTTCTGGTGGACTGCGATGGGCCACGCTCAGAGTGGCATATTGGTCAAATAGTCTCTGTTCATCCAGACAGCCAGGGCATCTTGAGAATAGTGAAAGTAAAATGCTGAGGCAACACTACTCTCAAAACATTAGAGAAATTTGTTTTCAACGTTTCAAGACATTCAACGACTTTCAGCACCCGAAACGGCAGTACAGGACATTCGTCCTGAGTGAACTGCGGCACAGCAGTGCCAGCTCAAATTAAAGAACCTCTATAATTCTGAGGGCGAGGAATAAAGTGATTGCATTCCTTACCAGGACTTTGACCTGTGTTCCTTCTCTCCCCCCCTCCTGGAATTATGTCGGAAACCCGACACACAAAATATCATAAGTTACCCCCATAAAGAAAAAGAGAATGGGTTATTCAGTGATGTCATCCAACAAGACGTATATTTATATATTTCATCTCTTTTTAAACAGTAGTCTAGTGTTTAAACTTAAAAAAAAAAGTGTTCACTAGGACTGAATATAATTTCCAACATCAAAAGTACAGTTTGACTACTTTGCTACTGTTAAATAAAATCAGAAGTAGAACCAAAACAGTAGAACAAGGAGGGAGGCCAAGCATCACAACACAGGAACTTGTAAACACAGTCAGGAAGCACTCCCTGACAAATTTTACAACACAAAAAAGTTCTTTCTCCGAGCTTCGACACAGGATCCTCTTCGATCTGCCCAGCCGAAGATCTCATTAGCAAAGAGGAGAGCTAAGTATCCGACTGCTTTAGACGCTGGTATTATAGGTGCACCGTATACTATAGATTAAGTAGCCGATTATTAGCATGAGAAAATCCCAAACAAATACGTTTACTCAGCTCTACTACACCCACACATATATTCCAGTTCATACCTGTACTTTTATGTTTAAGGAACCATTATTAATTCTAAACATTCGGCAGGAATGAGTGATGTGAAGTTACCTTGGATTACAGCTGACTCTCAACATAATTATAGAAATTTGTTACCTTGCTGTACATCAAGCCGTGCAGGCCTCCACATAGCCACCATTACGTGGCACTCTGGGGCACAGGGCCACACCCTAATCTGATGCTACAATTATTCAGCCTTAGCAGGCCCCCTTTACAGTATCAGCTAAGGCCCCCCTTTCATTTTATACTGTAGATTGATTAATTGTACGTATAATTACAGTAGATTAGACCATATGTGGTATTATTTAAAATTTATTAAAGACTAGGTAAACAATTTGTAGTTTGTGAAGGGCCAAATTCAAAAGTGGTTTAAGCCACAAATTGTCTCCCCAACTATGTGTGCAGAAATATTTTAGCAGGTTGAATCAGAATATACAGTCCACTAACTAACTAAGAACTAACACAGAAGAGAAATAATATAATATTAAAGTCAACTGAAAAATAAATAAAGTAAATATTTGAATAAAAAATAGAATAAAAGAATTAAAGCCTGCTAGGATTTTCCCACAGAATTGATAAATTAGATTTTTTATAGATTTCGATTTATTTTATTTTTTATTGAATTATTTTGTGTGACATTGTGTTGGAATTGAGCTGTGTTGTTTTACCATAACGTTCATTTCGTATGTATAGGTATATATGCCACACCGGTGACAGGTAAAACTTCTTGAATGTTTTTCTTTAAAAACAGCGCCATCTGTTACATGTAAGAGCAAAACACATGCGATACTAAATATGTTACAATTCCATTCCAATGTTTCTGATTACATTGATAAATTGAGCTGTGTTCTTTACTATACTGTTCATTTCGTCAGTATAGTTTATTTTATATTTTTTCATATTTTCATTTAATTTTTTAACTGTTTTCTTATATTTCAGTGATGGGAACATCAGATCACTTAATGTTCCAAATTTTCTGATGGGAACATCAAATCATTTGGAAAGGCATCGGACGAGGGAGTGTGGAATAGTGGGGATGACGAGGGGATAGAAGTGCGAGATGGTGGGGAGGACGAGGGGACGGGACTATTTGGAATTGTGGGGACGAGGGGATGGGGGAATGGAGAATGGTGGGGAGGACAAAGGGATAGGGGAATGGGGCATGGTGGGAAGGAATAGAGGATGGTGGAGTGGGGAGGACGTGGGGACGGTGGAGTTATCTTGAGATGATTTCGGGGCTTTAGTGTCCCCGCGGCCCGGTCCTCGACCAGGCCTCCACCCGTGACAGCTGACTAACACTCAGGTACCTATTTTACTGCTACATAACAGGAGCATAGGGTGAAAGAAACTCTGCCCATTGTTTCTTGCCGGCGCCCCGGATCGAACCCAGAACCACAGGATCACAAGTCCAGTGTGCTGTCCGCTCGGCCGACCGGGTCCCGAGTGGGGAATGGTTGGGAGCCAGAGGAGACAGGTGAGGGAATGGTGGGGGGGACTGAAGGACAGGGAAGGTTGCTGTCATTAATCTCTAGGTATTCAACCCCTTTTAACTACTGGTTGATACCTGGTTGATGGGATTCTGGGAGTTCTTCTACTCCCCAAGCCCGGCCGGAGGCCAGGCTTGACTTGTGAGAGTTTGGTCCACTAGGCTGTTGCTTGGAGCGGCCCGCAGGCCCACATACCCACCACAGCCCGGTTGGTCCGGCATTTCTTGGAGGAATAAATCTAGTTTCCTCTTGAAGATGTCCACGGTTGTTCCGGCAATATTTCTTATGCTTGCTGGGAGGACGTTGAACAACTGCGGACCTCTGATGTTTATACAGTGTTCTCTGATTGTGCCTATGGCACCTCTGCTCTTCACTGGTTCTATTCTGCATTTTCTTCCATATCGTTCACTCCAGTACGTTGTTATTTTACTGTGTAGATTTGGTACTTGGCCCTCCAGTATCTTCCAGGTGTATATTATTTGATATCTCTCTCGTCTTCTTTCTAGTTAGTACATTTGGAGGGCTATGAGACGATCCCAATAATTTAAGAGCTTTATTGCGTCTATGCGTGCCGTATATGTTCTCTGTATTCCCTCTATTTCAGCAATCTCTCCTGCTCTGAAGGGGGAAGTGAGTACTGAGCAGTACTGAAGACGGGACAACACAAGTGACTTGAAGAGTACAACCATTGAGATGGGATCCTTAGATTTGAAAGTTCTCGTAATCCATCCTATCATTTTTCTGGCTGTCGCAATATTTGCTTGGTTATGCTCCTTAAACGTTAGGTCGTCAGACATTATTATTCCCAAATCCTTTACATGCTATTTTCCTACTATGGGTACATTTGATTGTGTTTTGTACTCTGTATTATGTTTAAGGTCCTCATTTTTACCGTACCTGAGTACCTGGAATTTATCACTGTTAAACATCATGTTATTTTCTGATGCCCAGTCGAAAACTTTATTAATATCAGCTTGAAGTTTTTCAGTGTCTTCAGCCGAGATAATTTTCATACTGATTTTTGTGTCATCTGCATAGGATAATACGAAGTTGTGACTTGTATTTTTGTCTATATCTGATATGAGAATAAGGAAAAGCAGCGGTGCAAGGACTGTACCCTGAGGTACAGAGCTTTTAACTGCACTTGGACTAGATTTTATATGGTTGACCGTTACTCGCTGAGTCCTGTTTGACAGTGTCACGTGGGGGTGGGTGGTCCGGGGCTCTGCTAACACTTAACTGCTAGGGGCTCAAAAGGCCCAAATACTCAGCCCCTCCGACTCCCTGGATTGACCGGAGTCTCCTTGGTCACACAAGAGAGGACCAACAATGCCCACCTCCGCAGGTCTTTGCTTCCACCACAAAGGGGTGCCACTGATTCACCCTGGAAGCCCTTCAGTCAAACACGGGGAAACTGCTGTTAACAGTTCCTGCCTAGACCCGTGGGGGAGTGAAGGAAGACTCAGGCTGACCTATAACCATAACCTCCCTGAGTCTTGCCTGCCAGACAAAAAAAGGTTGCAGGAACTCCTTTCCCGCCTGTCTTCTCTATCTTCCTCTTAGCAAGGTCGCCAGCTGGGTTATTATATCTGCACCCCAGCAATGCAGTTCAGTGGGTGTATTATATATTGTTTGTAGCCAGAAATGTATGCTCATAGAGAAATATCATAAATGGAGGCACACTCAAACACAGTAATAAAATGTGTGGATTTACTGATGCAAATTACATGAACACACACACACAATCACAAGTAATACATGAATATGGAAATATGGATAATGAGTCTGGAGATCGTCAGCCTCTTCTTCCACGACCTCCAACACTCCTTCAACTGGGCAGGAAGACAGGAGTCTCACACTCTCACAGGAGGGCCTCTTCACCACGTCAGCGCCTCTTCTTCACTGTCCTGCCATCCGTACACACTGTCCTCTCTGACAGTCCTGGACTCAAGCTGCCTTGTAGCCTATTCTACTATTAAAGTAATAAAGTCTTGCTGCCACATACACAAGTAAATATTGTGGCCTAACTAGCCTACTCATACAAGGGGTAATGGGAGGGAAAATGATCTACCTTACATTCCTGGCTCACGACGCCTGTCCCTCGATGGTGTGAGGTTCCCACGCTTCCTTGGGTCGATCCTTGACGATCCAGGACGTTCCACAGGTCCTCAGGTGTCGTGGAGCCTTCGCGTCGTCGCCGTTCCAATCCCTGAGATTCAGCTGCCCCAATCCTGGTTCATCGATGGGCGCTGAGCTAATCACTATTTTCCCCACACTCGCCTCTCCCACAAGGCGTTGCTCCTTGTCCTAGGCACGGTGTCGTCCTTCCAAGATTCTCAGTGGATGTGACCCCAGTCACAGCTAGGCCTGCCCGCCCACCTTCCAGACCTCAACGTCCAGCCAGCGGCGCCGCCCAGCGTCGTCGCCGACTATTTTCCAAGTTTGGCACTTCTCTGCTCACTGAACTTGGTTCCTCTTTTGCTTCCCAGAAGCGCAGGGTCTCCAATAACTATGATGGGCTGCGATGGCCAGCTCAATCCACTGAACAAGGCTTGCAGAGCCTCCAATCCTTGAGAGCAGGCCGAGGCGCGTCCTGTCGCTTCCAAGGTCAGAACAACTCTGACGTTGGCGCCACCCGGGGCACTCGGTGACGTCATGGCGGGCCCTGATTTGTCGCCCGCGACCCACGTCGGCCAATCCGCGATCGGCTAATGTCCCTTCCAAAAGGTCATATCTGCCATAGGTGATACTGTTTCATTTTATAACAGGGCGCCAATTTTCCTTTATTTACAACTTATAATATAACTTCCTTCCCTTAACTGGCAGCCGGTCTGGTCGCCACATATATCAATAGACTCCCTGAACCTCAGAGAATCAGTAGGGAGAGCTGATATGACTCCTTAAGCCGGCAAACGAAAGAAATAGGAGAGGGCACCGTAACATACCCCTCCCCTTAAAATAAGAGTCATATCGGAAGAGCAGCACTCAAGAGGGCAATCTATACTCTTGCTCCCTCCGTTCCTGAAGTGTCATTCCTCCAGTTGGTGACGTGGCTCGTACCACCTTGCCAGTCACTTGCCTCATTGTATCTCCACCTCGCATAGTACCGGGTGTGATGGGTGTTCCCTGAACACCTACAAGAAATCCCCTCTCCGTGGCTACGAGTGTACTCCCACGGCTCGT
Organism: Procambarus clarkii; assembly: GCF_040958095.1. Classification (NCBI taxonomy): domain Eukaryota; kingdom Metazoa; phylum Arthropoda; class Malacostraca; order Decapoda; family Cambaridae; genus Procambarus; species Procambarus clarkii. The sequence continues at coordinate 36,123,356 of NC_091174.1, read as the reverse complement.
TACCACTGTAAGATTCAGTGCATGCGGCGCCTCCACCGCGTAGTGCACTCCGAGATAGTCTTGCATTTCCACTGCGTCCTACAGGTACTCCATGTTTCCTCTCATGATCTCTTCGCCAATCTTCTCTCTTCTCGGTTCCTCTTCTCCCGTAGGTGCGTTGTCTCCTCACAGTGGCACTTGTAACCTGTACTCCATCCAGCAGCTTCCTCTCTTCCACACTAGGCTTTTGCGATGGCCCAATGCCCCTCTGGTTAGGCTGGCGCCTACCCTGGGTGTACCTATTCCCTGCTTTCTTCGTATTGCCCTTCCTACACCACTCGCTCCTTCGTCCCCGACGAACATCTTCACTCCTCCATGAGATTCTCTTCCCTGCAGACGTCTTCTTCGGCTCGTGTTTGGGCTCATCCACCTCCCTGTGGCTCACCTCACCACGGTGGTTCATCTTGCACCTACCACTATTCATCTGGCCGGCATAGGGTGCCTTGCGTCGTGGCTCCTCCACTCTGCCCCTCACTGCCGTTCGCTCATCCACTGAGCTTACTTTATTCACGCTTCTGTATGGAGGGAGTGCGGTCTGCAGCCTCTTCACCGCCCCAGGCGTTTGTACAGCTGCTCCTCGCCACTCCTCCACACGCATCATCAGGCTTAGTCGGAGGTCCCCGTCGGGGTTTTCCACAACCTCCGATGACCTCTCTGCACTTTCGCCCTCGTTGTCGTCGTCTCTGGCGACGTTTTCCCTGGCGAAGTCGGCTTCCTCACCACCATCTGGAACGACCGATACCTCACCTGGCAGGGTTGTACTGCTGCTTGCAACATAGGCACTCCTGGCCCAATCGGGTTGTATCCTGCCTCCTCCGAGGTCATTACCCAGCACCATCTGTACATGCTCTAGGGGTAACTTAGGGGCTACAGCTACTATAGCTTTCTCGACTCCGCAGTCGGCAATCAGCTGTACTTCGTGAAGTGGCAACCTGTATTCCTCCCCCACACTGCGTATCCTCACCACTCCCACAGGTGAATCATTAAATTCCTTGGGGAGAATACTCCTGGTCACCATACTTATGTCAGCACCCGTATCTCGAAGCACGGCAACCTCCACTGGGTCTGACTTTCCAAACTTCACGTTGGCCCCGAAAACGAAGGGATGTTCACCCAACTTCATTTCCCAACTATTCACGTTGGGTCCACTATAATATGGGGTGTGAACAAACACTCTCTCCTCTTCTAACATTAATCCTACATTCCTTTGGTGCTCCTCACACTCGCGGGCATAATGTCCTCTCACACCACAGTTGAAGCATCGGCTGCCTCCCCTGGGCGGCCACTCGCTAGTCACTCTGGCGGTACCACTTGCAGACGTCCCCTGGGTCCTCCTTGGACTCCCTGTCGTCGTGTCCGGGACTGCAGCACTTGCTCCCGAGCTAGGTCCACTGCTCACAGCTTGGGGCTTCCTCCCCGCGTCTCTTGAGCTCTTGAACTGGGTTACCTCATTGGGCACACTACTTTTGGGAGAGTCCCCATCCATCCTCGCTCCTCCTGAACTCCTAAGGTTCCCTCCCGACCTGGGGTAAGGCGAGTGTCTGGGCGGCCCCTCCCTCCTGATATGTAGTGCCTCCTCCAGCATGTCGGCTCGATCCGCTGCAGCCTTCAGGTCCTTAATACCTGCTTCTCTCAACCTTACTCGCAACTCAGGATGGAGCACTGACATAAACTTCTCCATCACTATCAGTCGTTTGATATCATCCACCGACTCCGCTTCCTCCGCCTTCAACCATCGTAGGAATTTCCGTTCCATATCCCTGGCGGTCTCGGCGTAAGTCTTTCCCGACGCTCTTGTACACTCTCTGGACCGCTTCCGGTACATCTCCGGAGTCAGCCGGAATGAGTGGAGAACCGCATTCTTAATCGCGTCATAACTAGTACACTCCTCTAGGTCCAGCATGTTATAGGCTTCCCGGGCCTCACCAGTCAATCTGCCCTGGACCAGAGCAGCCCAATCATCTTCCGGCCACTCCTTCAGAGTCGCTATCCGTTCAAAGTGTTCGAAGAACGCCTCAGCTTCTTGTGGTTCGAACGTAGGTAAGTCACGTTCCCTTACCTTGAGGTCATCCCGCCGTGCAGGTAGTGAGGGCAGACCACGTTCAACGCGACGCAATTTGACTTCTTTCTTTGCCTTTATCTCCTCCAGTCGCAGTTGTCTCTCTCCTTCTTCTCGCTGCAGCCGAGCTTCTCGCTCCTCTCGCTGCATTTGCGCTTCTCTCTCCTCTCGTCGCAGCTGGGCTTCCAGTTGCATCTTCATTATTTCCAGTTGCAGGTTCCTCTTACTACAGCTGGACCTTCCACTGCTCCCATGTTCACTGTGAATTCTCTCCACACTGGTAGGCGCTTGGGGAGGCCCTAGTCGGGACGGTTCACCTTGCGACGGCTCTCCTCGGGACGGCTCCTCTTGAGATGGCTCCTCTCCCGTCGCTTCCTCTCGAGCTGTGAGCTGTGCCATGATCTCTATCCTTCGCTCCGCTACCTTAGTCGTCCTCAACCTGATCCCAAAGTGGTTTGCCACTTGTTGGAGCTGGGCCTTGGTACACTCTTCCAAAATTCTCTCGTCCCTTGTGTCAATAAATTTCTTTACTTTGTCTTCCTCCATCTCTATATCATCAAGCATACACGACAGCACAGACAAGTTAGTAGGCACTAATTTCACCGTTTCAGTCCCTTAGCTGGTTGAGTAACAGTACCACCGAATTCACTGGCCACACTGTATTAGTACCCTGGCAACACTTGTCTTGAAATTTGGTCCACACTGTAGCTTGATCCACGCTTCCTGGCAAAGTTCCCAGTTCTTGGCTACTGGGGTTCGAATCCTGGCGAGGTCGCCAGTTCTCTTGTCACGTGGGGGTGGGTGCTCCGGGGCTCTGCTAACACTTAACTGCTAGGGGCTCAAAAGGCCCAAATACTCAGCCCCTCCGACTCCCTGGATTGACCGGAGTCTCCTTGGTCACACAAGAGAGGACCAACAATGCCCACCTCCGCAGGTCTTTGCTTCCACCACAAAGGGGTGCCACTGATTCACCCTGGAAGCCCTTCAGTCAAACACGGGGAAACTGCTGTTAACAGTTCCGGCCTAGACCCGTGGGGGAGTGAAGGAAGACTCAGGCTGACCTATAACCATAACCTCCCTGAGTCTTGCCTGCCAGACAAAAAAAGGTTGCAGGAACTCCTTTCCCGCCTGTCTTCTCTATCTTCCTCTTAGCAAGGTCGCCAGCTGGGTTATTATATCTGCACCCCAGCAATGCAGTTCAGTGGGTGTATTATATATTGTTTGTAGCCAGAAATGTATGCTCATAGAGAAATATCATAAATGGAGGCACACTCAAACACAGTAATAAAATGTGTGGATTTACTGATGCAAATTACATGAACACACACACACAATCACAAGTAATACATGAATATGGAAATATGGATAATGAGTCTGGAGATCGTCAGCCTCTTCTTCCACGACCTCCAACACTCCTTCAACTGGGCAGGAAGACAGGAGTCTCACACTCTCACAGGAGGGCCTCTTCACCACGTCGGCGCCTCTTCTTCACTGTCCTGCCATCCATACACACTGTCCTCTCTGACAGTCCTGGACTCAAGCTGCCTTGCAGCCTATTCTACTATTAAAGTAATAAAGTCTTGCTGCCACATACACAAGTAAATATTGTGGCCTAACTAGCCTACTCATACAAGGGGTAATGGGAGGGAAAATGATCTACCTTACATTCCTGGCTCACGACGCCTGTCCCTCGATGGTGTGAGGTTCCCACGCTTCCTTGGGTCGATCCTTGACGATCCAGGACGTTCCACAGGTCCTCAGGTGTCGTGGAGCCTTCGCGTCGTCGCCGTTCCAATCCCTGAGATTCAGCTGCCCCAATCCTGGTTCATCGATGGGCGCTGAGCTAATCACTATTTTCCCCACACTCGCCTCTCCCACAAGGCGTTGCTCCTTGTCCTAGGCACGGTGTCGTCCTTCCAAGATTCTCAGTGGATGTGACCCCAGTCACAGCTAGGCCTGCCCGCCCACCTTCCAGACCTCAACGTCCAGCCAGCGGCGCCGCCCAGCGTCGTCGCCGACTATTTTCCAAGTTTGGCACTTCTCTGCTCACTGAACTTGGTTCCTCTTTTGCTTCCCAGAAACGCAGGGTCTCCAATAACTATGATGGGCTGCGATGGCCAGCTCAATCCACTGAACAAGGCTTGCAGAGCCTCCAATCCTTGAGAGCAGACCGAGGCGCGTCCTGTCGCTTCCAAGGTCAGAACAACTCTGACGTTGGCGCCGCCCGGGGCACTCGGTGACGTCATGGCGGGCCCTGATTTGTCGCCCGCGACCCACGTCGGCCAATCCGCGATCGGCTAATGTCCCTTCCAAAAGGTCATATCTGCCATAGGGGATACTGTTTCATTTTATAACAAGGCGCCAATTTTCCTTTATTTACAACTTATAATATAACTTCCTTCCCTTAACTGGCAGCCGGTCTGGTCGCCACATATATCAATAGACTCCCTGAACCTCAGAGAATCAGTAGGGAGAGCTGATATGACTCTTTAAGCCGGCAAACGAAAGAAATAGGAGAGGGCACCGTAACAACAGAAAACTGAGTATCCAGCGTCCTACTTTACCGGTTATTCCCATTGACTTCATTTTGTGTACTATCACGCCATGGTCACATTTATCGAAAGCCTTTGCGAAGTCCGTGTATATCACATCATCATTCTGTTTTTCTTCTAATGCTTCAGTGACTTTGTCGTAGTGCTCAAGTAGCTGTGAGAGGCACGATCTTCCCGCTCGAAATCCATGTTGGCCTGGGTTGTGAAGGTCATTGGTCTCCATGAAATTGGTGACCTGACTCCTAATCACTCTATCAAATACTTTTATGATGTGCGATGTTAGTGCAACTGGTCTATAATTCTTTGCCAATGCTTTGCTCCCTCCCTTGTGTAGAGGGGCTATGTCTGCAACTTTAAGTGCATCTGGAATCTCCCCTGTGTCCAAGCTCTTCCTCCACACTATACTGAGTGCCTGTGCTACCGGCACTTTGCATTTCTTTATAAATATTGAATTCCATGAGTCTGGGGCCGAGTGCATGGGCATGTTTTTAATTTCTCTTTCAAAATTTAGTGGGCTCGTGTTGATATCAGTTATATTTACAGGGGTTTGAATATCCCGCATAAAGAAATTGTCTGGATCTTCCACTTTCATGTTGTTTATTGGAGTGCTAAACATGTCTTCATACTGCTTTTTTAGAATTTCTCTAATTTCTTTGTCATCCTCTGTGTATGAACCTTCACTTGTACGAATCGGTCCAATACGTGCAGTGGTTTTTGCTTTTGATTTTGCATATGTGAAGAAATATTTTGGATTTTTCTTTATTTCTTGAATTGCTTTCTGGTCTAACTGCCTTTCTTCAGTTTCATATGAGTGTTTAAATTTCCGCTCGATTTCTTCAATCTCCCTATTTAAATTATTCCTTCTTTGACGGGAAATTCGTGTCTGCATAAGCAGTTCCGTTATTTTTTTCCTACGTTTATAGTGTCGTCTGCGTTCTCTTTCTATGTTGGATATCTTTCTGGCTTTCCTCAAAGGAACATGTTTCAGACAGACTTGATACTCTTCCGAAGTCAGTTTTTCTGTTCCTTCTGTAGGACTTGTATTACTTAGAGCAGTTTCCCATGGAATGTTTGTAAGTTCCCTGTTTATTATCTCCCAGTCTATCCTTTTATTATTAAAATTGAATTTACTGAATAGCCCCTCTCGCTTTATCAACGTTTTTGGTCTATTCTGAGTATTGATGGTCGTTTACACTTCAATGAGCTTGTGATCTGAGTATGTGGTGTCTGATATCGTAATGTCTCTGATAATGTCTTCATTGTTCGTAAAGACAAGATCTAAAATATTTTCATTTCTCGTTGGCTCCGATATCTGCTGATTGAGTGAAAATTTGTCACAGAATCTAAGTAGTTCTCTAATCTGTGGTTGGTTAGATCCTGATAGATTTCCTGGTATAATATTATTGGTTGCTATTTTCCACCTGAGACTAGGCAAGTTGAAGTCACCTAGGAAGATAATATCAGGTATCGGGTTCTCCAAATTATCAAGGCTATTCTCTATTTTGTTTATCTGTTCTGTGAATTCCTCAGCCGTTGCATCTGGCGGTTTGTATATTAGAATAATCCAACCCGTTCTCGCAAATTCGTAAAGTCAATATTGACTTATTAACTACGTGCATAGGTGATATACTAAACATAATAGATACCCCTAAAAAGATTCATAGAAAACACCGACCTTACCTAACCTTGTTAGTATCTTAAGATAAGCATCTTATTGCTTCGTAATTACAATTATTACTTAACCTATACCTATTATAGGTTAGGTAATAATTGTAATTACGAAGCAATAAGATGCTTATCTTAAGATACTAACAAGGTTAGGTAAGGTTGGTGTTTTCTATGAATCTTTTTAAGGGTATCTATTATGTTAAGTATGTCACCTATGCACATATTTAATAAGTCAATATTGACTTATTAAATTTGCGAGAACGGGTTGAATAATCACTAAATTAATTTTCTCTATTTTTAATCCCAGTACCTCTACCACCTCATTTGTAACGTTTAGGAGCTCCGAGCATACAAGGTCTTCCCTAATATACAGACCTACTCCTCCATGTGACCTAATTTTCCTTACTGTTTTACTGTTTCTAGTGTTTACTGTTTCACTTGTTTTTCTAGTGTTTACTGTTTCACTTGTTTTTCTAGTGTTTACTGTTTCACAATTACTGTTTCTAGTGTTTTTACTACCATGTTTGTTAATGACACGGGTCTATAATTTTAGAGGTTTTCATAGATTTGTACTATGTTTTCCTTTTCCACATGTCTGGTAAGATTCCTGTGCACAAGGATGTATGGAAAATTAATTGGAGTGGCATGCTCAGTTCAGTTCTCGCAGCACCCAAGGTGAAACTCAATCTTGTCCAACTGGTTTATTTCTTCATTGTCCTATGAGCAATTTCTCCACTTCGTCTTGAGATACCTCTATGTATTCTTTGGCGTGTTCTGGAATTGGTATTTGGTTCGGATCTCTGAAATACTTATTTTGTACAAACACACGTTGGAATTTCCCACATTTATTTTTCATTCTCAGTAGTCCTGTTTTTTTGTTCTCTATCTCTGGATTTTATCTTTTACATGCAGCTTGCTTTGAATGAATTTATAGAAAAGGCCTAAATCCGTTTTATATGTGTCTGCTATACTTTTTCAAACCCTCTGCCTCTCTCCTCACTGCTGTGTAATTAATTGTTTCTTGCTTCCTTGTAGTGCTGGGACGTTTGCGGGTTAGGCCTCTTTTGATATTGAACCCATTCTTCTTGTCTTTCCTCTCTGGCCCTGTCACAATTTTTGTTGAACCAATACTGTTTTCTGGTCCTGCATCTCTGTTTTGGTAAGAATGTTTGTGTGCCTTTATCGTATATTTTGCAAAATTTGGCATACTTCCTTGCCTAGCAACAAGTCTGTCTAATTAAACTCATTAAAAAAATCTAAATTCCTCATAGTGTCCTCTCTTGAAATCGAATTTATCAACGGTTTTCATGTCCCCATTCTCTTCTAGATTATATCGCAAAGCATATTTAATTTCCAACGGGACATGATCACTCTTTCCTGAGGGAACAATGTACTGGATGTCAAATATCGCCTCTTCTTTCCTGGTGAATTTTATGTCTAGTACTGACGGAACATTCCCCTTCCCTCATTCTTGTGGCCTGCCTGACGTGTTGATACATAAATGTCTCCAGAATGAGCCTTACAAATCAACCTGTCCAAATGTCCTCCGTTCTTGTTTAGTAGGCCTCCCAGTCTATTACTTTCAAGATGAAGTCTCCAGTACCAATAATCGTTATTTATCTCTATCGTCCCTTACTACAATCTCTCTTATGACCATTATGAGGCCCACTCGTTTGTCATACAGTTACTCCTTTGTCCGTGTGTTGATTGCTAGTTGGCTATTGGCATTTACGATTATCAGTTTATCATCCTGATTCAAGACCTGCAAAGCCAATATGTCAACTTCGAGGGTTTCGGTTATTAACTCTCTTAGCTTCAGGTATTTTTTTCACTAGCACAGCCACTCCTCCCCTTTTTCCTAGTTTTCCTGTCACGTCTTCAAACTGAGGAGCCCCGTAAAAATTAAAGCTCATTTAAGATATTTTCTTCAAGTTTCGTCCTCTGTTAGTGAGACAATATCTGTTACCTTTTAAGCTGAATTATATATATCTTAGCTCTAGTATTTTTGGGGTGTGTATGGGTGTGGGTGTTTATTATTTATATTTACTATTTATGCCTGCAAAATCGAGCTGGTAGCTTTTTGAACTCGCCTTTCTAACACTCGGTTGTCTAATATAGTACAGACACCTGACGAATTTTCCTCTACCATATCTGCCTATTGGCATGAACTTGTAAAAATGTTCTAGGTCCCTGCTTATTAGTTTTCTGGGTTTTCCTGAAGGTGGTTCTTCCTTCCCCACATCCCTCAGCTGTACTGTGAAGTAGACAGGTATCAGCCAATGTAGATGCACGCGTGTAGTCCCATGCGTCTGGTTTACCATCCCTCAATGGCTGCAGCGTTACTCCATCAGGAGGTTTGTGGCTGTTGTCAGGTCTGCACAACTGAGGTTCCCTTTCTGCTGGACACCCAGCTGTAGCTAAGCTTCTCTTGATAATATAATGGACTGCTTCATGTCTGGCAATCTTTCTCTGTGACTAATGACAGATGAGACCATGGTTGCCGTATTGGTCTGCCAAAACATAGCCGCAGATTCAACGGTGTTTGGTGGAGATAAGGGCGGCAAGGCGCTAAACAACACCAATACTAAGGGATCGAAGATTCAAGTGGGTGCCCATGGAGGAATTAGGGAGAGCCAACAGGAAGTCTCCAGCATAGGGAGCTTGCACAGCGAGAGCGAGGGAGCGTGCATTGTCTTTCCCCGAGGCTGCCAACAGTATTGATGAAACAGTGTTCTTCTCAATTGAGTTTCCTATTTGGCCTGTTTGATGTCATTTGGAGGAGTGGGTCAGGAAGAGCAACCTGAAAGAGTGTCCCATTGGCTGGCTCTTTCAGAAAATTTGGGATCATGAGACCCAATTGTGTGCTCCTTTCGATATCCCAAAGCTAATAGAGTAAATCAAACTCCCACAGTCAATACCCATGTAAGTGTTAAACTACAATCCTGGTCTATTAGAAGAAAATTACAGAATGAAATTTTATTAATATTTACAGGTTCAATAAAACATTCAGGTCCCAGAGCACCAGTGTGATGAAGAGAGCTTCGCTTCATTACTTAGAGAAGGTTAGTGTTTTACCTTTACTTAGAGCAGGTGAGTGTTTTACTAAAAGCAGGTTAGGGTTTTACTTAGAGCAGGTGAGAGTTTTACTAAGAACAGGTGAGAGTTTTCCTTAGAGCAGGTTAGAGTTTTACGAAGAGCAGGTTAGGGTTTTACTTAGAACAGCTAAGAGTTTTCCTTAGAGCAGGTGAGAGTTTTACTTAGAGCAGGTGAGAGTTTTACTAAGAAAATGTAAGGATTCTAATTAGAGCAGCTGAGGTCAAGGGGTCATCACTTGACCTCCAGGTTTCCAGTGAGGAGGTCATAGGGTCACATTCCAGTGGGGGTGCTGGTAGACACAGTGGTGGTGCTGGTAGACACAGTGGTGGGGATTGGTAGACACAGTGGCGGTGCTGGTAGACACAGTGGTGGTGCTGGTAGACACAGTGGTGGGGATTGGTAGAAACAGTGGCGGTGCTGGTAGACACAGTGGTGGTGCTGGTAGACACAGTGGTGGGGATTGGTAGACACAGTGGCGGTGCTGGTAGACACAGTGGTGGTGCTGGTAGACACAGTGGTGGGGATTGGTAGAAACAGTGGCGGTGCTGGTAGACACAGTGGTGGTGCTGGTAGACACAGTGGTGGGGATTGGTAGAAACAGTGGTGGTGCTGGTAGACACAGTGGCGGTGCTGGTAGACACAGTGGTGGTGCTGGTAGACACAGTGGTGGGGATTGGTAGAAACAGTGGCGGTGCTGGTAGACACAGTGGTGGTGCTGGTAGACACAGTGGTGGTGCTGGTAGAGACAGTGGTGGTGCTGGTAGACACAGTGGTGGTGCTGGTAGACTCAGTGGTGGTGCTGGTAGACACAGTGGTGGTGCTGGTAGACACAGTGGTGGTGCTGGTAGACACAGTGGTGGTGCTGGTAGACACAGTGGAGGTGCTGGTAGACACAGTGGTGGTGCTGGTAGACACAGTGGTGGTGCTGGTAGACACAGTGGTGGTGCTGGTAGACACAGTGGTGGTGCTGGTAGACACAGTGGTGGTGCTGGTAGACACAGTGGTGGGGATTGGTAGACACAGTGGCTGTGCTGGTAGACACAGTGGTGGTGCTGGTAGACACAATGGTGGGGATTGGTAGAAACAGTGGCGGTGCTGGTAGACACAGTGGTGGTGCTGGTAGACACAGTGGTGGGGATTGGTAGAAACAGTGGCGGTGCTGGTAGACACAGTGGTGGTGCTGGTAGACACAGTGGTGGTGCTGGTAGAGACAGTGGTGGTGCTGGTAGACACAGTGGTGGTGCTGGTAGACACAGTGGTGGTGCTGGTAGACACAGTGGTGGTGCTGGTAGACACAGTGGTGGTGCTGGTAGACACAGTGGTGGTGCTGGTAGACACAGTGGAGGTGCTGGTAGACACAGTGGTGGTGCTGGTAGACACAGTGGGGGTGCTGGTAGACACCGTGGTAGTGGTGATAGTGTGTGCGGCTCTGGTATGTGGCTCTGGTGTGTGTGTGGCTCTGGTGTGTGTGGCTCTGGTGTGTGTGGCTCTGGTATGTGTGGCTCTGGTGTGTGGCCCTAGTGTGTGTCGCTCTGGTGATTGGCTGTGGTGTTTGGCCCTGGTGTGTGTGTGGCTCTGGTGTGAGTGTGGCTCTGGTGTGTGTGGCTCTGGTGTGTGTGGCTCTGCTGTGTGGGGCTCTGGTTTGTGGCCCTAGTGTGTGTCGCTCTGGTGATTGGCTGTGGTGTTTGGCCCTGGTGTGTGTGTGGCTCTGGTGTGTGTGTGGCTCTGGTGTGTGTGGCTCTGGTGTGTGTGGCTCTGCTGTGTGGGGCTCTGGTTTGTGTGTTGCTCTGGAAAGTTTGGCTCTGGTGTGCGGCTCTGGTGTGTGTTGCTCTTTTGTGTGGGGCTCTGGTTTGTGGCTCTGGTGTGTGTGACTCTAGTGTGTGTGTGGCTCTGGTGTGTGTGGCTCTGGTGTATGTGGCTCTGATGTGTGGCTCTGGTGTGTGTAGCTCTGGTATGTGGCTCTGGTGTGTGTGGCTCTGAGTGTGTTGCTCTGGTGTGTGTGGCACTGCTGTTTGGTCCTGGTGTGTGTGGCTCTGGTTTGTGTGTCGCTCTGGTGTGTGTTGCTCTGGTGTGTGTTGCTCTGGTGTGTGTTACTCTTTTGTGTGTGTTACTCTTGTGTGTGTGTGTGACTCGGGTGTGTGTAACTCTGGTGTGTGTAACTCTGGTGTGTGTGACTCTGGTGTGTGTAACTCTGGTGTGTGTAACTCTGGTGTGTGTTACTCTTGTGTGTGTGTTACTCTTGTGTATGTGTTGCTCTGGAGTGTGTAGCTCTGGTGTGTGTGGCTCTGGTGTGTGTGGCTCTGGTGTGTGTGGCTCTGGTGTGTGTGGCTCTGGTGTGTGTGGCTCTGGTGTGTGTGGCTCTAGTGTATGGTTCTGGTGTGTGTGTTGGTCTGGTGTATGTGACTCTGGTGTATGTAGCTCTGGTGTGTGTGGCTCTGGTGTGTGTGGCTCTGGTGTGAGTAGCTCTGGTGTGTGTGGCTCTGGTGTGTGTTTCGCTCTGGTGTGTGTGGCTATGGGATGTGTGGCGCTCGTCTGTGTTTCGCTCTGGTGTGTGGGGCTCTGGGGTGTGTAGCTTTGGTGTGTGTCGCTCTGATGTTTGTCGCTCAGGTGTGTTTGGCTCTGGTGTGTGTGGCTGTGGGGTGTGTGGCTTTGGTGTGTATCGCTCTGATGTGTGTGTGACTCTGGTGTGTGTGACTCTGGGGTGTGTGGCTTTGGTTTGTGTTGCTCTGGTGTGTTTCGCTTTTGTGTGTGTTGCTCTGGTATTTGTGGCTCTGGTGTGTGTGGCTTTGGTGTGTGTGGCTCTGGTGTGTGTGACTCTGGTGTTTGACTCTGGTGTGTGATTCTGGTGTGAGAGGGCTTGGTGTGTGGGTCTGGTGTTTGTAGCTCTGGTGTGTGTGACTCTGGTGTGTTTGGCTCTGGCGTGTGTGTTGCTCTGGTGTAAGTGGTTTAAGTGTGAAGGTCTGGAGTGTGTTTGGCTCTGGTGTGTGGTTGTGGTGTTTTTGGCTCTGGTGTGTATTGTTCTGGTGTGTGTGGCTCTGGTGTGTGTAGCGCTGGTTTGTGTAGCTCTAGTGTGTGGTTCTGGTGTGTGTTGCTCTGGTGTGTGTGGCTCTGGTGTGTGTAGCTCTGGTGTGTGTGGCTCTGGTATGTGTGGCTCTGGTGTGTGTGGCTCTATTGTGTGTGGCTCTGGTGTGTGTGTGTGTGTGTGGCTCTGGTGTGTGTGTGTGGCTCTGGTGTGTGTGTGGGTCTGGTGTGTGTGTGTGGCTCTTGTGTGTTGCACTGATGTGCAACTCTGATGACCGGGTCTGGTGTGTGGCTCTCGTGTGTGGCTCTTGTATGCGGCTCTGGTATGTGGCTTTAATGTGTGTGTCTGGTTCTGTTGTGCGGCTCTGTTGTGTGGCTCTAGTGTTTGGCTCTGGTGTGTGTGTGGCTTTGGTGTGTGGCTCTGGTGTGCGGCTTTGGTGTGCGGCTCTGATGTGTAGCTCTGGTATGTATGTGACTCTGGTGTGTGGCTCTGGTGTGTGGCTCTGGTGTGTGTGGCTCTGGTGTGAGGCTCTGGGGTGCAACTCTGGTGTGCTGCTCTGGTGTGTGTGACTCTAGTGTGTGATTCTGGTGTGTTTGGCTCTGGTGTGTGGCTCTGGTTTGCGGCTGTGATGTGCGGCTCCAGTGTGTGTGGGGCACTGATTTGCGGACCCGGTGTGTGGCTTTGGTGTGTGCCTCGGGTGTGTGTGGCTCTGGTGTGTGTGACTCTGGTGTGTGTGGCTCTGGTGTGTGTGTCTGGTGATTGTGTGGCTTTGGTGCGTGTGTGGCTCTGGTGTGTGTGGCTCTGGTGTGTGTGGCTCTGGTTTGTTTCTCTGGTGTGTGTGGCCCTGCTGTGTGTGGCTCTGGTGTTTGTGGTTCTGGTGTGTAGCAATGGTGTGTGTATGGCTCTGGTGTGTTTGACTCTGGTGTGTGTGTGTCGCTCTGGTGTGTGTGTGGCTCTGGTGCGTGTGTGGCTCTGGTGTGTTTGTGTCTCTGGTGTGTGTGTGGCTCTGGTGGTGTGTGGCTTTGGTGTGTGTGTGTGGCTCAGGCGTGTGTGGCCTTGGTGTTTGTGGTTCTAGTGTGTGTGGCTCTTGTGTGAGTGGCTCTGTTGTGTGTGGCTCTGGCGTGTGCGTCCCTGGTATGTGTGCCTCTGGTGTGTGTGGCTCTGGTGTGTGTGTGTGGTTCTGGTGAATGTGGCTCTGGTGTGTGTGGCTCTGGAGTTTGTGGCTCTGGTGTGCGTGTGTGGCTCTAGTGTGCATGTGTGGCTCTAATGTGTCGCTCTGGTGTGTGTGGGTCTGGTGTGTGTCTCTAGTGTGTGTGGCTCTGGTGTGCGTGTGTGGCTCTGGTGTGCAGGTGTGGCTCAAGTGTGTGGGTCTGATGTGAGGCTCTGGTGTGTGTGGCTCTGAGGTGTGTGTCTTCGGTGTGTGTTTCGCTATGGTGTGTGTGGCTCTGGGGTGTGTGGCTTTGGTTTGTGTCGCTCTGGTGTGTGTCGCTCTGGTGTGTGTGGCTCTGGTGTGTGTGGCTCTGCGGTGTGTGGCTTTGGTATGTGTCGCTCTAGTGTGTGTTACTCTGGTGTGTATTCTCTAGGGTGTGTGTTGCTCTGGTTTGTGTGTGGATCTGGTGTGTGTTGGTCTGGTGTGTGAGTGGCTCTGGTGTGTGTGGTTCTTGTGTGTGTGTTTCGCTCTGGTGTGTTTCGCTCTGGTGTGTGTGGCTCTGGTGTGTGTGGCTCTGGTGTGTGTTTGACTCTGGTGTGTGAATGGCTCTGGTGTGTGTGGCTCTTTTGTGTGTTTGGCTCTGGTGTGTGAGTGGCTCTGGTGTGTGTGGCTCTGGAGTGTGTGTGTGTGTATGTGACTCTGGTGTGTGTGTGGCTCTGTTGTGAGGCTCTGATTTTGTGTTTGGCTCTGGTGTGTGGCTCTGGTGTTCGGCTTTGGTGTGCGGCTCTGGTATTTGGCTCTGGTGTGTGTGTGGCTCTGGTGTGTGGCTCTAGTGTGTGGCTCTGGTGTGTGTGGCTCTGGTGTGCAGCTTTTGAGTGCGGCTCTGGTGTGCGGCTCTGGTGTTCGGCTGTGGTGTGCAGCTCTGATGTGCGGCTCTGGTGTACGGCTCTGGTGTACGGCTCTGGTTTGCGGCTCTGATCTGGGGCTCTATTGTGTGCGTGGCTCTGATTTGCGGCCTGGTGTGTGTGGCTTTGGTGAGTGCCTCTGGTGTGTGTTGCTCTGGTGCGTGTGTGTCTCTCGTGTGTGTTGCTCTGGTGTGTGTCTCTGGTGATTGTGAGGCTCTTGTGCGAGTGTGGCTCTGGAGTGTGTTTCGCTCTATTGTGTGTGTGGCTCTGGTGTGTGTGTGGTTCTGGGATGTTTGACACTGGTGTGTGTTGCTCTGGTGTGTGTGTGGCTCTGGTGTGCGGCTCTGGTGTGTGTGGCTGTGGTGTGTGTTGCTGTGTTGTGTGTGGTTCTGGTGTGTGTGACTCTGGAGTGTGTCTCTGGTGTGTGTGTGTGTGTGGCTCTGGTGTGTGTGTGGCTCTGGTGTGTGTGTGGGTCTGGTGTTTGTGTGGCCTTGGTGTGTGTGGTTCTGGTGTGTGTGTCTCTGGTGTGTGCCTCTGGTGTGTGTTGCTCTGGTGTGTGTGGCGCTGGTGTGTGTGTGGCTCTGGTGTGTGTGTGGGTCTGGTGTGTGTGTGGCCTTGATGTGTGTGTCTTTGGTGTGTGCCTCTGGTGTGTGTGGCTGTGGTGTGTGTGTGTCTGTGGTGTGTGTGTGTGACTCTGGTGTGTGTGGCTCTGGTGTGTGTCTCTGGTGATTGTGTTGCTCAGGTGTCTGTGTGGCTTTGGTGTGTGTGGCTATGGTGTATGTGATGCTCTGGTGTGTGTGTGGCTCTGGTGTGTGTGTGCCTCTGGTGTGTGTGTGGCTCTTGTGTGTGTGTAGCTCTTGTGTGCGGCACTGGTGTTTGTGGCTCAGGTGTGTGTGGCTTTGTTCTGTGTGGTTTTGGTGTGTGTGGCTCTGGTGTGTGTCTCTGGTGATTGTGTTGCTCTGGTGTGTGTGTGTGGCTCTGTTGTGTGTGGCTCTGGTGTATGGCTCTGGTGTGTGATTCCGGTGTGTGTGGCTCTGGTGTGTGGCTCTGGTATGTGTCTGGCTGTGATTTGCGGCCCTGGTGTGTGTGTGGCTTTAGTGTTTGTCTCTGGTGTGTGTGGCTCTGGTGTGTGTGGCTCTGGTGTGTGTGACTCTGGTGTGTGTGGCTCTGGTTTGTGTCTCTGGTGACTGTGTGGCTCTGGTGCATGTGTGGCTCTGGTGCATGTGTGGCTCTGGTGTGTGTGGCTCTGGTGTGTAGCTCTCGTGTGTGTGGCTCTGGTGTGTGACTCTGGTGTGTGTGTGGCTCTGGTGTGTGTGTGGCTCTGGTGTGTGTGTGGCTCTGGTGTGTGTGTGTGGCTCTGGTGTGTTTGACTCTGGTGTGTGTGTGTGGCTCTGGTGCGTATGTGGCTCTGGTGTGTGTGTTTGGCTCTGGTGTATGTGTGGCTCTGGTGTGTGTGGTTCTGATTTGTGTGGCTTTGGTGTGTGTGGCTCTGGTGTGTGTGACTCTGGTGTGTTTAGCTCTGGTGTGTGTGTGTCTCTGTTATGTGTGGCTCTTGTGTGTGTGGCTCTGGTGTGTGTGTTCAGTTCTGGTGAATGTGGCTGTAGTGTGTGTTGTTCAGGTGTTTGTGGATCTTGTGAATTTGGCTCTGGTGTGTGTGGCTCTGGAGTGTGTGGCTTTGGTGTGCGTGTGTGGCTCTGGTGTGCATATGTGGCTCAGGTGTGTGGGTCTGGAGTGTGGCTCTGGTGTGTTTGGCTCTGGGTTGTGTGGCATTGATGTGTGTCGCTCTGGTGTGTGTGGGTCTGGTGTGTGACTCTGGTATGTGTGGCTCTGGTGTGCGTGTGTGGCTCTGGTGTGCATGTGTGTCTCAGGTGTGTGGGTCTGGTGTGAGGCTCTGGTGTGTGTGACTCTGGAGTGTGTGGCTTTGGTGTGTGTGTCGCTCTCGTGTCGGTGGCTCTGGTGTGTGTGTGGCTGTGGTGTGTGTTTCGCTCTGGTGTGTGTGGCTCTGGTGTGTGTGGCTTTGGTGTGTGTGGCTTTGGTGTGTGTAGCTCTGGTGTGTGTAGTTCTGGTGTGTGTGACTCTGGGGTGTGTGAATCTGGTGTGTGTGGCTCTGGTGCGTGTGACTCTGGTGTGTGTGGCTCTAGGGTCTGTGGCTTTGCTGTGTGTGACTCTGGTGTGTGTGGCTCGGGTGTGTGTTGCTCTGGTATTTCTTGCTTTGGTTTGTGTGGCCCTGGTGTGTGTAGCTCTGGTGTATGTGGCTCTGGTGTGTGTGGCTCTGGTGTGTGTTTGGCTCTGGTGTGTGAGTGGCTCTGGTGTGTGTGGCTCTTGTGTGTGTTTGGCTCTGGTGTGTGTTGCTCTGGTCTGTATAGCTCTGGTGTGTGTGGCTCTGGTGTGTGTAGCTCTGGTGTGTTTAACTCAGGTGTGTGTGGCTCTGGAGTGTGTTGCTCTGGTGAGTGTGGCACTGCTGTTTGGTCCTGGTGTGTGTGGCTCTGGTGTGTTTGGCTCTAGTATGTGTGTGGCTCTGGTAGGTGTTGCTCTGGTGTGTGTTGTTCTGGTGTGTGTTGCTGTAGTGTGTGTTACTCTTTTGAGTGTGTTACTCTCGTGTGTGTGTGGCTCTGCTGTGTGTAGCTATGGTGTGTGTTACTCTTGTGTGTGTGTGGCTCTGGTGTGTGTAACTCTGGTGTGTGTAACTCTGGTGTGTGTTACTCTTGTGTGCGTGTTACTCTTGTGTGTGTGTTGCTCTGGAGTGTGTAGCTCTGGTGTGTGTGGCTCTGGTGTGAGGGTCTGAAGTATGTTTGGCTCTGGTGTGTGGTTCTGGTGTGTGTGGCTCTGGTGTGTTTGGCTCTGGTGTGTGTGGCTCTGGTGTGCGTGGCTCTGGTGTGTGTAGCCTTAGTGTGTGTGTGTGGCTCTAGTATATGGTTCTGGTGTGTGTGTGTTGCTCTGGTGTATGTGACTCTGGTGTGTATTTCGCTCTGGTGTGTGCGGCTCTGGGGTGTGTGGCTTTGGTGTGTGTGTCACTCTGGTGTGTGTCGCTCTGGTGTGTGTGGCTCTGGTGTGTGTGGCTCTGGTGTGTGTGACTCTGGTGTGAGTTGCTCTGGTGGGTGCGGCTCTGGTGTGTGCGGCGCTCGTCTGTGTTTCGCTCTGGTGTGTGTGGCTCTGGGGTGTGTGGCTTTGGTGTGTGTCGCTCTGGTGTTTGTCGCTCAGGTGTATTTGGCTCTGGTGTTTGTGGCTGTGGGGTGTGTGGCTTTCGTACGTATCGCTCTGATGTGTGTTTGACTCTGGTGTGTGTGACTCTGGGGTGTGTGGCTTTGGTGTTTGACTCTGGTGTGTGATTCTGGTGTGAGAGGCCTTGGTATGTGGGTCTGGTGTTTGTAGCTCTGGTGTGTGTGGCTCTGGTGTGTTTGGCTCTGGTGTGTGCGGCTCTGGTATGAGTGGCTCTGGAGTGTGTGTGGCTCTGTTGTGTGTGGGTTAAGTGTGAAGGTCTGGAGTGTGTTTGGCTCTGGTGTGTGGTTCTGGTGTTTATGGCTCTGGTGTGTGTTGCTCTTGTGAGTGTGGCTCTGGTGTGTGTAGCGCTGGTGTCTGTAGCTCTAGTGTGTGGTTCTGGTGTGTGTTGCTCTGATGTGTTTGGCTCTGGTGTGTGTAGCTCTGGTGTGTGTGGCTCTGGTATGTGTGTCTCTGGTGTGTGTGGCCTTGGTGTGTGTGGCTCTAGTGTGTGTGGCTCTGGTGTGTGTAGCTCTGGTGTGTGTTGCTCTTGTGAGTGTGGCTCTGGTGTGTGTAGCGCTGGTGTCTGTAGCTCTAGTGTGTGGTTCTGGTGTGTGTTGCTCTGATGTGTTTGGCTCTGGTGTGTGTAGCTCTGGTGTGTGTGGCTCTGGTATGTGTGTCTCTGGTGTGTGTGGCCTTGGTGTGTGTGGCTCTAGTGTGTGTGGCTCTGGTGTGTGTAGCTCTGGTGTGTGTGGCTCTGGTGTGTGTGGCTCTGGTGTGTGTGGCCTTGGTGTGTGTGGTTCTGGTGTGCGTGACTCAAGTGAGTGTAGCTCTGGTGTGTGTGGCTCTGGTGTGTTTCTCTGGTGTGTGTTGCTCTGGTGTGTGTGGCTCTGGTTTGTGTAGCTCTGGTGTGTGTGGCTCTAGTGTGTGTGTTGCCTTGGTATGTGTGGCTCTGGTGTGTGGCTCTGGTATGTGTGGCCCTGGTGTGTGGCACTTTTGTGTGTGGTTCTGGTGTGTTTGGCTCTGGTGTGTGTGGCTCTGGAGTGTGTGACTCTGGTGTGTGTGGCTCTTGCGTGTAAGTGGCTCTGGTGTGTGTGTCTCTTGTGTGTATGTGTGTGTGGCTCTGGTATGTGTGTGACTCTGTGGTGAGTGTGTGACTCTGGTGTGTGTGGCTCTGTTTTGATGTTCTGGTGAGTGTTTGGCTCTGGTGTGTGAGTGGCTCTGGTGTGTGTGTGGGTCTGGTGTGTGTGTGTGTGTGGCTCTGTTTTGATGTTCTGGTGAGTGTTTGGCTCTGGTGTGTGAGTGGCTCTGGTGTGTGTGTGGGTCTGGTGTGTGTGTGTGGCTCTGGTGTGTGTGTGGCTCTTGTGTGTTGCTCTGATGTGCAATTCTGATGACCGGGTCTGGTGTGTGGCTCTCTTGTGTGGCTCTTGTATGCTGCTCTGGTATGTGGCTTTAACGTGTGTCTGGTTCTGTTGTGCGGCTCTGTTGTGTGGCTCTGGTGTTTGGCTCTGGTGTGTGTGTGGCTTTGGTGTGTGGCTCTGGTGTGCGGCTTTGGTGTGCGGCTCTGATGTGCAGCTCTGGTTTGCGGCTCTGTTGTGTGGCTCTGGTGTTTCGCTCTGGTATGTGTGTGACTCTGGTGTGTGGCTCTGGTGTATGGCTCTGGTGTGTGTGGCTCTGGTGTGAGGCTTTGGGGTGCGACTCTGGTGTGCTTCTCTGGTGTGTGTGGCTCTGGTGTATGGCTTTGGTGTGTGATTCTGGTGTGTGTGGCTCTGGCGTGTGGCTTTGGTTTGCGGCTCTGCTTTATTGCTCTGATGTGCGGCTCCAGTGTGTAAGCCACTGATTTGCGGCCCCGGTGTGTGGCTTTGGTGTGTGCCTCTGGTGTGTGTGGCTCTCGTGTGTGTGTGGCTCTCGTGTGTGTGTGACTCTGGTGTGTGTGACTCTGGCGTGTGTGGCTCTGGTGTGTGTGCCTGGTGATTGTGTGGCTCTGGTGAGTGTGTGGCTCTGGTGTGTGTGGCTCTGGTGTGTGTGGCTCTGGTTTGTTTCTCTGGTGTGTGTGGCCCTGCTGTGTGTGGCTCTGGTGTGTGTGGTTCTGGTGTGTGGCAATGGTGTGTGTGTGTCTCCGGTGTGTGTGGCTCTGGTGTGTTTGACTCTGGTGTGTGTGTCGCTCTGGTGTGTGGCTCTGGTGTGTTTGTGTCTCTGGTGTGTGTGTGGCGCTGGTGTGTGTGTGGCTCTGGTGTGTTTTTGGCTCTGGTGTGTGTGTGGCTCAGGTGTGTGTGGCCTTGGTGTGTGTGGTTCTGGTGTGTGTGGCTCTGGTGTGTGTGGCTCTGTTGTGTGTGGCTCTGTTGTGTGTAGCTCTGGTGTGTGTAGCTCTGGTGTGTGTGTGCCGCTGGTATGTGTGGCTCCCATCTGTGGACTTGGTGTGTGTGTCTCTGGTGTGTGTGTGTCCCTGGTATGTGTGCCTCTGGTGTGTGTGGCTCTGGTGTGTGTGTGTGGTTCTGGTGAATGTGGCTCTAGTGTGTGTGGCTCAGGTGTTTGTGGTTCTGGTGTATGTTGCTCTGGTGTGTGTGGCTCTGGAGTTTGTGGCTCTGGTGTGTGTGTAGCTCTGGTGTGTGTGACTCTGGCGTGTGTGGCTCTGGTGTGTGTGCCTGGTGATTGTGTGGCTCTGGTGAGTGTGTGGCTCTGGTGTGTGTGGCTCTGGTTTGTTTCTCTGGTGTGTGTGGCCCTGCTGTGTGTGGCTCTGGTGTGTGTGGTTCTGGTGTGTGGCAATGGTGTGTGAGTGTCTCTGGTGTGTGTGGCTCTGGTGTGTTTGACTCTGGTGTGTGTGTCGCTCTGGTGTGTGTGTGTGGTTCTGGTGCGTGTGTGGCTCTGGTGTGTTTGTGTCTCTGGTGTGTGTGTGGCGCTGGTGTGTGTGTGTGGCTCTGGTGTGTTTTTGGCTCTGGTGTGTGTGTGGCTCAGGTGTGTGTGGCCTTGGTGTGTGTGGTTCTGGTGTGTGTGGCTCTGGTGTGTGAGGCTTTTTTGTGTGTGGCTCTGTTGTGTGTAGCTCTGGTGTGTGTAGCTCTGGTGTGTGTGTGCCGCTGGTATGTGTGGCTTCCATCTGTGGACTTGGTGTGTGTCTCTGGTGTGTGTGTGTCCCTGGTATGTGTGCCTCTGGTGTGTGTGGCTCTGGTGTGTGTGTGTGGTTCTGGTGAATGTGGCTCTAGTGCGTGTGGCTCAGGTGTTTGTGGTTCTGGTGTATGTTGCTCTGGTGTGTGTGGCTCTGGAGTTTGTGGCTCTGGTGTGCGTTTGTGGCTCTGGTGTGCGTTTGTGGCTCTGGTGTGTTGCTCTGGTGTGTTTGGCTCTGTGGTGTGTGGCTTTGATGTGTGTCGCTCTGGTGTGTGTGGGTCTGGTGTGTGACTCTGGTATGTGTGGCTTTGGTGTGCGTGTGTGGCTCTGGTGTGCAGGTGTGGCTCAAGTGTCTGGGTCTGGCTCTGGTGTGTGTGTGACTCTGTGGTGAGTGTGTGACTCTGGTGTGTGTGGCTCTGTTTTGATGTTCTGGTGAGTGTTTGGCTCTGGTGTGTGAGTGGCTCTGGTGTGTGTGTGGGTCTGGTGTGTGTGTGTGTGTGGCTCTGTTTTGATGTTCTGGTGAGTGTTTGGCTCTGGTGTGTGAGTGGCTCTGGTGTGTGTGTGGGTCTGGTGTGTGTGTGTGGCTCTGGTGTGTGTGTGGCTCTTGTGTGTTGCTCTGATGTGCAATTCTGATGACCGGGTCTGGTGTGTGGCTCTCTTGTGTGGCTCTTGTATGCTGCTCTGGTATGTGGCTTTAACGTGTGTCTGGTTCTGTTGTGCGGCTCTGTTGTGTGGCTCTGGTGTTTGGCTCTGGTGTGTGTGTGGCTTTGGTGTGTGGCTCTGGTGTGCGGCTTTGGTGTGCGGCTCTGATGTGCAGCTCTGGTTTGCGGCTCTGTTGTGTGGCTCTGGTGTTTCGCTCTGGTATGTGTGTGACTCTGGTGTGTGGCTCTGGTGTATGGCTCTGGTGTGTGTGGCTCTGGTGTGAGGCTTTGGGGTGCGACTCTGGTGTGCTTCTCTGGTGTGTGTGGCTCTGGTGTATGGCTTTGGTGTGTGATTCTGGTGTGTGTGGCTCTGGCGTGTGGCTTTGGTTTGCGGCTCTGCTTTATTGCTCTGATGTGCGGCTCCAGTGTGTAAGCCACTGATTTGCGGCCCCGGTGTGTGGCTTTGGTGTGTGCCTCTGGTGTGTGTGGCTCTCGTGTGTGTGTGACTCTGGTGTGTGTGACTCTGGCGTGTGTGGCTCTGGTGTGTGTGCCTGGTGATTGTGTGGCTCTGGTGAGTGTGTGGCTCTGGTGTGTGTGGCTCTGGTGTGTGTGGCTCTGGTTTGTTTCTCTGGTGTGTGTGGCCCTGCTGTGTGTGGCTCTGGTGTGTGTGGTTCTGGTGTGTGGCAATGGTGTGTGTGTGTCTCTGGTGTGTGTGGCTCTGGTGTGTTTGACTCTGGTGTGTGTGTCGCTCTGGTGTGTGTGTGTGGTTCTGGTGCGTGTGTGGCTCTGGTGTGTTTGTGTCTCTGGTGTGTGTGTGGCGCTGGTGCGTGTGTGGCTCTGGTGTGTTTTTGGCTCTGGTGTGTGTGTGGCTCAGGTGTGTGTGGCCTTGGTGTGTGTGGTTCTGGTGTGTGTGGCTCTGGTGTGTGTGGCTCTGTTGTGTGTGGCTCTGTTGTGTGTAGCTCTGGTGTGTGTAGCTCTGGTGTGTGTGTGCCGCTGGTATGTGTGGCTCCCATCTGTGGACTTGGTGTGTGTGTCTCTGGTGTGTGTGTGTCCCTGGTATGTGTGCCTCTGGTGTGTGTGGCTCTGGTGTGTGTGTGTGGTTCTGGTGAATGTGGCTCTAGTGTGTGTGGCTCAGGTGTTTGTGGTTCTGGTGTATGTTGCTCTGGTGTGTGTGGCTCTGGAGTTTGTGGCTCTGGTGTGTGTGTAGCTCTGGTGTGTGTGACTCTGGCGTGTGTGGCTCTGGTGTGTGTGCCTGGTGATTGTGTGGCTCTGGTGAGTGTGTGGCTCTGGTGTGTGTGACTCTGGTTTGTTTCTCTGGTGTGTGTGGCCCTGCTGTGTGTGGCTCTGGTGTGTGTGGTTCTGGTGTGTGGCAATGGTGTGTGAGTGTCTCTGGTGTGTGTGGCTCTGGTGTGTTTGACTCTGGTGTGTGTGTCGCTCTGGTGTGTGTGTGTGGTTCTGGTGCGTGTGTGGCTCTGGTGTGTTTGTGTCTCTGGTGTGTGTGTGGCGCTGGTGTGTGTGTGTGGCTCTGGTGTGTTTTTGGCTCTGGTGTGTGTGTGGCTCAGGTGTGTGTGGCCTTGGTGTGTGTGGTTCTGGTGTGTGTGGCTCTGGTGTGTGAGGCTTTTTTGTGTGTGGCTCTGTTGTGTGTAGCTCTGGTGTGTGTAGCTCTGGTGTGTGTGTGCCGCTGGTATGTGTGGCTTCCATCTGTGGACTTGGTGTGTGTCTCTGGTGTGTGTGTGTCCCTGGTATGTGTGCCTCTGGTGTGTGTGGCTCTGGTGTGTGTGTGTGGTTCTGGTGAATGTGGCTCTAGTGCGTGTGGCTCAGGTGTTTGTGGTTCTGGTGTATGTTGCTCTGGTGTGTGTGGCTCTGGAGTTTGTGGCTCTGGTGTGCGTTTGTGGCTCTGGTGTGCGTTTGTGGCTCTGGTGTGTTGCTCTGGTGTGTTTGGCTCTGTGGTGTGTGGCTTTGATGTGTGTCGCTCTGGTGTGTGTGGGTCTGGTGTGTGACTCTGGTATGTGTGGCTTTGGTGTGCGTGTGTGGCTCTGGTGTGCAGGTGTGGCTCAAGTGTCTGGGTCTGGCTCTGGTGTGTGTGGCTCTGAGGTGTGTGTATTTGATGTGTGTTTCGCTCTGGTGTGTGTGGCTCTGGGGTGTGTGGCTTTGGTTTGTGTCGCTCTGGTGTGTGTCGCTCTGGTGTGTGTGGCTTTGGTGTGTGTGACTCTGGGGTGTGTGGCTTTGGTGTGTGTCGCTCTGGTGTGTGTGACTCTGGTGTGTGTTGCTCTGGGGTGTGTGTGGCTCTGGTGTGTGTGTGGATTTGGTGTGTGTTGCTCTGGTGTGTGTTGCTCTGGTGTGTGTGGCTCTGGTGTGTTTGACTCTGGTTTGTGAGTGGCTCTGGTGTGTGTGGCTCTTGTGTGTTTCGCTCTGGTGTGTGTGGCTCTGGTGTGTGTTTGACTCTGGTGTGTCAATGGTTATGGTGTGTGTGGCTCTTGTGTGTGTTTGGCTCTGGTGTGTGAGTGGCTTTGGTGTGTGTGGCTCTGGTGTGTGTGTGTGTGACTCTGGTGTGTGTGTGGCTCTTGTGTGTAGCTCTGATGTGCAGCTCTGATGACCGGGACTGGTGTGTGCCTTTCGTGTGTGGCTCTTGTATGCGGCTCTGGTATGTAGCTTTAATGTGTGTCTGGCTCTGTTGTGCGGTTCTGTTGTTCGGCTCTGGTGTGCGGTTCTGGTGTTTGGCTCGTGTGTGTGTGTGTGGCTCTGGTGTGTGGCTCTGATCTGCAGCTCTGGTTTGCGCGTCTTGTATGCGGGTCTGGTGTGCGACTAAGGTGTCCGGTTTTGATGTGTTGGCTCTGGATTGTGTTTGGTTTGTGTGTGTGGCTCTGGTGTGTGGCTTTGGTGTGTGTAGCTCTGGTATGTGGCTCTTGGGTGCGGCTCTGGTTTGTGTGGCTCTGGTGTATGGCTCTGGTGTGTGATTCTGGTGTGTGTGGCTCTGGTGTGTGGCTCTAGTGTGTGGCTCTGGTTTCTGGCTCTGCAGTGCTTTGGTGTGTTTGTCGCTCTGGTGTGTGTCGCTCTGGTGTGTTTGGCTCTGGTATGTGTGGCTCTGGTGTGTGTGGCCTTGGTGTGTGTGGCTCTAGTGTGTGTGGCTCTGGTGTGTGTAGCTCTGGTGTGTGTGGCTCTGGTGTGTGTGGCTTTGGTGTGTGTGGTTCTGGTGTGTGTGACTCAGGTGAGTGTAGCTCTGGTGTGTGTGGCTCTGGTGTGTTTCTCTGGTGTGTGTGGCTCTGGTGTGTGTGGCTCTGGTTTGTGTAGCTCTGGTGTGCGTGGCTCTAGTGTGTGTGTTGCCTTGGTATGTGTGGCTCTGGTGTGTGGCTCTGGTATGTGTGGCCCTGGTGTGTGGCACTTTTGTGTGTGGTTCTGGTGTGTTTGGCTCTGGTGTGTGTGGCTCTGGAGTGTGTGACTCTGGTGTGTGTGGCTCTTGCGTGTAAGTGGTTCTGGTGTGTGTGTCTCTTGTGTGTATGTGTGTGTGTGGCTCTGGTGTGTGTGTGACTCTGTGGTGAGTGTGTGACTCTTGTGTGTGTGGCTGTTTTGATGTTCTGGTGAGTGTTTGGCTCTGGTGTGTGAGTGGCTCTGGTGTGTGTGTGGGTCTGGTGTGTGTGTGTGTGTGGGTCTGGTGTGTGTGTGTGTGTGGCTCTGTTTTGATGTTCTGGTGAGTGTTTGGCTCTGGTGTGTGAGTGGCTCTGGTGTGTGTGTGGGTCTGGTGTGTGTGTGTGGCTCTTGTGTGTTGCTCTGATGTGCAATTCTGATGACCGGGTCTGGTGTGTGGCTCTCGTGTGTGGCTCTTGTATGCTGCTCTGGTATGTGGCTTTAACGTGTATCTGGTTGTGTTGTGCGGCTCTGTTGTGTGGCTCTGGTGTTTGGCTCTGGTGTGTGTGTGGCTTTGGTGTGTGGCTCTGGTGTGCGGCTTTGGTGTGCGGTTCTGATGTGCAGCTCTGGTTTGCGGCTCTGTTGTGTGGCTCTGGTGTTTCGCTCTGGTATGTGTGTGACTCTGGTGTGTGTCTCTGGTGTATGGCTCTGGTGTGTGTGGCTCTGGTGTGAGGCTCTGGGGTGCGACTTTGGTGTGCTTCTCTGGTGTGTGTGGCTCTGGTGTATGGCTCTGGTGTGTGATTCTGGTGTGTGTGGCTCTGGTGTGTGGCTTTGGTTTGCGGCTCTGCTGTATTGCTCTGATGTGCGGCTCCAGTGTGTAAGCCACTGATTTGCGGCCCCGGTGTGTGGCTTTGGTGTGTGCCTCTGGTGTGTGTGGCTCTGGTGTGTGCGGCTCTGGTGTGCGTGTGACTCTGGTGTGTGTGGCTCTGGTGTGTGTGTGACTGGTGTGTGTGGCTCTGGTGTGTGTGGCTCTGGTGTGTGTGGCTCTGGTTTGTTTCTCTGGTGTGTGTGGCCCTGCTGTGTGTGGCTCTGGTGTGTGTGGTTCTGGTGTGTGGCAATGATGTGTGTGTGTCTCTGGTGTGTGTGGCTCTGGTGTGTGTGTCGCTCTGGTGTGTGTGTCGCTCTGGTGTGTGTGTGTGGTTCTGGTGTGTGTGTGGGTCTGGTGTGTTTTTGGCTCTGGTGTGTGTGGCTCTGGTGTGTGTGGCTCTGTTGTGTGTGGCTCTGTTGTGTGTAGCTCTGGTGTGTGTAGCTCTGGTGTGTGTGTGCCGCTGGTATGTGTGGCTCCCATCTGTGGACTTGGTGTGTGTCTCTGGTGTGTGTGTGTCCCTGGTATGTGTGCCTCTGGTGTGTGTGGCTCTGGTGTGTGTGTGTGGTTCTGGTGAATGTGGCTCTAGTGTGTGTGGCTCAGGTGTTTGTGGTTCTGGTGTATGTTGCTCTGGTGTGTGTGGCTCTGGAGTTTGTGGCTCTGGTGTGTGTGTGGCTCTGGTGTGTGTGACTCTGGCGTGTGTGGCTCTGGTGTGTGTGCCTGGTGATTGTGTGGCTCTGGTGAGTGTGTGGCTCTGGTGTGTGTGGCTCTGGTTTGTTTCTCTGGTGTGTGTGGCCCTTCTGTGTGTGGCTCTGGTGTGTGTGGTTCTGGTGTGTGGCAATGGTGTGTGTGTGTCTCTGGTGTGTGTGGCTCTGGTGTGTTTGACTCTGGTGTGTGTGTCGCTCTGGTGTGTGTGTGTGGTTCTGGTGCGTGTGTGGCTCTGGTGTGTTTGTGTCTCTGGTGTGTGTGTGGCGCTGGTGTGTGTGTGGCTCAGGTGTGTGTGGCCTTGGTGTGTCTGGTTCTGGTGTGTGTGGCTCTGGTGTGTGAGGCTTTTTTGTGTGTGGCTCTGTTGTGTGTAGCTCTGGTGTGTGTAACTCTGGTGTGTGTGTGCCGCTGGTATGTGTGGCTTCCATCTGTGGACTTGGTGTGTGTCTCTGGTGTGTGTGTGTCCCTGGTATGTGTGCCTCTGGTGTGTGTGGCTCTGGTGTGTGTGTGTGGTTCTGGTGAATGTGGCTCTATAGTGTGTGTGGCTCTGGAGTTTGTGGCTCTGGTGTGCGTTTGTGGCTATGGTGTGCGTTTGTGGCTCTGGTGTGTTGCTCTGGTGTGTTTGGCTCTGTGGTGTGTGGCTTTGATGTGTGTCGCTCTGGTGTGTGTGGGTCTGGTGTGTGACTCTGGTATGTGTGGCTTTGGTGTGCGTGTGTGGCTCTGGTGTGCAGGTGTGGCTCAAGTGTCTGGGTCTGGCTCTGGTGTGTGTGGCTCTGAGGTGTGTGTCTTTGATGTGTGTTTCGCTCTGGTGTGTGTGGCTCTGGGGTGTGTGGCTTTGGTTTGTGTCGCTCTGGTGTGTGTCGCTCTGGTGTGTGTGGCTCTGGTGTGTGTGACTCTGGGGTGTGTGGCTTTGGTGTGTGTCGCTCTGGTGTGTGTTACTCTGGTGTGTGTTGCTCTGGGGTGTGTGTGGCTCTGGTGTGTGTGTGGATTTGGTGTGTGTTGCTCTGGTGTGTGTTGCTCTGGTGTGTGTGGCTCTGGTGTGTTTGACTCTGGTTTGTGAGTGGCTCTGGTGTGTGTGGCTCTTGTGTGTTTCGCTCTGGTGTGTGTGGCTCTGGTGTGTGTTTGACTCTAAGTGTGAATGGTTATGGTGTGTGTGGCTCTTGTGTGTGTTTGGCTCTGGTGTGTGAGTGGCTTTGGTGTGTGTGGCTCTGGTGTGTATGTGTGTGTATGTGGCTCTGGTGTGTGTGTGGCTCTGGTGTGTGTGTGTGTGACTCTGGTGTGTGTGTGGCTCTTGTGTGTAGCTCTGATGTGCGTCTCTGATGACCGGGACTGGTGTGTGCCTCTCGTGTGTGGCTCTTGTATGCGGCTCTGGTATGTAGCTTTAATGTGGGTCTGGCTCTGTTGCGCGGTTCTGTTGTTCGGCTCTGGTGTGCGGTTCTGGTGTTTGGCTCGTGTGTGTGTGTGGGGCTCTGGTGTGTGGCTCTGATCTGCAGCTCTGGTTTGCGCGTCTTGTATGCGGGTCTGGTGTGCGACTCAGGTGTCCGGTTTTGATGTGTTGGCTCTGGATTGTGTTTGGTTTGTGTGTGTGGCTCTGGTGTGTGGCTTTGGTGTGTGTAGCTCTGGTATGTGGCTCTTGGGTGTGGCTCTGGTTTGTGTGGCTCTGGAGTATGGCTCTGGTGTGTGATTCTGGTGTGTGTGGCTCTGGTGTGTGGCTCTGGTGTGTGGCTCTGGTTTCTGGCTCTGCTGTGCTTTGGTGTGTGTGTCGCTCTGGTGTGTGTCGCTCTGGTGTGTGTGGCTCTGGTGTGTGTAGCTCTGGTGTGTGTGCCCCTGGTATGTGTGGCTCCCATCTGTGGACTTGTGTAGCTCTGGTGTGTGTGTGGCTCTGTTGTGAGGCTCTGGTTTGTGTTTCGCTCTGTTGTGTTTTTTTGTGTTTGTGTCTCTGGTGTGTGTGTTGGTCCGGTGTGTGTGTTGCTCGGGTGTGTGTTTGGCTCTGGTGTGTGGCTCTGGTGTTCGGCTTTGGAGTGCGGCTCTGATGTGCAGCTATGGTTTGCGGCTCTGGTGTGCGGCTCTGGTGTGCGGCTCTGGTATTTGGCTCTGGTATGTGTGTGGCTCTGGTGTGTGGCTCTAGTGTGTGGCTCTCGTGTGCGGCTCTGGTGTGCAGCTCTGATGTGCGGCTCTGGTGTACGGCTCTAGTGTTTGGCTCTGGTTTGCGGCTCTGATCTGCGGCTCTATTGTGTGCGTGGCTCTGATTTGTAGCCTGGTGTGTGTGGCTTTGGTGAGTGCCTCTGGTGTGTGTTGCTCTAGTGCGTGTGTGTCTCTCGTGTGTGTTGCTCTGGTGTGTGTCTCTGGTGATTGTTTGGCACTTGTGCGAGTGTGGCTCTGGAGTGTGTTTGGCTCTGGTGTGTGTGGCTCTGGTGTGTGTGTGGTTCTGGGATGTTTGACACTGCTGTGTGTTGCTCTGGTGTGTGTGTGTGGCTCTGGTGTGCGGCTCTGGTGTGTGTGGCGTTGGTGTGTGGTGCTCTGTTGTGTGTGGTTCTGGTATGTGCCTCTGGTGTGTGTGGCTCTGGTGTGTGTGTGGCTCTGGTGTGTGTGTTGGTCTTGTGTGTGTATGGCCTTGGTGTGTGTGGTTCTGGTGTCTGTGGCTCTGGTGTGTGCCTCTGGTGTGTGTGGCTCTGGTGTGTGTCTCTGGTGATTGTGTTGCTCTGTTGTGTGTGTGGCTATGTTGTTTGTGGCTCTGGTGTGTGAGTCTGGTGTGTGTGGCTCTGGTGTGTGTCTGGCTGTGATTTGCGGCTCTGGTGTGTGTGGCTTTGGTGTGTGTGTCTGGTGTGTGTGGCTCTGGTGTGTGTGACTCTGGTGTGTGTGGCTCTGGTTTGTGTCTCTGGTGATTGTGTGGCTCTGGTGCATGTGTGGCTCTGGTGCATGTGTGACTCTAGTGTGTGTGGCTCTGGTGTGTTTCTTTGGTGTGTGTGGCTCTGGTGTATAGCTCTGGTGTGTGTGGCTCTGGTGTGTGGCAATGGTGTGTGTGTGGCTCTGGTGTGTGTGTGTGGCTCTGGTGTGTGTGTGCCTCTGGTGTGTTTGACTCTGGTGTGTGTGTGGGTCTGGTTTGTTTGACTCTGGTGTGTGTGTGGCTCTGGTGTGTGTGTTCCTCTGGTTTGCAGCTCTGGTGTGTGTGGCTCTGGTATGTGTCTCTTGTGATTGTGTTGCTCTGGTGCGTATGTGGCTCTGGTGTGTGTGTTTGGCTCTGGTGTATGTGTGACTCTGATGTGTGTGACTCTGGTGTGTGTGGCTTTGGTGTGTGTGGCTCTGGTGTGTGTGGCTTTGGTGTGTGTGGCTCTGGTGTGTGTGACTCTGGTGTGTGTAGCTCTGGTGTGTGTGTGTTCCTCTGGTTTGCAGCTCTGGTATGTGTGGCTCTGGTATGTGTGTCTGGTGATTGTGTGGCTCTGGTGCGTATGTGGCTCTGGTGTGTGTGTCTCTGGTGTGTGTGTTTGCCTCTGGTGTATGTGTGACTCTGGTGTGTGTGACTCTGGTGTGTGTGGTTTTGGTGTGTGTGGCTCTGGTGTGTGTGGCTCTGGTGTGTGTGACTCTGGTGTGTGTAGCTCTGGTGTGTGTGCCCCTGGTACGTGTGGCTCTGGTCTGTGGACTTGGTGTGTGTGTGTCTCTGGTATGTGTGGCTCTTGTGTGTGTGGCTCTGGTGTGTGTGTTTAGTTCTGGTTAATGTGACTCTAGTGTGTGTTGCTCAGGTGTTTGTGGATCTGGTGAATTTGGCTCTGGTGTGCGTGTGTGGCTCTGGTGTGCATGTGTGGCTCAGGTGTGTGGGTCTGGAGTGTGGTTCTGGTGTGTTTGGCTCTTGGTTGTGTGGGTCTGGAGTGTGGTTCTGGTGTGTTTGGCTCTGGGTTGTGTGGCTTTGATGTGTGTCGCTCTGGTGTGTGGGTGTGGTGTGTGACTCTGGTATGTGTGGCTCTGGTGTACGTGTGTGGCTCTGGTGTGCATGTGTGTCTCAGGTGTGTGGGTTTGGTGTGTGTGGCTCTGGGGTGTGTGGCTTTGGTGTGTTATGCTCTGGTGTCGGTGGCTCTGGTGTGTGTGGCTTTGGTGTGTGTAGCTCTGATGTGTGTTGTTCTGGTGTGTTAGGCTCTGGTGTGTGTGACTCTGGTGTGTGTGGCTTTAGGGTGTGTGGCTTTGCTGTGTGTGACTCTGGTGTGTGTAACTCTGGTGTGTGTTGCTCTGGTGTGTGTGGCTCTGGTGTGTGTTTGGCTCTGGTGTGTGAGTGGCTCTGTTGGGTGTAGCTCTGGTGTGTATGTGTGTGTATGTGGCTCTGGTGTGTGTGTGGGTCTGGTGTGTGTGGCTCTGGTGTGTGTTGCCTTGGTGTGTGTGGTTCTGGTGTGTGTGGCTCTGGTATGTGTGGGGCTCTTGTGCGTGTAGCTATGGTGTGTGTGGCTCTGGTGTGTGGCTCTGGTGTGTGTGGCTCTGGTGTGTGTGACTCTGGTATGTGTGGCTCCAGTGTGTGTATCTCTGGTGTGTGTGGCTCTGGTGTGTGTGGCCTTGGTGTGTGTGGCTCTGGTGTGTGTGGCTCTGATGTGTCGCTCTGGTATGTGTGGCTTTGGTGTGTGGCTTTTTTGTGTGTGTAGCTCTGGTGTGTGTGACTCTGGTGTGTATGGCTCTAGTGTGTGTGGCTCTGGAGTGTGTGGCTATGGTGTGTGTTTGCATCTGGATTGAAGCTCTGGAGTGTGTTTGGCTCTGGAGTGTGTGTCGCTCTGGAGTGTGTGTATCTGGTGTGTGTGACTCTGGTGTGTGTGGCTCTGGTTTGATGCTCTGGTTTGAGAGTGTCTCTGGTGTGTGTGGCTCTTGTGTGTGTGTGTGTGTGTGTGTGTGTGTGTGTGTGTGTGTGTGTGTGTGTGTGTGTGTGTGTGTGTGTGTGTGTGTGTGTGTGGCTTTGTTGTGTGGCTTTGTTGTGTGTGTGACTCTAGTGTTTGTGACTCTGGTGTGTGAGTGGCTCTGTTGTGTGTTTTTTTTGTGTGTGTGGCTCTGGTGTGTGTGTGTGTCTGGTGTGTGTGTGGGTCTGGTGTGTGTGTGGCTCTGGTGTGTGTCTGTCTCTGGTGTGTGTGTGTGGGGATCTGTTGTGTGTGTTCCTCTCGTGTGTGTGTGGCGCTTGTGTGTGTTTGGCTCTGGTGTGTGAGTGGCTCTAGTGTGTGTGGCTCTTGTGTGTTTCACTCAGGTGTGTGTAGGTCTAGTCTGTGTAGCTCTGGTGTGAGTGGCTCTGGTGTGTGTGGGTCTGGTGTGTTTAACTCAGGTGTGTGTGGCTCTGGGGAGTGTGGCTCTGGTGTGTGTTTGGCTCTGGTGTGTGAGTGGCTCTGGTGTTTGTGGCTCCTGTGTGTGTTTGGCTCTGGTGTGTGTGTGTGTGTGGCTCTGGTGTGTATGTGTGGGTCTGGTGTGTGTGTTGCTCTGGTGTGTGTGTGGCTCTGGTGTGTGTGTTGCTCTGGTGTGTGTGTGGCTCTGGTATGTGTGTTGCTCTGGTGTGTGTGTGGCTCTGGTGTGTGTGTGGCTCTGGTGTGTGTGTTGCTCTGGTGTGTCTGTGGCTCTGGTGTGTGTGTTGCTCTGGTGTGTGTGTGGCTCTGGTGTGTGTGTGGCTCTGGTGTGTGTGTTGCTCTGGTGTGTGAGTGGCTCTGGTGTTTGTGGCTCCTGTGTGTGTTTGGCTCTGGTGTGTGTGTGTGGCTCTGGTGTGTGTGTGGCTCTGGTGTGTGTGTTGCTCTGGTGTGTGTGTGGCTCTGGTGTGTGTGTTGCTCTGGTGTGTGTGTGGCTCTGGTGTGTGTGTGGCTCTGGTGTGTGTGTGGCTCTGGTGTGTGTGTTGCTCTGGTGTGTGTGTGGCTCTGGTGTGTGTGTTGCTCTGGTGTGTGTGTGGCTCTGGTGTGTGTGTGGCTCTGGTGTGTGTGTGGCTCTGGTGTGTGTGTGGCTCTGGTGTGTGTGTGGCTCTGGTGTGTGTGTGGCTCTTGTGTGCAGCTGTGATGACCGGGTCTAATGTGCGGCTCTAGTGTGTGGCACTTGCATGCGGCTCTAGTGTGTGGCACTTGCATGCGGCTCTAGTGTGTGGCACTTGCATGCGGCTCTAGTGTGTGGCACTTGCATGCGGCTCTAGTGTGTGGCACTTGCATGCGGCTCTAGTGTGTGGCACTTGCATGCGGCTCTAGTGTGTGGCACTTGCATGCGGCTCTAGTGTGTGGCACTTGCATGCGGCTCTAGTGTGTGGCACTTGCATGCGGCTCTAGTGTGTGGCACTTGCATGCGGCTCTAGTGTGTGGCACTTGCATGCGGCTCTAGTGTGTGGCACTTGCATGCGGCTCTAGTGTGTGGCACTTGCATGCGGCTCTAGTGTGTGGCACTTGCATGCGGCTCTAGTGTGTGGCACTTGCATGCGGCTCTAGTGTGTGGCACTTGCATGCGGCTCTAGTGTGTGGCACTTGCATGCGGCTCTAGTGTGTGGCACTTGCATGCGGCTCTAGTGTGTGGCACTTGCATGCGGCTCTAGTGTGTGGCACTTGCATGCGGCTCTAGTGTGTGGCACTTGCATGCGGCTCTAGTGTGTGGCACTTGCATGCGGCTCTAGTGTGTGGCACTTGCATGCGGCTCTAGTGTGTGGCACTTGCATGCGGCTCTAGTGTGTGGCACTTGCATGCGGCTCTAGTGTGTGGCACTTGCATGCGGCTCTAGTGTGTGGCACTTGCATGCGGCTCTAGTGTGTGGCACTTGCATGCGGCTCTAGTGTGTGGCACTTGCATGCGGCTCTAGTGTGTGGCACTTGCATGCGGCTCTAGTGTGTGGCACTTGCATGCGGCTCTAGTGTGTGGCACTTGCATGCGGCTCTAGTGTGTGGCACTTGCATGCGGCTCTAGTGTGTGGCACTTGCATGCGGCTCTAGTGTGTGGCACTTGCATGCGGCTCTAGTGTGTGGCACTTGCATGCGGCTCTAGTGTGTGGCACTTGCATGCGGCTCTAGTGTGTGGCACTTGCATGCGGCTCTAGTGTGTGGCACTTGCATGCGGCTCTAGTGTGTGGCACTTGCATGCGGCTCTAGTGTGTGGCACTTGCATGCGGCTCTAGTGTGTGGCACTTGCATGCGGCTCTAGTGTGTGGCACTTGCATGCGGCTCTAGTGTGTGGCACTTGCATGCGGCTCTAGTGTGTGGCACTTGCATGCGGCTCTAGTGTGTGGCACTTGCATGCGGCTCTAGTGTGTGGCACTTGCATGCGGCTCTAGTGTGTGGCACTTGCATGCGGCTCTAGTGTGTGTTTTTAATGTGCGTCTGGCACTGATGTGCGGTTCTGTTGTGTGGCTCTGGAGTGCGGCTCTGGTGTGTGACTCTGGTGTTTGGCTCTTCTGTGTTGCTCTGGTGTGCGGCTTTGATGTGCGGCTCTAAAGCGCACCTATGGTTTGCGGCTTTGTTGTGCGGGTCTGGTGTTTGGCTCTGGTATTTGGCTCTGGTGTGTGTGTGGCTCTGGTGTGTGATCTCTGGTGTGTGGCTCTGGTGTGTGCGGCTCTGGTGTGCGGATCTGGTGTTCGGCTGTGGTGTGCAGCTCTGATGTTAGGCTCTGGTGTACGGCTCTAGTGTTTGGCTTTGGTTTGAGGCTCAGATGTGCTACTCTAGTGTGTGCGTGGATCTGATTTGCGGCCCTGGTGTGTGTGGCTTTGGTG
Organism: Procambarus clarkii; assembly: GCF_040958095.1. Taxonomy (NCBI): domain Eukaryota; kingdom Metazoa; phylum Arthropoda; class Malacostraca; order Decapoda; family Cambaridae; genus Procambarus; species Procambarus clarkii. The sequence goes on along the minus strand of NC_091174.1, from coordinate 36,089,326 downwards.
TGTGCCTCTGGTGTATGTGACTCTGGTGTGTGTTGCTCTGGTGTGTGTCTCTGGTGATTGTCCGGCTCTGGTGCGAGTGTGACTCTGGTGTGTGTGTGGCTCTGGTGTGTGTGTGGTTCTTGTGTTTGACACTGGTGTGTGTTGCTCTGGTGTGTGTGTGGCTCTGGTGTGCGGCTCTGGTGTGTGTGGCTCTGGTGTGTGTTCCTTTGTTGTGTGTGGCTCTGGTGTGTGTTGCCTTGGTGTGTGTGGTTCTGGTGTGTGTGGCTTTGGTGCGTGTAGCTGTTGTGTGGCTCTGGTGTGTGTGGCTCTGGTGTGTGTGGCTCTGGTGTGTGTGGCTCTGGTGTGTGTGGCTCTATTGTGTTTGGTTCTGGTGTGTATGAGTCTGTTGTGTGTGGTTCTGTTGTGTGTGGTGTGTGTAACTCTGGTGTGTGTGTGGCTCTGGTGTGTGTGTGGCTCTGGTGTGTGTGTGGCCTTGGTGTGTGTGGTTCTGGTGTGAGTGTGTCTGCTGTGTGTTGCTCTGGTGTGTGTAGCTCTGTTGTGTGTAGCTTTGTGTGTGTGTGCCTCTGGTATGTATGGCTCTGATGTGTGGACCTGGTGTGTGTGGCTCTGGTGTGTGGCTCTGGTGTGTGTGGCTCTGGTGTGTGTGGCTCTGGTGTGTGTGGCTCTGGTGTTTGTAGCTCTGGTGTGTATGGCTCTGGTGTGTGTGGCCTTGGTGTGTGGGGCTCTGGTGTGTGTGGCTCTGGTGTGTGGCTCTGGCATGTGTGGCTTTGGTGTGTGGCTTTTTTGTGTGTGGCTCGGGTGTGTGTGGCTCTGGTGTGTATGACTCTGTTGTGGGTGGCTCTGGAGTGTGTGGCTATGATGTGTGTTTGGATCTGGATTGAAGCTCTAGGGTGTGTTTGGCTCTGGAGTGTTTGACTCTGGTGTGTGTGTGACTCTGGTGTGTTTGGCTCTGGTTTGATACTCTGGTGTTTGTTTGGCTCTGTTGTGAGGCTCTGGTGTGTGAGTGGCTCTGGTGTGTGAGTGGCTCTGGTGTGTGAGTGGCTCTGGTGTGTGTGTGCGGCTCTGGTGTGTGTGTGGGTCTAGTGTGTGTGTGTGTTGCTCTGGTGTGTGTGTGTTGCTCTGGTGTGTGTGTGGCTCTTGTGTGCAGCTCTGATGTGCAGCTCTGATGACCGGGTCTGGTGTTTGGCTCACGTCTGTGGTTCTTGTATGCGGCTCTGGTGTGTGGCTGTAATGTGTCTGGATCTGAGGTGCTGCTCTGTTGTGTGGCTCTGGTGTTTGGCTCTGGTGTGTGGCTCTGGTGTGCGGTTTTGATGTGCGGCTGTGATGTGCAGCTCTGGTTTGCGGCTCTTATGTGCGGCTCTGGTGTGTGCATGGCTCTGGTGTTTGGCTCGGGTGTGTGTGCCTCTGATGTGTGTGGCTCTGGTGTGTGGCTCTGGTGTGCGGCTATGGTGTGCGGCTCTGGTGTGTATGGCTCAGGTGTGTCGTTCTGGTGTGTGGCTCTGTTGTGTGGCTTTGGTGTGCGTCTTTTGTATGCGGCTCTGGTGTGCCCCTCTGGTGTTCGGCACTGGTGTGCAGCTCTGATGTGCTGCTCTGATGTACTTCTCTAGTGTTTGGCTCTGGTTTGCGGCACTGATGTGCGACTCTAGTGTGCGGCTCTGATTTGCGGCCCTGGTGGGTGTGGCTTTGGTGTGTGTGGCTTTAGTGTGTGCCTCTGGTGTGTGTGCTTCTGGTGTGTGTAGCTCTGGTGTGTGTGTGATGCTCTGGTGTGTGTGGCTCTGGTGTGTGTGGCTCTCGTGTGTGTGGCTCTGGTGTGTGTGACTCTGGTGTTTGTGGCTCTGGTGTGTGTGTGACCTCTGGTGTATCTGGCTCTGGTGTGTCTGGTTCTGGTGTGTCTGGTTCTGGTGAATGTGGCTCTAGTGTGTGTGTGGCTCTGGTTTGTGTGGATCTGGTGTATGTGGCTCTGGTGTGTGTGGTTCTGGTGTATGTGGCCCTGGTGTACGTGGTTCTGGTGTATCTGGCTCTGGTGTGTGTGGCTCTGGTGTGTCTGGATCTGGTGAATGTGGCTCTGATATCTGTGGCTCTGGTGTATGTGGCTCTGGTGTGAGTGGCTCTGGTGTGTGTGGCTCTGGTGTGTCTGGATCTGGTGAATGTGGCTCTGATATCTGTGGCTCTGGTGTATCTAGCTGTGGTGTGTGTGGCTCTGGTGTGTGTGTGTGGATCTGGTGAATGTGGCTCTAGTGTGTGTTGCTCTGGGGTGTGTCGTTCTGGTGTATGTGGCTCTGGTGTGTGTGGCTCTGGTGTGTTGCTCTGGAGTGTGTGGCTCTGGTGTGAGTGTGTGGCTCTGGTGTGCATGTGTGGCTCATGAGTGTAGGTCTGGTGTGTTGCTCTGGTGTGTGTGGCTCTGGAGTGTGTGGCTTTGGTTTGAGTCGCTCTGGTGTGTGTGGCTCTGGTGTGCGTGGCTCTAGTGTGTGTTTCGCTCTGGGGTGTGTGGCTTTGGTGTGTGTGGCTCTGGTGTGTGTGGCTCTGGTGTGTGTGGCTCTGGTGTGTGTGGCTCTGGTGTATCTGGCTCTCGTGTGTCTGGTTCTGGTGAATGTGGCCCTGGTGTGTGTGGTTCTGGTGTATCTGGCTCTGGTGTATGTGGCTCTGGTGTGTATGGATCTCGTGAATGTGGCTCTGATGTGTGTGGCTCTGGTGTGTCTGGCTCTGGTGTGTGTGGCTCTGGTGTGTGTGGCTCTGGTGTGTGTGGATCTGGTGAATGTGGTTCTGATGTGTGTGGCTCTGGTGTATCTGGCTCTGGTGCGTGACTCTAGGGTGTGTGTGTGTGGATCTGGTGAATGTGGCTCTAGTGTGTGTTGCTCTGCTGTGTGTCGTTCTGGTGTATGTGGCTCTGGTGTGTGTGTTTCTCTGGTGTGTTGCTCTGGAGTGTGTGGCTCTGGTGTGAGTGTGTGGCTCTGGTGTGCATGTGTGGCTCAGGTGTGTGGGTCTGGTGTGTGGCTCTGGTGTGTGTGGCTCTGGTGTGTGTGGGCCTGGTGTTTCGCTCTCGGGTGTGTGGCTTTGGTGTCTGTCGCTCTGGTGTGTGTTGCTCTGGTGTGTGTGACTCTGGTGTGTGTGACTCTGGTGTGTGTGTGGCTCTGGGGTGTGTGACTTTGGTGTGTGTCGCTCTGGTGTGTGTGACTCTGGTGTGTGTGGCTCTGGGGTGTTTAGCTCTGGTGTGTGTGACTCTCGGGTGTTTGTAACTCTGGTGTGTTTGACTCAGGAGTGTGTGTGACTCTGGTGTGTGGCTGTGGTGTGTAAGACTCTGATATGTGTGGCTTTGGTGTGTGGCTCTGGTGTGTGGCTCTGGTGTCTGTGGCTCTTGTGTGAGGCTCTGCTTTGTGGCTCTTGTGTCAGGCTCTGTTGTGTGTCTCTGGTGTGCGGCTTTGATGTGCGGCTCTGATGTGCGGGTCTGGTGTGTAGCTCTGGTGTACGGCTCTGATGGGAGGCTCTGATGTGCGGCTCTGGTGTGTGGGTCTGGTGTGTGGCTCTCGTGTGTGGTTCTGGTTTACGGCTCTGCTGTGTGACTATGTTGTGTGTGGCTCTGATGTGCTGATCTGGTGTGCGGTTCTGGTGTGTGGCTCTGGTGTGTGGCTCCGTTGTGTCGCTCTGGTGTGTGTGTGTGCTCTGATAGGCCGCTCAGGTGTGCGGCTCTGGTGTGTGCCTGTGCCTCTGGAGTGTGGCTCTGATGTGTGGGTCTGGTGTGTGTCTCTGGTGTGTGGCTCTGGTGTGAGGCTCTGGTGTGTGGCTCTGGTGTGAGGCTCTGGTGATTGGGTCTGGTGTTTGGCTCCTATGGGTGTGTGAGTCTGGTGTGCGGCTCTGGTGTGTGGCTCTGCTGTGTGTGGCTCTGGTGTGTAACTCTGGTGTGTGATTGCTTCTGGTGTGTGGGGCTCTGGTGTGTATGGTTCTTGTATATGTGGCTCTGGTGTGTGTGGCTCTGGTGTGTATGGTTCTTGTATATGTGGCTCTGGTGTGTGTGGCTCTAAAGTGTGTGGCTCTGGTGTGCGTGTGTTGCTCTGGTGTGCGTGTGTGTCTCTGGTTTGTGGATCTGGTGTGTGGCCTTGATGTGTGTGGCTCTGGTGTGTGTGGCTCTGGTGTGCTTAGCTCTGGTGTGTGTTTGGCTCTGGTGTGTGAGTGGCTCTGTAGTGTACTCACCAAATTGTACTCACCTAATTGTGCTTGCGGGGGTTGCGCTTTGGCTCTTTGGCCCCGCCTCTCAACCGTCAATCAACTGGTGTACAGATTCCTGAGCCTACTGGGCACCATCATATCCACATTTGAAACTGTGTATGGAGTCAACCTCCACCACATCACTTCCTAGAGCATTCCATTTATTAACTACTCTGACGCAGAAAAAAGTCTTTCTAACGTCTCTTTGGCTCATCTGGGTACTAAGTTTCCACCTGTGTCCCTTTGTTCGTGTGCCTCCCGTGCTGAAGAGTTTGTCTTTGTCCATCCTGTCAATTCCCCTGAGAATTTTGTAGGTGGTTATCATGTCTCCCCTTACTCTTCTGTTTTGCAGGGATTTGAGGTTTAGCTCCTTTAGCTTTTCCTCGTAGCTCATTCCTCTCAATTCCGGGACGAGCCTGGTGGCATACCACTGGATCTTCTCTAACTTTGTCTTGTGTTTAACTAGGTATGAACTCCAGGCTGGAGCTGCATTCTCCAGGATTGGTCTTTCATAAGTGGTATACAGGGTCCTGAACGATTCTTTATACAAGTTTCTAAAGGCAGTTCTTATGTTGGCCAGTCTAGCATATGCCGCTGATGATAATCTTTTGATTTTTGCCTCTGGGGACAGGTTCGGTGTGATATCGACCCCCAGATCTTTCTATTTGACTGAAGATTGAGTTCTTCACACACCTCCATGTCATTCTCTGTGTATCTGTTCTCCCCTTTTCTCAGTTTCATCACTTGTTCCTTCACTACTGTTTTCCTCCTGATGTGGCTGTGGAGCAGCTTTGGTTGGGTCTTGGCTTTACTTGCTATGTCATTTTAAAAACTCCTCACTCTGAGGTACTCATTTCTGGCCCTCTGGTATCTCTCCCTGCTCTCCGGTGTTCTGTTATTCATGTAGTTTCTCCATGTTCTCTTACTCAGTTGCTTTGCTACCTTGCATTCCTGGTTAAACCATGGGTTTTTCTGTTGTTTTTCGTTTTTCTCCTTTTGGACGGGAGATAAACCTGTTTGCAGCTTCCCGGTACTTCTGGGTGACAAAATCCATAATGTCCTGAACATTCTTGTTGCTAAGTTCTGTTTCCCATGGTATTTCCAAGAGGAATTTTCTCATCTCGTCATATTTTCCTCTTCGGTAATTTAGTCTTTTTCCCTCCAATCCCATCCCTGGATAGGTTATCCCTACCTCCACCAAGTACTCAAAAATCAATACACTGTGGTCACTTATTCCTAGAGTCATGAATACTCATTCTCCGCCCAAGTAAAACAGAAACAAGCAACACTTAGTGGGCCAGCCAGAGGCTTAGGGGTCGCGCAGGAATATCCCTGCCAAAAAAAAAGTCATTCCTATTGGCGCTTCAACTCTGACTTCCCTTATTTCTGACTCATTCAGGGTGAATATCAAGTCGATTCTAGCTGATTCATCATTGCTTCTCACACTTCTCATTAACACTCTAGTGAGTGTGTGTGACTCTGGTGTGAGGCTCTGGTGTGTGGCTCTTGTGTGTTGCTCTGGTGTGTGGTTCTGGTGTCCGGCTCTCAGGTGTGGCTCTGGTGTGTGGTTCTGGTCCGGCTCTGAGGTGTGGCTCTGGTGTGTGTGAGTAGCTCTGGTTTGTGTGTGGCTCTGGTGTGTGTGGCTCTGGTGAGTGTGTGGGGCTTTCGTGTGTGTGTGGCTCGGGTGTGAGTGGCTATTGTGTGTGTGTGGCTCTGGTGTGTGACTCTGGTGTGTGTGTGGCTATTGAGTGTGTTGCTATGGTATGTGTGACTCTGGTGTGTGTGCTGCTCTGGTGAGTGTGTGGGGCTTTCGTGTGTGTGGCTCGGGTGTGAGTGGCTATTGTGTGTGTGTGGCTCTGGTGTGTGTGTGGCTCTTGAGTGTGTGGCTCTGGTATGTGTGGCTCTGGTGTGTGTGGCTCTGGTGTGTGGTTCTGGTGTGTGTGTGGCTCGTGTGTTTGTGGCTCTGGTGTGTGTGGTTCTGGTGTATGTGGCTCTGGTGTGTGTGGCTCTGATGTGTGTGTGTGGTTATGGTGTATGTGGCTGTGGTGTATGTGGCTCTGGTGTTTGTGGTTCTGGTGTGTGTGGCTCTGGTATGTGTGGCTCTGGAGTGTGTGGCTCTGGTGGACGTGTGTGGCTCTGGTGTGCATGTGTGGCTCTGGTGTGTGGGTCTGGTGTGTGGCTCTGGTGTGTATGGCTATAGTGTGTGACTCTGCTGTGTGTGGCTCTGGGGTGTGTGGCTTTGGTGTGTGTCGCTCTGGTGTGTGCGGCTATGGTGTGTGGCTCTGTAGTGTGACTCTTGGGTCCGGCTCTGATGTGTGTCTCTCGTGTGCCGTTCTGACGTGCGGCTCTGATGTGCGGGTCTGGTGTGTGGCTTTGGAGTGTGGCTTTGGGGTGGGGCACTTATCTGCTGCTTTGGTGTGTGGCTCTGGTGTGTGTGTGGCTTTGGTGTGTGTTGCTCTGGTGTGTGTGACTTTTGAGTGTGGTTCTGGTGTGTTGCTCTGGTGTGTGTGGATCTGAGTTATGTGGCTCTGAAGTGTGTGACTCTGGTGAATGCGGATCCGGTGTGCGTGTGTGGTTCTGGTGTGTGGCTCTGGTGTGTGTGGCTGTGGTGTGTGTGTGGCTGTGGTGTGTGGCTCTGGTGTGTATGGCTCTGTAGTATGTAGCTCTGGGTGTGTGTGGCTCTGGTGTGAGGTTCTGGAGTGTGTGGCTCTGGTGTGTGTGGCTCAGGTGTGAGGCTCTGGTGTATGTGTGACTCTTGAGCGTGTGTGGATCTGGTGTGTGTGGCTCTCGTGTGCTGCTCTGGTTTGCGGCTCTGCTGTGTGGCTATGGTGTGTGAGGCTCTGATGTGCTGGTCTGGTGTGCGGCTCTGGTGTGTGGCTCTGGTGTGTGGCTCCATTGTCTGGCTCTGGTGTGTGTCTGTGGCTCTGATGTGTGGCTCTGGTGTGTTTAGCTCTGATGTGTGGCTCAGGTGTGCGGCTCTGGTGTGAGGCTCTGGTGTGTTTAGCTCTGATGTGTGGCTCAGGTGTGCGGCTCTGGTGTGAGGCTCTGGTGTGTGGCTCTGGTGTGTGGCTCTGGTGTGAGGCTCTGGTGTGTGGTTCTGGTGTGTGGCTCTGGTGTGTGCCTCTGGTGTGTAGCTCAGGTGTGTGGCTCTGGTGTGTGGCTCTGGTGTGTGCCTCTGGTGTGGGGCTCTGGTGTGTGGCTCTGGTGTGTGGCTCTGGTGTGTGGCTTTGGTGTGTGGCTCTGGTGTGTGGCTCTGGTGTGTGCCTCTGGTGTTTGGCTCAGGTGTTTGGCTCTGGCGTGTGCATCTGGGGTGTGGCTCTGGTGTGTGACTCTGGTGTGAGGCTCTGGTGTGTGCCTCTGGTGTGTGGCTTTGGTGTGTGGCACTGGTGTGAGGCTCTGGTGTGTGGCTCTGATATTTGGCTCTGGTGTGTGGCTCTGGTGATTGGTTCTGAAGTGTGTCTCTGGTGTGTGGCTCTGGTGTGTGCCTCTGGTGTGTGGCTTTGGTGTGTGGCTCTGGTGTGAGGCTCTGGTGTGTGGCTCTGATGTTTGTCTCTGGTGTGTGGTTCTGGTGATTGGCTCTGGTGTGTGGCTCTGGTGTGTGGCTCTGGTGTTTGGCTCCTATGGGTGTGTGCCTCTGGTGTGTGGGTCTGGTGTTCGGCTCTGGTGTGTGGGTCTGGTGTGTGGCTCTGAGTTTTGGCTCTGGTGTGTGTGGCTCTGTTGTGTGTGGCGCTGGTGTGTGTCTCTGGTAAGTGCAGCTCTGCTGATTTGCTCTGGTGTGCGTGGCTCTGGTGTGTGTGGCTCTGGTGTGTGGCTCTGATGTTTGGCTCTGGTGTGTGGTTCTGGTGATTGGCTCTGGTGTGTGGCTCTGGTGTGTGGCTCTTGTATTTGGCTCTTATGAGTATGTGACTCTGGTGTGTGGGTCAGGTGTGGGGCTCTGGTGTGTGTGTCTGGTGTGTGGCTCTGGGTTTTGGCTCTGGTGTGTGTGGCTCTGTTGTGTGTGGCTCTGGTGTGTGTCTCTGGTGAGTGCTGCTCTGGTGAGTGGCTCTGGTGTGCGTGGCTCTGGTGTGTGGCTCTAGTGTGCGGGTCTGGTGAGTGTGGCTCTGGTGTGTGTGGCTCTGATGTGTGTGACTCTGGTGTGTGGTTCCAGTGAGTCTTGTGAGTATACAACACCACGTAGGGTATGTATGAGCGTCCTGTAGGTATACAACACCACGTAAGTTATGTATTTATGCCCTGTGAGCATACATCAGCACATACAGTAGGTTATGTACGAGTGTTAGGTTACCAAGAAGGTAATTGTGAGGGTGGTAACTTGTGTATTAATACAACAGATGGTAAACCTGGTGTTTGGGACATCGGACTGGCTGCAGGTGGCCACCAGGGACGCTGACCGCTTCCAGGAGTATGGTGACGACTTCCAGTGGAAGCAGGGCTACGACACCCTCGTCACCCACCTAATGGTAGGCTATAGTCACCCAACGTATGGTAGGCTATGGTCACCCACCGTAAGGTAGGCTCTAGTCACCAGTGTAAGGTAGGCTCTAGTCACCAGTGTAAGGTAGGCTCTAGTCACCAGTGTAAGGTAAGTTCTAGTCACCAGTGTAAGGTAAGTTCTAGTCACCAGTGTAATATAGGATCTAATCACCCATCGTAAGGTAGGCTCTAGTCATAGGGGAATTTTCCCAGCAGTAATTTATTGTTGTACTGTAAAATTATAAGTTTATTAGGTTTACTTTATTATAATTAATTGAAAACGGACTGTATTTTGCAATGGGGTCCTGCTGAGTGTTATCCTCTCACAAATTTGGTGGGTATACATAATTATATTAATTCTCAGGAACCATTATTATTAATCACATAATAATAACTAATATAAGTTGCTACCGAGCTAGTTTCTAGTAAAGGGTTAGTGAACACTTAAACACTTAGCAGTTGATTTGAGAAGGATTTGGTCATCCAGACCTGCACGTGTCCTGATCATACGAGCTGATTCTCGTGTGGGCGAGGCAATATGGCGTCTGGAATGGTTATATGAAGATAAATGACTGTAGGATGTAGTCACCCACCGTAAGGTAGGCTGTAGTCACCTGCCATAAGGTAGGCTGTCACAAAGCATAAGGTAGGCTGCAGTCACCCACCGTAAGGAAGGCTCAAGTGACCCACCATAAGGAAGGCTGAAGTCACCCACCGTAAAGAATGCTGTAGTCACCCATCGTAAGGTAAGTTGCAGTCACCCATCGTAAGGTAAGTTGCAGTCACCCATCGTAAGGTAGGCTAAAGTCACCCACTAAAAGGAAGGCTGTAGTCACCCGCCATAGGGTAGGCTGTAGTTACCCACTATAAGGTAGGCTGAAGTCACCCATCATAAGGTAGGCTGTAATCACCAACAGTAAGATAGGCTGTAGTCACCCACCGTAAGGTAGGCTGTAGTCACCCACCGTAAGGTAGGCTGTAGTCACCCAAAATAAGGTAGGCTATAGTCACCCATCGTAAGGTAGGCTGTAGTCACCTATCATAAGGTAGGCTATAGTCACGCAACATAATGTAGGCTGTAGTCACCCACCGTAAGGTAGGCTGTAGTCACCCATCATTAGGTAGGCTGTTGTCATCCATCATAAGGTAGGCTGTAGTCACCCATCATACGTTAGGCTGTAGTCACCCATCATAAGGAAGGCAGTAGTCACGCACAGTAAGGTAGGCTGTAGTCATGCACAGTAGGGTAGGCTGTAGTCACACACAGTAAGATAGGCATTATTCACGTAATGTAAGGTAGGCTGTAGTCACTTTCTGTAAAGTAGGCTATAGCCACGCACGTTAAGGTAGGCTGTTGTCACCCACTGTAAGGTAGGCTGTACTCACCCACCGTAAAATAGGCTGTACTCACCCACCATAAGGTAGGCTGTAGTCGCCCAATGTAAGGTAGGCTGTAGTCACCCATCGTTAGGTAGACTGCAGTCATCCACCATAAGGTAGGCTTTATTCACGCAGAGTAAGGATGGCTTTATTCACGCAGAGTAAGGAAGGCTTTATTCACGCACAGTAAGGTAGACTGTAGTCACCCACCGTGAGGTAGGCTGTAGTCACCTACCAAAAGGTAGGCTGAAGTCCCCCACCATACGGAAAGGCTGTAGTCACCCACCAATAGGTTGGCTGTAGTCATGCACGAAGATGTAGGCTGTAGTCACCCATCGTAAGGTAGACTATAGTCACCCATCGTAAAGTAGGCTGTTCTCACCCACCATAAGATAGGCTCTATTCACCCACGATAAAGTAGGCTGTACTTACCCACCATAAAGTAGACTGTACTTACCCACCATAAGGTAGGCTGTAGTCACCCAATGTAAGGTAAGCTGTAATCACCCATCGTAAGGTAGACTGTAGTCACCCATCATAAAGTAGGCTGTATAGTCGCCCACTATAGGGCAGGCTGTAATCACCCACTATTAGGTATTCTATAGTCAGCCATTATAAGGTAGGCTGATGTCACCAATCGTAAGGTACGCTGTAGCGACAAATCGTAAGGTAGGTTCTAGTCACCCACCATAAGATGTCGGAAAATCCGACACCATTTAATAATCATACAGATAATAGCTGTATTGTATAAACAAGTTACCCATAGAAAACGTAACTTGTAGTGGAATTACCGTCTATAGAAAACGGGATATCATCACCACATACTATTATAATTCACCAGCTATTATGGTGGGAATTATTCTTAAATACATTAGTCTTTGGACTTTACCATCATAAAAACATCTTATATAAATTAACTTAATTATCAATATTAAAGTAGAGTAAATGTGACCCTTCTATCACTTTCTGAAATCTGGACAATGTAAGCCAGGCGTCAGTGGAGGAGGGAGGGCAGCCATCATTGTTGTTATTGAGACCAGAGGCTCACACGGGAGCAAATTCGGCTCCTGTTAAATTTACTTGGACGTAGTGTTATGGAAACTAAAAGTGTACCATTATCAACACGCTGTCTACAAATTCAAGTTAAGTGTCTATCCGAAACCCATTATCTATCATTAGTGGCCATTAATGTCATTGGGTAGGGTTATCCGGTTAGATCACATGGAAGCCTCAAACTAAAGGTAATTAAGCCAGGTCTTCATGTTCCATGTACTGTTTTCTCTGATATACTTGTCATATATAGGTATCTGGCTTCACAGCTAGCGCACTTTTGACAGGTCAAGACGAGGATGCAAGATTATGTGCACCAGTTACTGGGTGATAGAAGCTACCTCAAAGAGGATAATTTGGTGTCTACACCCTAGTTATACCTGGTGGACTAACCTGCTGTACTATAAGATAAGGAACCTCATCAATGTATGTAGCTATTACTGTAGTTTGATTGGCTGCATATATATTAATATAATAACCCCCCCTAATGTGTAGAGGATCGATTTGTGAGATTATGAGATTATTGCAGAAATACAGTCCACTTATCATTATACAAATTGCTATCGAAGTATATAAATTAACGTAAATATAAATTCATATAAATTAAATAAATATAAATCTCACAGGTCGGTTCCCACATAAGATATGCTGTAGTCACCCACTGTAAAATAGGCTGTAGTCACCCATCGTAAAGAAGGCTGCAGTCACCTACCATAATGTAGGCTGTAATCACCCATTGAAAGGTAGTCTGTAGTCACCCACTATAAGGTAGGCCGTAGTCACCCATCGTAAGGTAGGCTGTAGTCACCCACTTTAAGGGGAGGCATTAGCTCCAGATTTCCCAAAAAATCATTAAATGAAATCTACTTCGATTTCAATCAAACTTTTTTGACTAGTTGTATATGAAAAGGGTTTCAATGGGTCCAAGTCTAAGCATCGTAGCATAAATAGGAAGGGAGAAAAAAAATGTGTCAAAATTATTCCAAAATAATAAAAAAAAGTTGTCAAAATTATTCCAAAATGATCAAAAACGATTATCAAATACAAGTGTCAACTGAAATCATATCTATGACTCTCAGCTATCACAATAGCATATATTAAAAAATATATTATAATTAGTTTTATTAGAAAAATAACTAAGGAAAAACAAAGAATTGATATATATATTTTTTTTCGCACGATTTGCATGAAACTTATACACCTGACTGCACATAAGCCTATCTGTAAGGGTGCCAATTTTGGAGAAAACTGGTTGATGTCAACTTCATCCACAGATGCAGGCACCTTAGACTTTATTATTTTCCTATTTATTTTCAATATTTTCACCCCCTCCCTGTTCAGCTCGTTTATGCCGTGAGGTGGGCTTAGTGGACGGCTGCCGGAGTGTGATGCTCCTTGGGACAGTACTCTGCCCTTTTGTAGCCTTGTGCTCCTGCTGCCGTCCTCTCAAATTTTGCTGAACAACTTTTCCTTGTCCTTCTGTTTCGTTTTTTCTCCCCCCTCTTCTCCTATCTGCTTGTCGCTTCCTGCCGACCTTTTGCTTGTTTTGGTTATCCCTTTGGACTTACCTATTTTGACACCCGGGTGCATGAGGAGGCATACTCTTGCACCCATATAACTGTAGTACCCAACGTCGAGAGCGAGGGGAACCTTTTATTATCAATCCCTCTTTCGTCACTGAACCCGATCTCGACGGACTGACAGTTCTTACGGTGGCGTTTGTGGGGCGTATACTCACGACGCACCCCCTAGGAGGCCCCGGCATGATCGGCGAAAGCTTCTTGTTGGGTAACCTGCCTGTAATTGTGGCTCCATGGTGGGTGTGGGGGTACATTCGTGAATGAATGTTTATGTTTCGTACCTATGTTGTGTTCCTGTTCCTCCTTTACCTTCTCAGGCTCGTGGGGTGGGCGACCAAGCCCCCGAGTCGGTCTGTGTTGGATGACTGGGCTCTGTAGCCTCTGCTGCATTGGGGCCCGACCTTGCTCCTTCTTTGGCCTCTCTGACTACTCCCCTCGGCTCCCCTCTCTCCTCTGTGGTTTGGTCGAGCCCAAAGCCCCCCAGTGGTGACTACCTCGTCCCCTGGCATGGCTCCATCTAACGGTTGTAACTACTGCGCCTTATAACCTCTCTCTCTCTGGGGGTTCTCAACGCCGTCCTCGACACGGCCGCACTCGCTCGATTCCTTCCCGTACTATGCGTATCAGGCCTTGTTTCGTCCCGCTTCGTAGGAAAAATACTTTGATCTCCTCCCTCTTGATTCTGCGCCCCCTGACGATTTCTCCCTCCATCGACATCTTGTTGATTCCGTGGATGCCTCTGTTACCTTCAACCCTACTCATCTCGGTACACGTGTCGTTGCTGCTCCTTCTCAGGATGCAGCTTCCCGCTTGGCTACCTTATCCTGCCTTGGCGAGATCCCTGTTCGGGTCTCAAAGAACGCTCAGTTGAATGCCAGTGTTGGCACTATTCTCCTCCCACCCCATGCTGCGACCGGTGTTCGGAATCTGCACGACTGCCACGATGATATTCGGCATATGCCCAAGGCCATTCTTTCCTCCAGGTGGACACGTTTACTCGTCCCCCTCGTAGTCGTCGCCGTCAACCCCTTCGGCTTGTGAAGATTACCTTTGATGGTAGGACCCTTCCATCCTCTGTCATTCTTGCTGGTGCCAGATGCTCTGTCCAGGAGTACATTCCTTCTCCTCGGCTTTGTAACAAGTGCTGGAGGTTTGGGCATGGTGCCCTCCGCTGCTCTGAGACTGTCTCTCTCTGTCCTTTGTATGGGGGCGAAGGTCACTCTAAGTCGGAGTGCACTTCTCCCCAGGCTCGCTGCCTCAATTGCAGTGAGGCCCATCCTACCTTCTCCCGTGCCTGTGTCCATTACAAGCTTGAGGCAGCCGTCCTCAACTTGAAGCACTGGGAGCGTTTATCTTTTCCTGGGGCGAGGCGTTAGGTTCGCCGGCTCCCGACTTATACTAACGTCTCTTATGCTCGCGTGTTGCGCTCTTCCTCTCCTCGTCCTTCCCACCTTCCTCAAACTCACAACCGTTTCCGGACCTCGGACCCTGATACGCCCACTGCCCCCTCCACTGTTCCTTTGAGTTCTGTCCCGAAGGATCCCCTCCAGGTCCTCTGTCTGGGGTTCCCCTTCTTTCTACCCGGTCTGTCATGTCTCCTGTGTCTTCTTCCTCGTCTCCCTCCGATCCTCCTTCCCATCCTTCTCCTCCATCTATTGACTCTCCCCGCCGCCTGTCGGTGCTGGCTGATGTCCATCGCTCTCCTACCGGCCGTCGTGTGTGCTCTCGTTCAGCTTCTCTTGTTGATACGCTGGAATCCGTTGCCCGGTACGTAATTGCTGGGACAGCTGTCTCTTTAAGAAGCATAAGCCTGGCTCCTCTCCTTCCTCCTCCCTGGCGGGTAAGAAGGCTTCGCTCTCTTCCTCGACCCCTACTACTGACTCTATTGCTATTTCTATTCCCCTCCCATTTCGGTGGTTGCGCCCCCCTGTTCCTGCTATTGAGGTTTCTTTAGCCCCTGCTTCCCTCTCGGTTGCTGCCCTTGCTGAGGTGCGCTCCCCTCTTTCTACTCCCCTTCTTCCTGCTGCTGTCCTTGACTGCTCCTCTCCGTTGTCTCCTCCTCCTCCTCCGAACCCCGCCCGCCCACCTCTGGTCTGTTCTCCCGCTTTAACGTGCTGTGTTGCTCTTTCGCATTTGTTTTTTCCTTGTTCTCTGTTGTTGTCCTTTCTCTTCTCGTCGATGTCTATTCTTCAATGGAACGTTCGAGGTTATTACGCCAATTTCCTCGAACTTCAACTTCTGATTTCACGGTTTTCGCCCCTTTGTGTCTATCTCCAGGAGCCGATGCTTAGTGCTTGTCCTGGTCGCTTTCGTGGCTATTCCTTTCTCTCTCCCCCCGTCCCCAGCTGTTGCTGAGGCTCCTAACTCTTCTGCTCTCTTGATTCGCTCTGATGTTCCATTACTTTTTCCTTCGCCTCTCCATTGTTCTGCTGTTCGTATCTTTGTGGGGAAATGGTACACTGTTTGTTCCATTTATCTCCCCTTGAGTGTCCCACTTTTACTTTCCTGATCTGAAACACTCACTGGACTCCTTGCCGGAGCCTGTGCTCCTGCTGGGTGATTTCAATTGTCGTCATTCCCTTTGGGGCGATGTTCTGACGAGCACCCGGGGTCGCCTTCTTGAGCCGTTTATCCTCTCTTCTTCCCTGTCTCTTCTGAATTCTGGTGAGCCCATGCATTTGGACTCTCGGACTCGCACCCTTTCCTGTCTTGATCTTTCTCTTTGCTCGTCTTCTCTTTACTTAGATTTCACGTGGCAGGTTCTTGATGACCTCCATGGCAGTGACCATTTCCCCATCCTTGTTACCTTTTTCTCTTTTCATTCTCCCCCCTCTCCTTCCCTAGGTGGCAGTTTGCGAAAGAGGACTGGGACCTCTTTACCCTCAGCTCTGCTCTCTCTGACCTCTCCCTTCTACCTCTCCCTCGCTCTCTCCTCCTTTTTCATGACACTGTCTTCGACGCAGCCCTCCACTCTATTCCTCTCTCTTCCTCTCGGGGTTCATGGAAGTGTGTTCCCTGGTGAAATACAGACAGTGCTCGGGCTGTCCTCTGTAAGCGTGCAGCCTGGAAGAGACACTGCCGATTTTTTTTCTTTTCTTTCGGAAGGTGAGTGCAGTGGCCCGTAGGGCCATCCGTACGGCTAAACGTGAATGTTGGCTTTCTTATGTCTCCACCATTACGTCCGAAATTTCTCTGCCACAAATCTGGAAGCGTATCCGCAAGATAGCAGGTGAGTTCGTTCCCGATGTTTCACCAGTCCTTCACCTCCGTGGTACTCTTGTTCCGCACCCATTGCAAGTCGCTACCGAACTGGGTTCCCACTTTTCTTCTGTTAGCTCTGGTCTTCATCTTCCCCAATCTTTTCTTCTTCGTAAACCTGTCCTTGAGTCTCGTCCTTTAGATTTCTGCACTCGTCTTCGACTTCCCTATAATGATCCCTTCTCTCTCTCTCTGAACTTCGTTCTGCCCTGGCCCTCTGCAGTTCCATGGCGGTGGACTCCGATGGTATTCATTATGAGATGCTTCACCATCTCCCTCCGTGCACGTCTCAGTATTTACTGAGGCTGTAGAATCGGATCTGGGAGTCGTCGTCAGTCCCTGAGGACTGGCTCGATGCCGTTGTCCTTCCTGGTCGCAAACCGGGGTCTCTGGGAACATCATCCCCTAAGGACTTTCGCCCTATTGACCTCACAAGTTGTGTCTGCAAACTCTTTAAACGTATGGATAACGTTCGTCTGATGTGGTTCCTGGAACACCATCACCTCCTCTCCCCTTCTCAATTTGGTTTCCGCAAGTCACAGCACGACAGATGTCCTGGTGAACTTGGAGGTCTATATTCGTACTGCTTTTGCTGCGAAGACCTCCGTTTTTGCTGTCCTTTTTGACCTGGAACAGGCTTACAACACAACTTGGCGATATCATATTCTATCCCAGCTTCATTCTTTTGGCCTTCATGGTCATCTCCCTCTCTTTCTCCGCAGCTTCCTCTCTCGTCATTCCTTTCGGGTTAGGCTTGGTACCACTTTCTCTGCCTCTTTTCAGCAATACAAAGGTGTGCCCCAGGGTAGTGTTCTGAGCACTACTCTTTTTCTGGTTGCCCTCAATGGTCTTCTTTCCTCTCTTCCTTCAGGCGACTTCTCCGCTCTCTATGTCGATGATTTTACCCTTTGTTGTCAGGGTGATGATTCGCCTCTCCTTCAACGCCGGCTTTAACTTGCGATTGATGCCGTGTCGACTTGGGCCACCGATCATGGCTTCAAGTTCTCTACTACTAAGACTTGTGCCATGACTTTTACTCGGAAACGGGTTGTTTTTCGTCCCTCTTTGTCACTTTATGGTTATCCCCGTGAGTACAAAGATTCCGCAAAGCTTTTGGGGTTATTCCTTGATATTCGTTTGTCTTGGTCTCCCCATATCTCTTACCTCCGTGTTGAGTGCTCTAAGGCCCTTACCCTCTTTCGGGTTTTGTCCCATACTTCTTGGGGGGCAGATAGGCGCACTCTCCTTGCTTTACATTCCTCTCTCGTCCTGTCTAAGCTCGATTATGGTTGCCCTGCTTACTCGTCTGCTTCTCCTTCTACTCTTCGCCGTCTTGATGCTTTGCACCATACTGGGTTGCACCTCAGTTCTGGTGCCTTTCGTTCGACTTCCGTAATTTGCTTGTATGTTGACACTGGTTTCCTGTTTCTCCGGGACCGCCGTGATCGCTACTGTCTTCGCTATCTTGCGCGGTCCTTACAACATCCTTCCTCTCGCCTCTGTCATGCTTTAACTTTTACCCCTCCTGCGGTTCCTGTTCCTCTTGACCACCTCCCTCTTTCTGTCTGGTTATCTCGCTTACAGGATTCTCTTTCCGTTTGTATTTCTAATGTTTCTCCTCGTGTTGTTCCCTCTTCGCCCCCGTGGAGAGTCCCCCTTCCTCAGTTTTGTACTTCCTTGACCCACATCACTAAAGCTTTTACCCCTCCTATGGTTCTATAACGCCTTTTCCTTGACCACTTTTCTTCTCACTCCCACTCCGTTTCTGTCTTCACCGATGGGTCTAAGTCTGCGGAAGGTGTTGGCTACTCTGTTGTTTTTCCTGATCGCACTTATATGTGTCGCTTACCTCCTAAGACTAGCATCTTTACAGCGGAACTTTATGCTATTCTCTATGCTCTTCGTCTCCTGCTTTCTCGTTGTCAGTCTTCCTTTGTAGTTGTTGTTGACTCTCGTAGTGCCCTCATGGCTCTCGGGTCCTTTAATCCGGTTCATCCAGTAGTGGTCGAGATTCAGTATTGGCTGTTTCTTGTTCACAGTAAATTTAAGTTGGTTGAGTTTTGTTGGGTTCCCAGCCATATTGGTGTGTCTTTAAATGAGCGTGCGGATGCTGCCGCCAAGGAAGCTGTCCGCTCTTGTCCCATCTCTCATAAAGGTATTACATATTCCGACTTTTACCCCTTTAACCATTCCTCCATCCTTACCCGTTGGCAGGCTTCTTGGTCTTCTGTTACTGGTAACAAACTACGTACTCTTAAATGTTGTTTCTCCGTGGCCGTCCTCCTACCACCGTAACCGGCGATGGGAAACGGCTCTGGCGAGATTGCGTATTGGCCATTCTCGCTTAACCCATGGTCACTTGATTGAGAGCCGCCCTGCTCCTTATTGTCCTAATTGCAATGTCCTTCTTACGGTCGTGCATGTCCTTCTTGAATGTCCTGACTTCTAGGACGAGCGTGTGTCATGCTTTCCGACCGCCCCTCGCGGTCATCTGTCCCTGAATAGAATTCTTGGTGACTCGGATACTTTTAATTTCGTTCGCCTTATGCGTTTTTGTTCACGTATTGGCATCCTTGGTAATATTTAGCGCCCTCTGATTATTCTGCACATTTGATGGTGCTACATAGCCTTCCCGGTTTGGTGCCTTCTTTTGATAATTACTTACTTACTTTATTTAGTTTTTGTTTAGATTTTGCATAAATAAATGATTAGATTGTTCTCTGTATTTTATTGTTTTCATGAATAATTTTGTATGTCATTGTCACGTGATCTCCACGAGTCAGAGTTTATTTGGATCTCAAGCCTAGCAAAGTAAGAGCTAATATATATATACCCTTGTTTTCTGTAATTCCCACACTGAACGTATATTCAACCCTCTTTTTCTAAGTAATTTGGGGATCATGCCCCAAGGTTTTAATGGTTGATTATTCGGTCCAGACCCCGATTAATTGACGCTTTTGGTTAATGGTCTGGTGGTGGCCGCAGGAGACCCTTGAGTTTGCTAGAAGCCTGGTACGACGTCATAAGGACTGTAGAATCTTAGCCGATCGAGTGGCTAAGACCACGTGGCGTGGGATTCGGCTAGAGTAACTCTAGGGTCCCTTGGAATCAAGTGAAGTAAATATAATACGGGCGGGATAAGGACGGAGGTAGAGCCGATACCCTCCCCCCCCCCCCGTGTTACAGGCTGTAGTCATCCACCACACGGTATGCTGTAGTCACCCACCGTTAGGTAGGCTGTAGTCACCCATCTTAAGGTAAGATGTAGTCACCCCACTATAAGGTAGGCTGTAGTCACCCATCGTAAGGTAGGCTGTAGTCACGCACGATAAGGTAGGCTGTAGTAACGCATCTTAAGGTAGGCTGTGGTCACCCATCGTAAGGTAGGCTGTTGTCACCCACTTTAAGGAAGGCTGTAGTCACCTATCGTAAGATAGGCTGTAGTCATGCACAGTTAGGTAGGCTGTAGTCACTCATCGTAAGGTAGGCTGTAGTCACCCATCGTAAGGTAGGCTGTAGTCGCTCCCCATTAGGTAGGCTGTTTTCACCCACCGTAAGGCAGGCTGTATTCACCCATCGTAAGGTAGGTTGTAGTCACCCACCGTAAGGTAGGCTGTAGTCACCAACCGTAAGGTAGGCTGTAGTCACCCATCGTATGGTAGGCTGTAGTCACCCATCATAAGGTTGGCTGTAGTAGGGTAAAGTGCAACTAGAACCACGTGCGCCATCTGCCCAGGTGGCTCTATAGAGCCAGCTGGGCAGGTGGCGCACAGGTGTCTAGTCGCAAAGGGTTTGGGGGGAAATTTTTCCGGAAGTTTGGCGCGTGTCGGACGCGTGTGAGCGTCCGGTGTTTGGGTGTATGGTCAGGAAAGATGGGAGGTCATGTTGTTGGGGGTGTAGGAGAGTAAGTGTGGTATGTGGTAGAGTAAGAAATACAAGGATATGAGTGGAATATGTGGAAAGAGTAGTTAAATATGTATGTGTGTTTGCCGTAGACTTAATCCTGTGTGTAGATAATAGTTTTGATGATGATAGTAAGCAAGCTATGTAGAGGCTGTGTGTGTGTGTAGGTGTGAGGGGTCCTAACATAGGCGGATATGTTGTTTGGGGTGGGGGAAGGGTGAGGGGAGCTTCCCCTCGGCGTGAGAGTGCTTAGGGGCCATTTGTGGTTTTGACATCCATTATTTTCTTGGAGCTATGCACACATCCGGAAGTGGGAGAGGAGGGTAGGAGAGAGCAGAGTCTAGGAGGAGGGATGTGGTCCATTTGCCTTAGTGGTTTTTCGATGTCTTCAGAGTAGTCTTGGAGATGTTCACCCCAGCATGGCTCTCCCTCCACTGCGGATTTGTTAAGGAGGGGCGAGGTTCATACTCCTGCCAGCAGGCCCCTCACCAACAGGCCCTCACCTGCCAACCATCAATCACTCCCACCCCTCATCCCCTCCTCTCCCCGTACCATCAACCATTGTTCTGTGCAAAGCCTTTAGTATTATTTCTGTTAATATGTGTAAGCTATATCCTAACGCGACCAACATGGCAACAATATCATCATCATTCTTTGCCCAAATAGCATTTTTTTTTTTTAAGAGCAATAAACGAGGGAAAAGTAAACACATAATATATAAATTTATTTATTTTATTAAACACTTAAGCGATTTACAACGATAATAATAATAATGATAATAATAATAATAATAAGACTTTTTCTTGGTGGTTTAGCTAGCAGACAGATTGGGAGTCATTCATCCAATCCATCGAACCTTCCCACCACGCTAGTCAACCAGCCAATCTGTAGAAAGGGGAAAAAGGTTATAAGTTTTTGTTGTTGTCAATGTTGTAAACATAAATACAGACATTATTATGTTCATCATTCAATCCTAACATAAAGTATTACCGCACTATCATCCTAGCCAACTTCCTCACACAACGTTTCACACCCAGCATCAGTAGCGTTTAAGCAGAATGTATGCTTACACACAGGCATTTTCATCTGAGCATAACTGAATTTCAACACTTTTTCATCATTCTTGCGAAATTGACCATATTTAAATGCTTCATCAAAGTGAAGCAGGGCGGCCTCTAAGCCTAGTCTGGAAAAATGATATGCAAAATAAACGGCGTAATTCCCACAGAAGTAACTATTCAAGGATTGAATCCTTTTCTTCATAATATATAGGGTATAGTCTTGGAAGTAAGACATAAACTCTTCGAAATATCTTGAATAAGATCCTATTGCCGGATTGGCATAGCTGTCTAGTATAACTATCTCGCTTCTACCTTCATCCTTATTTACATAGAATGTTATCCAATGCCCCATTTTATTACGAGAACCAGACTCCAAAGTGTTGATTATGAACACCACAGGTCTTTTTTTATGTATTTTTGTCAGTATTTTCCTTACGTCATCAGCTAGGAAACATCCTAGATAGTCTACCTTATCACCTAAATTACTTCTGATAGCCTCATTTATTTCCAAACAATTC
Organism: Procambarus clarkii; assembly: GCF_040958095.1. Lineage (NCBI taxonomy): Eukaryota > Metazoa > Arthropoda > Malacostraca > Decapoda > Cambaridae > Procambarus > Procambarus clarkii. The sequence continues at coordinate 36,067,900 of NC_091174.1, read as the reverse complement.
ATATTAGTATTTTATCCTCGCGTATCGCAAATAACGCGACGATCCGCGTTTATGCTGATCACACCTGTTGTAGACCCATAAACTAGAATGACTTTATTTCTAGCCACACCGCGTTTAAATTCCAAAGCGATCCGCAGATTACCACTTTTTTCAATCGGGATGGTGTCATCTATATCCTCAGGTTGTAAATTAAAGGCCAGTATGGTTCCACCATTCACATATGTGTCATAAGACAATATATTGTCTTTATCGAAGCCTAAGGCTTGTAATGCTGTGTAATACAACTTGGCGCAGTTGTGAGGGAAGTCGCACCCAATATTGACAATATTAGTGCTATTCTGTGATATTAATACTTTACTAAGCTCGCAGTTTTCCAAATAAAGCGGGTTGCGATTATGTGCACCAGACACTGCCTTCATATCAAGGATGATCATATATAAATGTTCTGGTATAACAGTCCCCCACGGTTGGTCCATTATTATCGAGCGCTGACCTGTGCCCAATATATACGTTTTGTATAAAGTTTTATTAAAAGTATACGTAATAGGAGAGTTGTTCTGCACCATGGCTTTATTAACGGCTACTAATCCTTCAGGGTATGGCAATACCCGATCCACCCATAGACGTGTAGACTTGATATTGTATTTAAAATTAGCGTGTTCATTATCGCTGAGTATAAGCCACTTATCAGGTTGAAGTTCGAGCCTCACCCTGATGTCCACATTATCCAAAACGTATTCACTAACTGATGTGACATCCAACATTAGTTTAAAACAAGTATTCACGCCACTCGTTTTCATATCAGTCATCCGTTGCTTCTCACCAGCCGAGGCGTTAGTGAAATAACCAGCTTCAATTTTACCAGGATCGACACGGTTAAAAAACTGTGACAGTTTATCATAGCGGTTAGCCTTACACCCAGAAATCGTAGATAATAACTTTACGTATGACCAGAATGAGAATAATGAGCTGGTTTCAACTACTGTTTCGTTTAAATACACAATGGCGGATTTGAATAGAGTTTGCGATAATCCATTCACCAACGAAACGTTTTTAGCGTCTCCTAAAGGCGTTATTCCATCTTCTTCGGTTAGATCAATAGACAACTCCAAAGCTATAGATGATAAATCCACCAGTTGACCATTCACTCCCTTGATGATAAATTCCAGATAGGTGTCTGTAAACTTATTATTGACCCCAGAATTCACAGGTAATACATCCACCGTTTGTCTGCTTGCAATTAATGATTCTACCAATCGAGGGGAAAATACTTTAGGAAAGGCTTCACTAACAGCAGCTGTATAGTGTTCTAATGGCACCTGGAGGCCAAGAGCGTTATATCCGGCCATGTTCGCGCTTTAGACAACACCAGCCGAGTGAGAAGAATTTATGACAGCACATCATTATATTTCGCTTTAGTAAAACGTTTGATGTTTACTAATTTTTTTGTTTGTTTATTCTTTTTCTGCACTCTTCCGCCTATCATTTGCTTCACCACTCCTTTCAATGTTTCAACTCCGCGTTTCTTAAGAGATTGTTTGAAAGTTTGTTTGTCATTATTAATGTCGTCTAGTACGTTCTGCCCCAAGCTAAGTGCAGCCAGAGCCAGAGTCCTCATGATAAAGGGCGCTGCTCGACGCGCTATCCCGCTTAAAAAGGAAAATATTCCTCCTCCACGCGTATACCGTCTACTGCGGTTGAAAATCCGTATATCATCAGTCCCCCCACCTCTAGGAGGGGTTAACAGAATGTATAATTCCTCAACAGAGGGGGGAATAAAGTGGACATGCATTTCTCCGCTTGTTTCAGACGAATGAGGAGTGGCGGGAAAGCGTTGGTGTTATATACCTCCTGCAACGGGACGTACATGCAACACTGCTATGGTACATCCACGTTCATCAAAATGTATTGGGTTACCATCTTGATCCCTAATAGTGATGCTGACGCTGTCTATCATGTTGGTGTTAAGACGCACATATAGTTTTTTATTGTTGCTGTTATCACTTCCATTTAGGGAGATTACATCCAAAATATTTACAGACTGGTTTCCATATCTAGTAGAAGAGATTTTATCGCAATAAACACACAGAATATCAACTCCTCCTCTAGGCATTGGCGGGAATAGACATGTGTTAACTACACTCGAGGCATACGGACGTTTTGCGAATAAGTCATATTCTATTTCTGGAACTACGCCCAACACTTTCCCAAAAGCGGTTCCAAATGATAATGTAACTCTACTGATGTTTTTATGCCCCGTTGCAGAGCTAATATTCTCCTCACTAATCACAATAGTGAACTTGTTTCGATTGGAGGAAGAATCATATTTAATAAAATGCATTCCATATTTAGCTGAAAATTGTTTTAATGACTTTCCTAAAAAACTCAGTTTAGCATTACTTGAAAATATGGCCTCTATTTCTGTATTAATCGTGATATTAATTTCTTTTATAGTTCCAGCTAAAACATCAGATGATAATAAATGCTTTGAATGCATGTATTTCCCCTCGCCCACTTTCTCATACGTAACCCCTACACGTATATATGCCTCAGGATTATCACGCTTAATAACGTAATGGCAAGTGGGGAGGAGTAATTTTTGTAGACACATTTCATAACTCCTCCTGGGATCTAATTCTAGCTGGTTAAACAATCGATTTTGGAAAGATGCGGGGATGTTATTGGGGAATAAATGCGTATCTGATACGCTGGTGGCGTATATCACGTGAGTGTCCATCGCTCTGTCTCCTTAGACTGCTTTTTGCCGAGTAAAGCTAGCTACACATAACATACACATTTATATACACTCACCTGTTAATATACGATCCAGGAAGCATTCCTTTTACTGTGAGGATCAATCTTTGCAGTTGCCTTTCTCTTAACAGATGGAGCCTCATACACTTGACTGCTTGCCGTAGTATTACGGAATAAATCTCGTGGTGTAGATGTTAGTGTGAAAAACAGTTGAGAAATGGGGAGTTTATCCGGTAAAAAAAAACAGATTTAAGCACAGTCATTTTATGTATAATGTCGTTAATTATATGTATGCCAGATACTGGAGCCAATACATTTCCATTCAGATCCCAACGAACGATTCCAGTAGCATCATAATGGTTTAGCAAGGATCTTGCATATTCATGATCTCGCACTTTCAACTTCAAATCTATTAAATGTTTTATGGAAGGGTTGGTATGCAACTGAGGAGGAGGAGGTGGCTTGACAGTAAAATGTTGAGCAACAGCTTTCACAGTGGGGTAAGCAGGGCTGTGTGCAGCTTTCCGGTTGTCCACTATTTTACGCGGTACGAGATAAAAGGCATTCATTTTACTTTACTTACTGAACAACCGTGTAATTAAACTAGCTGCAATCGGTAAAATAATGGATAAAATACTGCCTCCTCGTTTGCTGGTTAATATCTGTTTCTTAGTTGACACAGAAGGTTTCTTACAGGCTAGTGACCGAATAAGCAATTTATATTTTTTCAACTTTTTAACGACCTTGTCAGGCACGGGCAATTTTTTTTTTTAAAAGTTATTAAAAATTTCTGATAAACAATTTATATGTGGTTTCTTCAATTTTTCAATCAACTGTTTTCTCGAGGAATACTGAAGTTTTGATAATAGTTGGATCAATTCCTTGTATTTATAAACTAAGGGCTTCTTCATTATAAATGTAATATCTCAGCAGCATCAATCCATTGATCGAATGATCGATCATAACCTGCGTACTATTATAGACTGTGGGTTGGTTGGTGTTGTCGTCGTTGATCCTTCTCTATGGACAACCCAACCCACAACTCGGTAGAGTGCTTATACTAGGAGATCACCCTTGGCGCTTCTGGCTCTTGGAGAGGGGCTCAACGTCACACGTTTAGGGGATGCGGCTCCAACACTTAGCCTCGTTGTCACGTGCACACACCCACTCGAGCCGCTGTGACTCCCCACTCTCTCCTTATGAGATATGATCTCCTCTATCCCCTATGACTTACTAGTATTACCTCCTACCCTGTCCACAGCAGTGGTTCTTGGTTCTTTCTCTCTTTCTCTCTCCTTCTTTACTACCTCCTGGGAAGCCTCACTAGGACAAGGGCAAACACCAGCAAATTGTGACACATTTACTGGACAAAGCACATACACAATACATACACACATATAATAATAATGAATCCTATACTCTATAATATTACAATCAGGTTGCACTCCAACACCGTCAGAACTCTATCATCAGCTTATCAAGTGGTATCCTATCTCCTGGTTCACCACCTGATACTATTAACCTCCTCAAGTTGATCAAGTCTACATACACTGTTGCACCATCAGCAAGAGAATATATATATGTATCTATAAATGTGTACCAAGAAAATCAGCATTTGAATGCAATAACATATCAGTATAAATGTTCATTGATACACAACAATGATCAATCGATCACTCTATCAGTCCTAGAACGCATACGTCTGTAGGTAATCCAGCCTACGACTGTAACTCTAAACTTCAGTGTAAAACACTCCTTGACATCAGAATACCAGAATCACTCACCTCTCACTGCGTCTTGCACGCTACTGACAACCAAACACTATCAACTCCCTACAAGTAATCCACCAGAACTTCCCTTCCACCTCTGGAAGTTCACTACCCTAATATCTTTAGGTTCTTCCGGGCTTCACTACCAGGACCCTCTGCAGCTTCTCCAGGCTGCTATCATGAAGTTTCCTTGAGTAACTACGGTGCTTCACCCTTCTGCTAGGTTCCTCCACAGCTCTCTTGGCTGCTACACCACCTCTACAGAAGCACGTGACACTCCTCTTCACTGCTTCTCCTCACAGCTCGAGGTCCTCTGCTTCACTACCTTGGAGTCTCATCAATTACCTCATCTAGGCTGGCTTCGAAGTTCTCAGCAACTTCTCCCCCAAAGACAAACCTGCAACCCATCGACACTCCAATAAAATTGTTTCCCCTTTAACACATAAACAAAAATAACCACACAATATGCTTGCCTCAAACCTCTATTTGACCTCTACATACAGTGAGAGTGGACTCTCCCGTTTTGGGCGGGTCCATACTCCACCTCGCCTGGCGGCGGTCCTCACTCGCTGGGAGGGTCTTGCTCCGTCAGGAGCCGGGCTCCCTCAGTCGTCTGTCAGAGCTCAGAGGGGAAGGACGTCGCTCCGTGCTCCTCCCTCTTCACTCTCCTATTTCAGGCTTTCTGCCTTATTAAAACATGTCTAACTTATAAATAAACATCGCTACTGTCGCTGGGCACACGACCAACTACAAGCAATCACTATGAACTGGCGTATATCGTGCTTACCACAGATTAACTGGTCGAGGGCGCTTTCCCTCTGACGGCGTCTGGTCAGGGCGCTCCACACAGCCCACGAAAATGCCTCTGAGCAGCTTATTGAACTCTGCTCGTCGACCAGGACTTGAGACCACAACGTTCCCAGCTCGGTTCCACAGCTGGCACGTCTACACACTTCTCTTCTCTTCGAGATATATCACTAGGGGTTCCCTTCTGGCGGGAGCTCACGGAGCGCGGCTTTCCCCTGCGATGTCTGGCACTCAAGTGAGGTCAAAGCCCTTCCAGAAGCAAGGCCTCACGCCTCCAGCAAAATGTCCACATCTCCTAGCCAGTCATTTATCTGTGTTCTTCTTCATTGCCCATAATCTCAAATTGTTATACATATCCAAGCAACTATTTTACATATGGGTTATTACCTCAATATTTGCTAGACCTTCTAATCAGGTCAGGCTTGATGAATAACTCTCAAGGAGGGAGACTCGTTTCTCCTGTAGGGTGAGATCATAACACTCCCCTCCCCTTATTTTTGAGAGTTATTCTAGTGGCTAGGCTCGAGATAACGCATCAGCCACTACATTGTCTCGCCCTCTTATGTGCGTTATCACCAGGTCATACTCTTGGAGCGATAAAAACCATCTGGTTAATCTCTGGTTTGCATGCTTCATTTTCTTCAGGAAAACTAGGGGATTATGGTCTGTATACACCGTTACTGGGTGTCCTCCCCCACTCACATACACTTCAAAATGTTTCAATGCCATCACCAGGGCCAAAGTCTCTTTCTCGACTGTACTGTACGACCTCTGGTGCTTAACGAACTTCTTCGAGAAGAAGGACACGGGGCGGTAAATTCCATCATTCTGCTGCGTCAGTACAGCTCCGGCCCCTATATCACTGGCATCTACAAATAACGTAAACGGCGTTTCAAAATCTGGCGACACTAGTACAGGTGCCTCAGTCAACAGTCTTTTGGTCTTCTCAAACGCTTCTTGTGCTGTTCCATTCCACTCCCACTTCATGCTCTTTGATAGCAAACTCGTCATAGGAGCGGCTATGGTGGAGAAATTTTCACAGAACTTCCGGTAATACCCAATCATACCGAGGTATCTCAACAATTCTTTCTTACTCCTGGGCACCAGGAAGTTGTCAATGGCCTCCACCTTTGTTCTTACCGGAGCAACCTCGCCTTGCCCTACTATATATCCAAGGTACTCCAGGCGGGCTCTCCCGAACTCGCATTTTGCCAAGTTGATCGTCATGTTGGCCTTCTCCAACCGATCGAACAAATCTAAAAGTCGATCCACGTGATCCTTCCAGGAATCAGCGAACACCACAATATCATCGATGTACACTGCACATCCGGTCGCGCCTTGTAATACCTGATTCATTACTAGTTGAAAACAACTACCACTATTCTTCATTCCGAACGGCACCACTTTATATTGGTACAAGCCGTCGGGTGTCACGAACGCTGAGATCCTCTTGGCCTCCTCAGACAGGGGAATCTGGTAGTATCCCTTCAACAGATCTATCTTCGAGACATACCGTGCACTCCCAATCCGATCTCTATGCAATCGTCAATGCGCGGTATCGGAAACGAGTCAGCGACCGTGAGTGCATTCACTTTCCTATAATCGGTACAGAACCGGAACGTGCCGTCACTCTTCTTCACGAGGAGGCACGGCGAACTCCAGTCACTGTCGCTAACCTCTGCCATGTCGTTATCTAGCAGATACTTTACTTCTGCTCTCATTGCCGCTGCTTTCTCCGGGTTAACTCTGTAAGGGTGCTGCTTGATGGGCTCAGCACTCCCTACATTCACTTCGTGCACCGTTCCGCGGTGTCTTCTAGGCACGTCCGTGAATAACGACTTATTCCTCCGTAGGATCTCCACTAGCTCCTGGCGTTGGTCATCCTCCAAATGACCCAGACGCTCACCTATCTTGGCCAGGCTTTCTGTATTTGATATCTTCGCGCCCTCGGTCCTCTCTAACTTACAGTTCTCCTCTTCTATCCCTTTGCCGTCTCCTCCACTCAGCACCGTCGCCTGCAATGGGGTTTCCATCGGTTCTTCATCGCCTAGAGGCTTATCTCTGTCATAGTACCTCTTTATCATGTTCACGTGGCAAACCTGTGACTTCCTCGGAAGTCACAGGTATTCACGGACGTATCTGGCATGTGGATTACATAATTCACATCCCCTAATGCCTTCTGGATGGTATATGGTCCACAAAATCTCGACTCGTATATACTTCCTTTTACCGGTAGCAGGACTAACACCTGATCTCCTTCTTGAAATTTCCTGCCCTTCGCCTTCCTGTCGTGGTACCTTACCATCTCTGCCTGGGATGTCCTCAAATTTTCCTTGGCCAAATCTCTGGCCCTAGAGAGTCGCTCTCTAAAAGTCTTCACATATTTTCCCACGTCCACCTTAGGCCTATCCACGGTGAGCTGCTCCTTCAGCGCGCCCACTGGGCTCCTCACGGAGTGTCCGTACACCAGTTGAAATGGGGTGAATCCGAGTGATTCTACTACCGCATCCCTGATGGCGAACAACACGGATGGTAATGCCTCGTCCCAACTACTCCCTTCCTCAGCGCAGTATATCCTCAACAAGCTCTTTAGCGTTCCATGGAAACGCTCCAATGCTCCCTGCGACTGAGGGTGATACGGTGACGAGCGCACTTGCTCTACTCTCCATCCTTTCACAGTTTCCCTAAACAACTTCGACTGGAAGACACTCCCCTGGTCCGTCTGGATAACCTTGGGCATTCCTACCCACGCAATGTAGTTCTGTAGTCTATCCAGAACGGCTCTCGACGTCACTCTTCTCAGAGGGATTGCTTCAGGGAAACGGGTGGCCGTGCACATTATGGTCAGTAAGTACTCGTGGCCTTTTCTGGTCCTCGGCAACGGACCTACACAGTCTATCAAGACTCTCTCAAAAGGCTCGCCAAATGCCGGTATGGGCTTTAAGGGTGCCTTTGGTATTGCCGGAGCCGGCTTACCTGCACGTTGGCACGCCAAACATGTCCTACAATATTTCTTTACCTCCTTCCGCACGTTCGGCCAGTAGAAGTGCTCCTGCACCTTATTTAAGGTCTTCTTCACCCCTAAGTGCCCTGCCATATCTACGGAGTGGGCTAGTTCTAACACAGCCGCCCTAAACTCCTTCGGCACTAACACTTGGTGCTTCTCCAACCATACCTTATCTGCGCCGGCTTTGTCCGGTCGCCATTTCCTCATTAGTACATCATCGTCCAAGTAGTAATACACGGGGGACTCCGGACATGAATTTCCCCCTTTTGCCTCCCTGATTAGATCTATAAACTCCTCTTTCTGAGCCCTAATCAGGTCCGCTCGGTTCACGCTGAACTTTTCAGGTAGGGTCATTTTCACTTCCTGTCTCCTCGAATCCTCATTCTTCTGAGCTCGATCTTCGTCGAACAGCCCAGACATGTCCATGTTGACCTCCTCCCTTGGTGGAGTCGACACTGCCATATCATCTCCAATGTCTTCCTCGGCGGCTACGTCCGACTCTGTCACTACACAGGCCGGGTATACGATGACTTGACTGTCCTCTGCCTCATCTTCAAGGATGCTGGCTAGATCTATCTTGTCCGGCGTTCCACTTGTACCGCGGTCCTTCTGGTTCACCTCCGGCACAGCTTTTACTATCAGCTCTGGCAGCACCTTGGACCCACACAAGTCGTTCCCCAGGATCACTTGGACTCCTGGAACAGGTATGTTGGGGCACACTCCCAACATCACCTCCGCCAACAAATAATCAGACTTCAACTGGACAGCACACACGGGCATGTCACTCTTAGACAACAACCCATGAACCTTTATCCTCCTACTGCCAGCTAACAGTCGATCATTTCTTATTAGGCCTCTCAGAATCAAGCTCTGATTGGCTCCAGTATCCCTGAGGATACTAACCTCCACCTCGGGTTGACCTTCTATGCCGACCCAACCTTTACTAATGAACGGCCTATACCGCTCGTTCATCAAATCTACCTTCTGTGGTTTGTCTTGTTGTACATCAACGTACTTCTTCCGGGGATCACATGTCGTCAGGGTCACGACTCTCTTGCCCTGCCGACAATCTCGCATCATGTGACCTGATCTGTTGCACTTGTAGCATCTCATTTGGGAGAAATCTCTCCTATACGCCCCCGAGTAGCTCTGACTCTGCCCACTCGTATTGGAGTTCCTCGGGCCAGATGTACTACTCATACTCTGTGGAGCTTCATTGGACTCTTGTCTCCTCTGCACACTTTTATTTTCCTGCTTACCTCCAGCAGGCGGACTCGGCAACTTTCCTTCCTGGGGCTTAAAACTAGCTGGTCTGCTTGTCTGCCCCCCAAAACTTCTTCCTCCCCAGACTCCACTGGGTCTGCTATTGCTGCGTCTCGCCTCGCTTCTTACTCTGTTCTCCCTTAAGCTCTTGTACGCTTCAGTAATCATATCCGCCCTATCTGCGGCATCTTTCACCTCCTTTATCACTGCTTCTTGAATCTTGAACTTTGTTTCGGGATGCATCATCTCCAAGAACTTCTCCATGACCATCAGTTGCTTCAGGTCAGCGTAGGATCCAACTCCAGCAGCCTCAATCCACTTCTGGAATCGTCTTTCCAGATCCCTTGCTGTCTCAGCAAACGTACATGCTCCAAGTTTGATCATTTCTCTGAAGCGCTTCCTATAAGCTTCTGGGGTTAACTGAAACGAGCGCAATATGCTGCTCTTTACCGTGGCATAATCCTGGCACTCTTCCAGTAACAATTGGGTGTATGCCTCCCTGGCTGCACCGGTCAATCTTAACTGGACCAGCTGGGCCCATTCCTCCTGTGGCCACTCCTTGATGCTGGCTACTTTTTCAAAGTGCTCGAAAAAGCTCTCTGCCTCTTCGGGAACAAACAAGGGAATGTCCTTCTCCCTAACCCTAACATCTGGTGGGTGCGATACCTGGGTGGTGCTCTCTGGCAACCCATGTTCAATCCTTTGCTCGGCCAAGGTTCTATTCGCTTCTATCTGCATTTGTTTTGTTCTCTCTTTTTCTTTTTCGACCTGGGCTTTTTCTTTTTCGACCTGGGCTTTTTCTTTTTCTTTCTCCTGTTCCAACTCCAGTTCTCTTACTCTGGTTTTCTCTTTTTCTATTTCCAGTCTGGTTTTCTCTTTTTCCTTCTCGGCTTCATTTTCATCTGGAGTTCCAATTTCATCTTTTCCAGCTGGAACTGTCTCTCCTCACGCTGCATCTGGAGCTCTAACTGGAATCTTTCCAAGCTCCTATTTCGGCTACTCCTGCTACTGCGGCTACTCTTGCTGCTCCTACTCGATCCCTGGGATCTCACTTCATCCTGCCCATCATCCTCCTTTCCACTTTCAGCTCCTTTTTGGGCTCCTTGCTCTGCCGCTTCATTTTTGGCTCTTAACTGCCTCAGGATCTCATCCTTCATCCCAGCTACTTTAGATGCTTTCAACCTAATGCCACATTTTTCTGCTATTTGTTTCAATTGATCCCTCGTGCAACCTTCCAAGTCCTCAGGCTTGCCTGACTCCACAAACGCTTGCACCTTATCCATCTTGTCCTGTGAGTCTTCCCAAGAGAGAGAGTATACACCTGCAGTCACGCAGTTTATTTCAGCAAGGGTGTACAAATCCACTCTTGGACAGGGTGTGGGTGTGTCAGTTCACTCTCCCGGACACAGGCCCCCAATTTATTATAGACTGTGGGTTGGTTGGTGTTGTCGTCGTTGATCCTTCTCTATGGACAACCCAACCCACAACTCGGTAGAGTGCTTATACTAGGAGATCACCCTTGGCGCTTCTGGCTCTTGGAGAGGGGCTCAACGTCACACGTTTAGGGGATGCGCCTCCAACACTTAGCCTCGTTGTCACGTGCACACACCCACTCGAGCCGCTGTGACTCCCCACTCTCTCCTTATGAGATACGATCTCCTCAATCACCTATGACTTACTAGTATTACCTCCTACCCTGTCCACAGCAGTGGTTCTTGGTTCTTTCTCTCTTTCTCTCTCCTTCTTTACTACCTCCTGGGAAGCCTCACTAGGACAAGGGCAAACACCAGCAAATTGTGACACATTTACTGGACAAAGCACATACACAATACATACACACATATAATAATAATGAATCCTATACTCTATAATATTACAATCAGGTTGCACTCCAACACCGTCAGAACTCTATCATCAGCTTATCAAGTGGTATCCTATCTCCTGGTTCACCACCTGATACTATTAACCTCCTCAAGTTGATCAAGTCTACATACACTGTTGCACCATCAGCAAGAGAATATATATATGTATCTATAAATGTGTACCAAGAAAATCAGCATTTGAATGCAATAACATATCAGTATAAATGTTCATTGATACACAACAATGATCAATCGATCACTCTATCAGTCCTTGAACGCATACGTCTGTAGGTAATCCAGCCTACGACTGTAACTCTAAACTTCAGTGTAAAACACTCCTTGACATCAGAATACCAACAATCACTCACCTCTCACTGCGTCTTGCACGCTACTGACAACCAAACACTATCAACTCCCTACAAGTAATCCACCAGAACTTCCCTTCCACCTCTGGAAGTTCACTACCCTAATATCTTTAGGTTCTTCCGGGCTTCACTACCAGGACCCTCTGCAGCTTCTCCAGGCTGCTATCATGAAGTTTCCTTGAGTAACTACGGTGCTTCACCCTTCTGCTAGGTTCCTCCACAGCTCTCTTGGCTGCTACACCACCTCTACAGAAGCACGTGACACTCCTCTTCACTGCTTCTCCTCACAGCTCGAGGTCCTCTGCTTCACTACCTTGGAGTCTCATCAATTACCTCATCTAGGCTGGCTTCGAAGTTCTCAGCAACTTCTCCCCCAAAGACAAACCTGCAACCCATCGACACTCCAATAAAATTGTTTCCCCTTTAACACATAAACAAAAATAACCACACAATATGCTTGCCTCAAACCTCTATCTGACCTCAACATACAGTGAGAGTGGACTCCCCCGTTTTGGGCGGGTCCATACTCCACCTCGCCTGGCGGCGGTCCTCACTCGCAGGGAGGGTCTTCCTCCATCAGGAGCCGGGCTCCCTCAGTCGTCTGTCAGAGCTCAGAGGGGACGGACGTCGCTCCGTGCTCCTCCCTCTTCACTCTCCTATTTCAGGCTTTCTGCCTTATTAAAACATGTCTAACTTATAAATAAACATCGCTACTGTTGCTGGGCACACGACCAACTACAAGCAATCACTATGAACTGGCGTATATCGTGCTTACCACAGATTAACTGTTCGAGGGCGCTTTCCCTCTGACGGCGTCTGGTCAGGGCACTCCACACAGCCCACGAAAATGCCTCTGAGCAGCTTATTGAACTCTGCTCGTCGACCAGGACTTGAGACCACAACGTTCCCAGCTCGGTTCCACAGCTGGCACGTCTACACACTTCTCTTCTCTTCGAGATATATCACTAGGGGTTCCCTTCTGGCGGGAGCTCACGGAGCGCGGCTTTCCCCTGCGATGTCTGGCACTCAAGTGAGGTCAAAGCCCTTCCAGAAGCGAGCCTCACGCCTCCAGCAAAACGTCCACATCTCCTAGCCAGTCATTTATCTGTGTTCTTCTTCATTGCCCATAATCTCAAATTGTTATACATATCCAAGCAACTATTTTACATATGGGTTATTACCTCAATATTTGCTAGACCTTCTAATCAGGTCAGGCTTGATGAATAACTCTCAAGGAGGGAGACTCGTTTCTCCTGTAGGCTGAGATCATAACAGTACCTAACTTTATACTGAAGTTTGCCAGAGACTCTGCGTTGTCCCAATACCTTTTCAATATTAAAGGTTTGAGGTAAATGTGTGGGTGTTAATTCTTGTTTATAGAAGCCACCATCAATTTCTTCCCCATTCAGATCTTTTAGAAAGTATAAAGGGATGTGTTGTCTCCGATCAATACGTGTAACTGTAAATATCTCTCGGGTGTTCTGCTGCTTAAACCCTTTCTTAAACTTGGAAATGCGATCAGATAGAGTGATGCGTACTGTATCACCAACACTCAATCGAGGAATGACAGTTCTCTTTGATTTACTCGGGCTTTTATACATTAAATCAAATTGTTTGGCGTGTTCGCTGGGCGAGGATAGAGCGTGCATCTCCGTGGGGTGTCTTCCCCTTCAATCCTTTGTGTGGGGTTAAATTATATGTTTTCACAAAATCTGGTAGAGCCTGCATGTATTTTAAAGTGTTGTGCGCCGTCATAAACTTGTAAAGTTTGCCTTTTAAAGTACGTATGAACCGCTCAGCGATTGAAGCTTTAGTTTCCTGAGAAAATACACTATATAACTGTACTTTCCTTGCTGCCAGCATTTTTTTCATTGTGGCGTTATAAAATTCTCCACTCGATCAGAATTAATTTTGCGCACTCCCTGAGAATGAGGTGAATCTAGAATTAAAGCCAGAGCTTTACTGGTACTTTTCCCGTCCTTGGCGCGTAAGGGTACTACTTGGGCGTACCTGGAGAAAATATCTACACATACGAGTAAATATTTCACTCCGTCATTATGCTTGTCCAATAAACTCATCTCGGCCAAGTCTATAGCTTGAAATAGTCGTGGTTTAGGGCTTAACACCCGACGCCGAGGGAATTTATGTGGTTGTAAATAATGCAACGTATAGGAGTCAGAGCTTTTCAGATAGTCCTTTACATCGGCTAGAGTTACACTAGAGTTAATTAATTTGGCGGCCTTATACAATCTCTGTACCCCTCCAAGCCCCCCGCTAGATGAGGGGTCGTTATATACTCGTTCCAATACATCTTTCTTGCTCACCATTGGTAAACTATCTCATAGGGCGGTTCGTGAACAATATTACCGCGTAATGTTATCGTAGATGGAGTGTTCGAGCCCAGATCTACTAGCAAATAGCCGTAGGGTTGGCTAATAACTTGCTTATATAACTCTACAAATTTCTTTGAATCCACTTTTCCAAATATTTGTCGTCCGAGTGTTTCAATTTGTGACAGGTCTCGTGATTTAACCAATATGAAATGAGAAGCATTTAAACTAATATTCCTCGAATATTTACCAGGAAAAAATATATTTTGAGTAATTAATATGACGGAAACCATGAAATGTCGGCCCCTAGTAAACATGTCTGATACGATTTTTGAATTCGCAGACTCTGTAAAAAGGTCATCATAGATTACTAAGATATGCGAGTCATTATCCACTCGCTCTTCCACAGGATCAATAATGGTTGAATGCTCGATCAGCTTCCCTTTAATTTGTGGATCTGATCGTAATTCAGAGTAACCTCCTCCACATATAATTATTGAGGAGAACTTGTGCTGATACTTCCTTACAAGTTTACTGCACAAGTAGGATTTTCCGCTGTTTGAATAACCAGCAATAATAACACGAGATGGTTCTCTGAAAATATCTAGATGTTCCTCATGGGTTATATCATAGGAACTGTCCATGATTAATGCTTCGTTAAGACTGCTAAAACTAAGGAAATGTGGTGGTATTTATACAAACATAGTCATTTATAGGTGTTTATTCACATATTTTATGTACAGCAACAACATTTTTAAAACTAATCATAGTTCTTACAGTTCACAAACAATAATATTAAACATCCTATTCATTTAGTATAAATAGTTCTAGTCATATGGATCATCCATCTTAATACTACCTAACAATTGTACAACATAAAATCTAGTGAGGGTTGAATAGTTTCTGAGCTGTAGCATCGCGTTTGCTCCAGGGGTGGAATATTGGGTAGAGTCTCTGTGGTTGCTCTACTTCCTCCTCCATAAACACTTCTTCCATCTCCTCCTCTCCCACTTCTACATCTATCTCATCATCATTGTTATTGGGAATATCAGGATGACCATACGCTAAGGACTGTGTGGGGCTTAAAATATAGCGTTTATCGTCAAATGCTGACAATCCTCTGCAGGTACTGCGACATGTACAAATCTTTCCTTGCACGTTACGTATAGATCTCGACACAAACCTGATTGAAGTGTTTGTTTCAAGAGTGTGCTGAAACGAGTCATGTGAGAGTTTCTCTTGTAGATGGTATGGTACACCCTTACACTTACAAGTGTGCTCCCCATCATGTGTGGTGAACGAATATGTTTTAGGTCTGAGAGCAATTAACTGGTTAATAATCTTAGAGCCTATTTCAGACTTGAGCAATCCTAGTTCACCTTCTCGCGCTTTAGAGTAGGATGGATGTGTGTCATTAAAATTACTAAAATCCATACAGTCGAAGAGAGGAGACTTATTCAACTCTTCAAACACATCCTGACAGTCAAGTTTAATGATGAAAGAGTCTGTGTCTGTATATAACAGACTCGCTTTATCCCCATACGCAGGTTTGACAACATCATACCAGAACTCATAGAGACGCCTCTTAGCAATTTGAAGTATATGATAACCCAGATACGTAGGAGTGTTGACTCGGAGAGACTTCTGCTTGATAGTACATATCACAAGATCCTTACTTAACAAAAGACTCCACTTGAAGAACGGGTTTCGAGCATGTTTCAGGAAATGTCTACGTTCTGTGACCAAATAGTGTTTGTTCCCATATTTAGATACATCTGTGAGACTCTTTCCATATATAGAGTTTGATACGAGTTTGAAAGCCTTTTTTTTTATCGCGCATTTGGTACTGGCACGTTCACGAACGTTGGTTTCAATGAAGTCTTTAAGGTAGCTCTCCTGCTCGAATTCGTAGATGTTGTGAACTTTAGCTACTTCTAATCCAATGCGCATGAGTAACTGTAACAAGTCCAGACTAACGAGGTAGTCTTTCTGAGGAAGGTGAGAAGCAATTAATTTAGTGTTGTTTTTAGGCAGACCGCGACTTTCTTTCGTAAGAATATTCTTACTGTAGGGTGAAATGTGTTCCTCGGTAATGCACGTATGGGAAAGAACAAGGGGCAGTTCATCTGCATACCTAGCTACCTCAGGTCGGACCTGCAGTGAATCACACAACACCCAATATCCCTTGGACCCATCACAAGGGATATTCTCCAAGCCTTGCTCTAGCAGCACGTCACGCTCATTGTGTGTCAGTTTCCGGATCCCGCCACGAGGGAGCAGTTCAGTCATACACGCCCCGTAAAGACTGTTAAAATCTAAGTAAATGATGTAGCTACTATCTTCCCCTAGATCTAAGCCTGTGTGCTGGTTCTCCACATTCGTGTACTGTCTCGTCACACTGGTGAACCCACCTCGGAGATTCCGACGAAGTAAATCATATAACAATGGGTCTGACACAACATCAAGTTCAACTTTCGATTTAAGCAAGAATGCATCCCAAGCAAATGAGGGTAAAGAAATGTAGTGGGAAATGTCTAATTTGTAGAGAGCAAGCATGGTGTCTCGCCAGACTGTGAACACATCAGCTAGCAAACCTGTGTCCACTTTGAGTTAAAGGAGCAGATACTCCCCTATGTTGCGACATTTAGCAAAATCAAAAATTTCTAAGGCTTGTTTATAATCTTTTTCTGACAACTCTTCGTCTTTTAGTGTATTGTAAAACTTATCGTGAAAAGGAAGGTGTGGTTCATCTAACACAGACATAGAGGATAAATAATCATAGCAGAATGATTGTTTACCCTTCAGCAGTTTTGGGATGGCCGCTTTATTTACACCTTTTAACATAGCCAAAGTGAATGTGGTAGGTTTCCCACTATCAATATGATCCTTGGCTATTCTTCCTAGCGAGCCGTTGAGAAGGGCTAAACTATCCAAAAATCTTAAGTTGTTCACATCAACTTTCATAAATTTAAATCCATCCTTAGCTAATATATCTATTTCACTTCCTGGTCTATCTCTCATCTCGTTTAGGATTACTCCTAAATCATAGGAAGCGTTGTGTGAAAAAGTGTACAGGAACTTGTATGAATTTACACACTGCAAATTACATCTATCACAGTAAGCTGCTTGATAATTGTGGAATCTTACTGTGTGGTCGTGATGACGGGCTTTGATTACATCTTCTCCGTTAAAAGGTTCATCACAGAGTTCACAGACCGTTTTTGTCTCAAATATTGCCTGCTGTTGCTGGGACATGTGAAGTTTATAGGATACTAACCCCTTCTTGATTCTAGCCCATGACGCTTCTAGCGTGGTTACAAAGTGATTGACCGCATCTTTACCCAAATAAGTATCTTTTTCAACAATATTCATCTGTCTGTCAAGGATGATGTACGCATATGCCACTGCGTTGTGACGTGATTCTATCATTCCCTTAGGGTTCGACCCCCTCCCCGCTCAGCTCGTTGTCGCCGTGTGGGGGCTTCGTGGGCGGCTGCCGGAGTGTGATGCTCCTTGGGACAGTCCTCTGTCCTTTTCTAGCCTTGTGCTCCTGCTGCCGTCCTCTCCAATTCTGCTGGGCATCTTTTCCTTTTCCTTCTGTTTCGTTTTTCTCCCCCCTCTTTTCCTATCTGCTTACCGTTTCCTGCCGACCTTTTGCTCGTTCTGGTTCTTCCCTTGGACGTCTTCTATTTTGACGCCCGGGTGCTTGAGGAGGCATACTCTTGCACCCGTAGAACTGTAGTACCCGACGTCGAGAGCGAGGGGAGCCTATTATTGTCAATCCCCCTTTCGTCACTGAACCCGATCTCGACGGACTGTCGGTTTCTTAAGGTGGCGTTTGTGGGGCGTATACTCACGACGCACCCCTAGGAGGCCCCGACAAAATCGGCGATAGCTTCTTGTTGGGTGTCCTGCCTCTAATTGTGGCTCCATGGTGGGTGTGGGAACACATTCGTGAATGAATTCTTCTTTTCGTCAAGATGATAACCCCTGTTTCGGCTGCTTCTGGCTTACCTTCTCAGGCTCATGGGGTGGGCGACCAAGCCCCCGAGTCGGTCCGTATTGGAAGACCGGGCTCTGTAGCCTCCGCTGCATTGGGCCCCGACCTTGCTCCTCCTTTGGCCTCTCTGACTCCTTCCCCTGGCTCCCCTCCCTCCTCTGTGGTTGGGTCGAGCCCCAAGCCCCCAGTGGTGACTACCACGTTCCCTGGCGCGGCTCCTTCTCTAGTTGTAACTACTGCGCCTTTTAACCCCTCTCTCTCTGGGGGTTCTCACCGCCGTCCTCGTCACGGCCGCCCTCGCTCGATTCCTTCCAGTTCTGCTACCTATCAAGCCTTGTTTGGTCCCGCTTCGTGGGCCAAATATTTTGATCTCCTCCCTCTTGATTCTGCGCCTCCTGACGATTTCTCCCTCCATCGACATCTCATTGATTCCGTGGATGCCTCCATTACTTTCAACCCCACTCGTCTCGGTACACGTGTCGTTGCTGCTCCTTCTCAGGATGCTGCTTCCCGCTTGGCTGCCTTATCCTGCCTTGGCGAGACCCCCGTTCGGGTCTCGAAGAACGCTCAGTTGAATGCCAATGTTGGCACTATTTTGCTCCCGCCCCATGTTGCGACCGGTGTTCGGGACCTGCGCGACTGCCACGACGATATTCGACATATCCTTGCTGCCCAGGGCCATTCTATTCTCCAGGTGGACACGTTTATTCGTCCCCCTCGTGGTAGTCGCCGTCAACCCCTCCGGGTTGTGAAGATTACCTTTGATGGTAGGACCCTTCCACCCTCTGTCATTCTTGCTGGTGCCAGGTGCTCTGTCCAGGAGTACATTCCTTCTCCTCGGCTCTGCAACAAGTGCTGGAGGTTTGGGCATGTTGCCCTCCGCTGCTCCGGGACTGTCTCTCTCTGTTCTTTGTGTGGTGGCGAAGGTCACTCTAAGTCGGAGAGCACTTCTCCCCAGGCTCGCTGCCTCAACTGCGGTGAGGCCCATCCTACCTTCTCCCGTGCGTGTGTCCATTACAGGCTTGAGGCAGCCGTCCTCAACCTGAAGCACCGGGAGCGTTTATCTTTTCCTGAGGCGCGGCGCCAGGTTCGCCGGCTCCCGCCTTATGCTAATATCTCTTATGCTCGCGTGTTGCGCTCTTTCTCTCCTCGTCCTTCCCGCCTTCCTCAGACTCACAACCGTTTCCGGGCCTTGGACCCTGATGCGCCCACTGCCCCCTCCTCTGTTCCTTTGGGTTCTCTCCCGAAGGATCCTCCTCCTGGTCCTCTGTCTGGGGTTCCCCTTCCTTCTACCCGGTCTGTCGTGTCTTCTGTGTCTTCTTCCTCGTCCCCCTCCGATCCTCCTTCCCATCCTCTTCCTCCATCTATCGGCTCTCCCCACCGCCTGTCGGTGCGGGCGGATGTCCATCGCTCTCCTAACGGCCGTCGTGTGTGCTCTCGTTCGGCTTCTCCTGTTGAGACACTGGAATCCGTTGCCCGGTACGTAGTTGCTGGGACACCGGTCTCTTTAAGTCAGAAGCGTAAGCCTGGCTCCTCTCCTTCCTCTTCCCCGGCGGGTAAGAAGGCTTCGCTTTCTTCCTCAGCTCCTCCTTCTGGCTCTGTTGCTCCTTCCCCTCCCGTTTCAGTGGTTACGCCCCCTGTTCCTGCTATGGATGTTTCTTTGGCCCCTGCTTCCCTTTCGGTTGCTGCTCTTGCTGGGGTGCGCTCCCCTCTTTCTACTCCCCCTCTTCCTGCTGCTGTCCTTGACTGCTCCTCTCCGTTGTCTCCTCCTCTTCTTCCTCCTCCTCCTCCTCCGGGCCCTGCCCGCCCACCTCTGATCTGTTCTCCCGTTTCCTTCCCTCCGTCTTTGCTCAGTTTACCCATGCCCCCTAACCCTGACTTTGCTGACCCTGATCCCGACCCTGATATTCTTTATCGTGCTCTGTTGCTCTTTCGCCTTTGTTTCTTCCTTGTTCTCTGTTTTTGTCCTTTCTCTTCTCGTCGTTGTCCATTCTTCAATGGAACGTTCGAGGTTATTACGCCAATTTCCTCGAACTCCAACTTCTGATTTCGCGGTTTTCGCCCCTTTGTGTCTGTCTCCAGGAGCCAATGCTTGGTGCTCGTCCTGGTCGTTTTCGTGGCTATTCCTTTCTCTCCCCCCCCCAGCCATTGCTGGGGCTTTTAATTCTTCTGCTCTCTTGATTCGGGCTGATGTTCCCTTTGTTCCTTTACTTTTTCCTTCGCCTCTCCATTGTTCTGCTGCTCGTATCTTTGTGGGGAAATGGTACACAGTTTGTTCCATTTATCTCCCCCCGAGTGTCCCGCTCTCTCTTCCTGATTTGAAACACCTCCTAGACTCCTTGCCGGAGCCTGTGCTCCTGCTGGGTGACTTCAATTGTCGTCATTCTCTTTGGGGTGACGTTCTGACGAATACCCGGGGTCGCCTCCTTGAGCCGTTTCTCCTCTCTTCTTCCCTGTCTCTTCTGAATTCTGGTGAGCCCACTCATTTGGACTCTCGGACTCGCACCCTTTCTTGTCTTGATCTTTCTCTCTGCTCTTTTTCTCTTTACTTAGATTTCACGTGGCAGGTTCTTGATGACCTCCATGGGAGTGATTATTTCCCCATCCTTGTTTCCTTTTTCTCTTTTCGC
Organism: Procambarus clarkii; assembly: GCF_040958095.1. Taxonomy (NCBI): domain Eukaryota; kingdom Metazoa; phylum Arthropoda; class Malacostraca; order Decapoda; family Cambaridae; genus Procambarus; species Procambarus clarkii. Next base: position 36,047,113 of record NC_091174.1, on the reverse strand, counting down.
CCTTCCCTCTCTTTCCCTAGGTTTGCTAAGGCAGACTGGACCCTATTTACCTTCAGTGCTGCTCTCTCTGACCTCTCCCTTCTGCCTATCTCTCGCGCTCTCCTCCTTTTTCATGACACTGTCTTCAACGCTGCCCTCCGCTCTATTCCTCGCTCTTCCTCTCGGGGTCCACGGAAGTGCGTTCCCTGGTGGAATGCGGACTGTGCTCGGGCTGTCCGCTGTAAGCGTGCAGCCTGGAAGAGGCACCGCCATAGGCAGACGACCGATTCTTTTCTTTTCTTTCGGAAGGCGAGTGCGGTGGCCCGTAGGGCCATCCGTACGGCTAAACGTGAATGTTGGGCATCTTATGTCTCAACAATTACGTCCGAGACCCCTCTGGCCCAGATCTGGAAGCGTATCCGCAAGATAGCGGGTAAGTTCGTTCCCGATGTTTCACCGGTCCTTCACCTCCATGATACTCTTGTGGCGGACACGTTGCAGGTCGCTTCCGAACTGGGTTCCCACTTTTCTTCTGTTAGCTCTGGCCTTCATCTTCCCCAATCTTTCCATCTTCGTAAACCTTTCCTTGAGTCTCGTCCTTTAGATTTCTGCACTCATCTTCAGCTTCCCTATAATGATCCCTTCTCTCTCTCTGAACTTCGTTCTGCCCTGGCCCTCTGCGGTTCAACGGCGGCGGGCTCCGATGGTATTCATTATGAGATGCTACGCCATCTCCCTCCGAGCACGTCTCAGTATTTACTGAGTCTGTATAATCGGATCTGGGAGTTGTCGTCAGTCCGTGAGGACTGGCTCGATGCCGTTGTCCTCCCTGTTCGCAAACCGGGGTCTCTGGGTACTTCCCCTAAGGACTTTCGCCCTATTGCTCTCACAAGTTGTGTCTGCAAACTCTTTGAACGCATGGTTAACGTTCGTCTGATGTGGTTCCTGGAACACCATCACCTCCTCTCCCCTTCTCAATTTGGTTTCCGCAAGTGCCGCAGCACGACAGATATCCTGGTGAACTTGGAGGTCTATATTTGTACTGCTTTTGCTGCGAAGACCTCCGTTGTTACCGTCCTTTTTGACCTAGAAAAGGCTTACGACACCACTTGGCGTTATCATATCCTATCTCAACTTCATTCTTTTGGCCTTCGTGGTCATCTCCCTCTCTTTCTCCGCAGCTTCCTCTCTCGTCGTTCCTTTCGGGTGCGCCTTGGTACCGCTCTCTCTCCCTCTTTTCAGCAATACGAAGGTGTGCCCCAGGGTAGTGTTCTGAGCACTACTCTTTTTCTGGTTGCCCTCAATGGTCTTCTTTCCTCTCTTCCTTCTGGTGTCTTCTCCGCTCTCTATGTCGATGATCTTACCCTTTGTTGTCAGGGTGATGATTCGCCTCTCCTTCAACGCCGACTTCAACTTGCAATTGATGCCGTGTCGTCTTGGGCCACAGGTCATGGCTTCAAGTTCTCTACTTCTAAGACTTGTGCCATGACTTTTACGCGGAAACGGGTTGTTCTTCGTCCCTCTTTGTCACTTTATGGTCATCCCCTTGAATACAAAGATTCCGCGAAGCTTTTGGGGTTATTCCTTGACACTCGTTTGTCTTGGTCTCCCCATATCTCTTACCTCCGTGTTGAGTGCTCTAAGACCCTTACCCTCCTTCGGGTCTTGTCCCATACTTCTTGGGGGGCAGATAGGCGCACTCTCCTTGCTTTACATTCCTTTCTCGTCCTGTCTAAGCTCGATTATGGTTGCGCTGCTTACTCGTCTGCTTCTCCTTCTACTCTTCGCCGTCTTGATGCTTTGCACCATACTGGGTTGCGCCTCAGTTCTGGTGCCTTTCGTTCGACTCCCATCCTTAGCTTGTATGTTGACACTGGCTTCCTGTCTCTCCAGGACCGCCGTGATCGCTACTGTCTTCGCTATCTTGCGCGGTCCTTGCAACATCCTTCCTCTCGCCTCTGTCGTGCTTTAACTTTTACCCCTCGTGCGGTTCCTGTTCCTCTTCACCACCTCCCTCTTTCTGTCCGGTTATCTCGCCTACAGGATTCTCTCTCCGTTCGTATTTCTGATGTTTCTCCTCGTGTTGTTCCTTCTTGGCCCCCGTGGAGGGTCCCTCTTCCGCGGTTTTGTACTTCCTTGACCCGTATCACTAAAGCTTTTACCCCTCCTACGGTTCTAAAACGCCTTTTCCTCGAGCACTTTTCTTCTCACTCCCGCTCCGTTTCTGTCTTCACCGATGGGTCTAAGTCAGCGGACGGTGTTGGCTACTCTGTTGTTTTTCCTGATCGCACTTATATGTGTCGCTTGCCTCCGGAGACTAGCATCTTTACAGCGGAACTTTATGCTATTCTCTATGCTCTTCGTCTCCTGCTTTCTCGTTGTCAGTCTTCCTTTGTGGTTGTTGTTGACTCTCGTAGTGCCCTCATGGCTCTCGGGTCCTTTAATCCGGTTCATCCAGTAGTTGTCGAGATCCAGCATTGGCTGTTTCTCGTTCATAATAAATTTAAGTCGGTTGAGTTTTGTTGGGTTCCCAGCCATATTGGTGTGTCTTTAAATGAGCGTGCGGATGCTGCCGCTAAGGAAGCTGTCCGCTCTTGTCCCATCTCTCGTAAAGGCATTCGGTATTCCGACTTTTACCCGGTTATCCATTCCTCAGTCCTTACCCGTTGGCAGGCTTCTTGGTTGTCTGTTACTGGTAACAAGCTACGTACTCTTAAATGTTGTGTTTCCTCGTGGCCGTCCTCCTTCCACCGTAACCGACGGTGGGAAACAGCTCTGGCGAGGTTGTGTATTGGCCATACTCGCTTAACCCATGGTCACTTGATGGAGCGCCGCCCTGCTCCTTATTGTCCTAGTTGCATTGTCCCTCTTACGGTCGTGCATGTCCTTCTTGAATGTCCTGACTTCCAGGATGAGCGTGTGTCTTGCTTTCCGACCGCCCCTCACGGTCACCTGTCCCTCGATAGAATTCTTGGTGACTCGGATACTTTTGATATCATTCGCCTTATGCGTTTTTGTTCTCGTATTGGCATCCTTGGTGATATTTAGCGCCCTCTGATTATTTTGCGTATTTGATGGTGCTACATAGCCTTCCCGGTTTGGTGCCTTCTTTTGATAATTACTTACTTACTTAGGGTTCGAGCGATCTAACATGCACTCAAAGTCATAAAAGCACATGTGACTAGGACCATATCCCCGTCCATAGTTACGGAAAGTAATCTTCCTCTCTGGTGGGTAGAATTTGAGAGTCTGATGTACTTTGCATGTACTTTCATGACTCTGCATGCGATCTGCTGGGAGTGATATCATACAACAATGACAAAAGCTGTGATGACCTGGGATGCGATCTCCATGATCTTGCATATTACGTACATATTGGTTGAAATCCTTAATTAATACTAAGTGTTGAGCTTCCAACATCAGCAATGGTATGACATCTGTATATCCCCCTCTTCCCTTGCTAGCTAGTGTAATGTAGTGTCGTTGTCGTCTAGCATTTTCATCTCTTTCTAGTGAATAGATGAATATACTGACTTTATTCATTTTCTCTACCTTGTGAATATCCTCAAACGTCACTGCAGAATTGACATCTGCTGGCCAATTAATGTGTCTGAGACACCAACTAGCATTCACAGATCTAGCACGGATATTATCAAGATGCATCCCCTTAGCTAAACATTTATAAGCAGCAACACACTGCATAAGGCATATATCAGCCTCTCCCTCTGGATTGAAAACCAATTTTTTTCCACGCAAACCTTCAGGGTAGTCTACATGCGAGCCTAATCTTATCGGATGTTCAATCTGACCACAGTTATGTAAAACCCGGTGAGCCGCTCAACCAAGACATTGGAGCCCTCCCTCTCTTCCAGGTACTGGGATATTTTCCCTGTCAATTCGTCAGCCCAAAAATCAATAAGGGTGTCTACCTCTAGAGTTATTCTTCGCCCCTCACACCGTATGGGAAAACCATCGTTATTTATAATATCCAATAGATTCTCCTCCTCCTCCCCGTCTTGTTGTACATTTAAATTCCGCACAATTAGAGTGATGTCTGGGTAAATTAGGAGTGATGGGTGTTGTGGAGAGAAAAGGGCGCATATCTCATTAATGAAAAAATCACTGTATGTTCTCAGATAGAGTCCTGGGGATGTGTTAACATGTTCTGGTATGGAGAATGAAAGCCGAACATAACCGCCATTATAGTTATCAATTCGATCCAGTAGCTGAGGTTGAATTTCTAGGACAGGTGGGGGAGAGGATGAGAGAGGTGGTGGGGGTGATGGGAGAGGGCTAGGGGGGTGGGGGGTGGTGATAGCCCCCCTCCGAGATGAATGGGCGACACTGCACGGTCAGCTATTACGCCAGACGGTGCTAACCAGTCAGAACTGACAGACGCTGATGAGTCAAGGTCAAGGTCTGCTGAGCTGTCGTCTGAGTCAAGGCTATTCTCACGGTTTGTGATGCTGTTGTTAACGGTAGTGTTCTCACCACTGCTGCTGCTGATGCTGCTGATGCTGCTGCTGCTGCTGCTGCTGTCGCTGCTGTCACTGCTGTCGCTGATTGATTGGGGTATGGGGCTGGGGGAGCAACGGGGGGTAGAGTGAGCCCGTGAATGAGCCCTTCCCTCCCTGTGAGTTGAGGGGTGAGAGCCGGATATGGGTAATGTCCACTCTGCTGAGTTGGGTGTGTCACTTTCACTGCCGCTCTCAGCGCTGCTGGATGCCAAATCTATGCACAGTGGTGTGTCATCTGTAAAAAAGAAAAACATATTATCTCTAGAAAGAATGAAAGCATATATATATATATATATATATATATATATATATATATATATATATATATATATATATATATATATATATATATATATATTTTTTTTTTTTTTGAGGTGAGGGAATAGATTAGGGGGAATTAATATGTTTAGGAAATAGACTGAAATAAGACAGTATTAACTTACTTATGTCCTGGTGTGGAGGTTGAGCAGGTGTGAGGCTATGAATCCTTAACGTTGTGTGTTAACTGGGCGTGATATTGTCTCATAGCCCTCCATCTGCTGGCGCCGCCGCCGCCCTTGTTGAAGGGGTGGGGGGTGCCAGCGAGTGACATTTGCTCTCCTTAGCTCAGTGTGGGATGGATGGGATACAGACTCGATGACGTCTATCTGTTCCCTCCGTCGATTGAGGTAAGGATTATAATCTGAAATGGAACAAAATGATATTCAGCACGGATGAATGTGGAAAATATGTTTATTATGCATGTGTGTTCGCTTGCAACTGGATGTAATACAGATACGAGAAGTATATTTATATATGATACCTACGTTTATGTGAAGTTTCATTCCGGCGATGACCTCCTCGCGGGGCAGGTGAGCAATAAGAACACTTCACGGTTTTGTAAACTGAAATTGGAAAGAACATATTTAACTGTGTGGAATGTAATAGCCCGAAAGAGTAAATATTCTCACACTATAAGAGAGATAATAGTTTACACACGCGATATTTCACCTGTGGATGCCATAAAATGAACTGTGGAATATTAAATAAGAATAACACTCACAGTTATCACAGAAAATCTGCTAACATCGCTTGCATTTGATGTCGTAATGGCCTAGGGGCGGTTTTTCACAGCTTGCGCATTGCAGCCGACATAGTTGATTTGGTGATGGAATATAAAACACTCCGCATTTCATGCAGGCTGTTGAGGTTCGTCTTTCCATGACACGGAGCTGTATGGTGAGTGTGTGTAGCGAATGAAGACTCGCAGTGAACTAACGGCGCGTTTGTGTGTGAGGGGAGGGAAACGATCCTGGTCAAATGAGAAGTGATTGATGGTTGGCAGGTGAGGGCCTGCTAGCGGAAGTAAGACCCTCGCCCCTCCTTAACAAATCCGCAGTGGAGGGAGAGCCATGCTGGGGTGAACATCTCCAAGACTACTCTGAAGACATCGAAAAACCACTAAGGCAAATGGACCACATCCCTCCTCCTAGACTCTGCTCTCTCACCTCCGGCTGTGTGCATAGCTCCAAGAAAATAATGGATGTCAAAACCACAAATGGCCCCTAAGCACTCTCACGCCGAGAGGAAGCTCCCCTCACCCTTCCCCCACCCCAAACAACATATCCGCCTATGTTGGGACCCCTCACACCTACACACACACACAGCCTTTACATAGCTTACTTACTATCATCATCAAAACTATTATCTACACACAGGATTAAGTCTAAGGCAAACACACATACATATTTAACTACTCTTTCCACATATTCCACTCATATCCTTGTATTTCTTACTCTACCACATACCACACTTACTCTCCTACACCCCCAACAACATGACCTCCCATCTTTCCTGACCACACACCCAAACACCAGACGCTCACTCGCGTCCGGCACGCGCCAAACTTCCGGGAAAATTCCCCCCCAAACCCTTTGCGACTAGACACCTGCGCACCACCTGCCCAGCTGGCTCTATAGAGCCACCTGGGCAGATGGCGCGCGCGGTTCTAGTCGCACTTTACCCTACTGGCTGTAGTCACGCACCAAGAGGTAGGCTGGATTTATGCACCAAGAGGTAGGCTGTAGTCACGCACCAAGAGGTAGGCTGTAGTCACGTACCAATAGGTAGGCTGTAGTCACGCACCAAGAAGTAGGCTGTAGTCACGCACTAAGAAGTAGGCTGTAGTCACGCACCAAGAGGTGGGCTGTAGTCACGCACCAAGAGGTTGACTGCAGTCACTCACCAAGAGGTTGACTGTAGTCACTCACCAGGAGGTTGACTGTAGTCACTCACCAAGAGGTTGACTGTAGTCACTCACCAAGAGGTTGACAGTAGTCACTCACCAAGAGGTTGACTGTAGTCACTCACCAAGAGGTTGACTGTAGTCACTCACCAAGAGGTTGACTGTAGTCACTCACCAAGAGGTTGACTGTAGTCACTCACCAAGAGGTTGACTGTAGTCACTCACCAAGAGGTTGACTGTAGTCACTCACCAAGAGGTTGACTGTAGTCACTCACCAAGAGGTTGACTGTAGTCACTCACCAAGAGGTTGACTGTAGTCACTCACCAAGAGGTTGACTGTAGTCACTCACCAAGAGGTTGACTGTAGTCACTCACCAAGAGGTTGACTGTAGTCACTCACCAAGAGGTTGACTGTAGTCACGCACTATGAGGTAGGCTGTAGTCATGTATCAAGAGGCAGGCTGTAGTCACGCAGCATGAGGTAGACTGTAGGTTCAGCCAATTGGAACGTCACTACTGACAATTCTTTCCATGTTTATCATGTATCATTTGAAGTGTTTTTAAAATGTTTAACAACGTATCTTGGATATTTGACAATATATTTAAGACGTCTTAACAATTTATGTTAGATGTTTTAATTATCATGGTATCTTAGACGTCTTTAACAGTGTGTATAAGATGCCTTGATCGTCTTTCTTAGTCTCACCTGACCCATGTATAGTGAGACTGACAAATGTATGCCTTGTATTGTGTGACTGACCAATGTACAATGTATGGTGTATCTGACCCCAATGTATACCATTTATTGTGTAACTGACCGATGTATACCATGTATGATGGTGCAGGCAGACGTGGCAGACAGCAGGGTGAGGTTGTCGTCACCAGTGTGCAAGATAGTGTGGGAGAAGGAGGAGAAGGTACAGGGTGACAGGGTCCTCGTGGTCACCCTCGGGGCAGACTCCTATCTCGCCCGCCATGTTGTGGTCACCACCTCCGTCGCCCACCTGCAGGAGCGTCACGCCCACCTCTTCACCCCTCCTCTCCCACCTTCCTTCCTCTCAGCCCTCATGGTAAGACTCTCACACCTTCCTTCCTCTCAGCCCTCATGGTAAGACTCTCCCACCTTCCTTCCTCTCAGCCCTCATGGTACGACTCTCCCAGCTTCCTCCCTCACAGCCCTCATGGTACGACTCTCCCACCTTCCTCCCTCACAGCCCTCATGGTACGACTCTCCCACCTTCCTCCCTCACAGCTCTCATGGTAAGACTCTCCCAACTTCCTTCCTCTCAGCCCTCATGGTACGACTCTCCCAACTTCCTTCCTCTCAGCCCTCATGGTACGACTCTCCCACCTTCCTCCCTCTCAGCCCTCATGGTACGACTCTCCCACCTTCCTCCCTCAAAGCCCTCATTATAAGACCCTCTCCCACCTTCCTTCCTCACAGCCCTGATAATTAGACCCTCTCCCACCTTCCTCCCTCTCAGACCTCATGGTAAGACCCTCTCCCACCTTCCTCCCTCTCAGACCTCATGGTAAGACACTCTCCCACCTTCCTCCCTCACAGCTCTCATGGTAAGACTCTCCCACCTTCCTCCCTCACAGCCCTCATGGAGGTTACGAGTATTAGTAATTACCATTTGTGAAAAATACCGCTCACTGTTATAATACAATACACTAGTGTAATATATACCCTACTAGTGTAATACTCAATACTAATATAATACATTACACAAGTATTACACTCTATACTTTCTGTATGGAGTGTAATAATTCCGACAGTGAAGCTGTCGGAATTATATTAGTATGGTGTATAATACACCATACTAATATAATACTTCATTCAAGTATATATCACAATAATGTATAATACTCCTTACTAGTATAATACACTATACTACTATATTACACCATACTAGTATATTTCAATATAAGAGTATTTTACAATATGTTAGCATAATACACAATACTTGCATAATACACCATACTAGTATAACACATCACACTTGTATAATACATCATACTAGTATAACATATCATACTAGTATTATATATTATAATATTATATTACATCATACTTGTTTAACACACGATATTAGTATTGCATATCATAATAGTAATATATCATAATAGTATAATACACACAATACTAGTATTATACATTATAATCGTATAATACTCAATACTTGTACAGTACATCATATACTAGTAGAATAAATCGTACATATACATCAAACTAGTATAATACACCATAGTAGTAGTAGTATAATACACAATCCTTGTATAATGCATCATACTAGTATAATACATCATACAAGTATAATACACCATACATGTATAATACTCAATACTAGTGTAATATATCAAGGTAGTATAATACGACATTCCAGTGTAATACATCATACTAGAATAATGTAGCATATTAGTAAAATGGTTAGTAGGCATCCGTCAATCCCATGGGGCTATGGAGTTGTGCCCTGTGTGTCTAGTTGGATGCAACATCTGCTGTGCTTGTGAAGTCCAACCCGTGAACGACAGTCCGATCGCAATGGGTGCCGAAGCCAATGGATAAACGCTAAAGCGGTCGCGTCCATCAGTGGTCGAGACTTCTTCTGAAGTCTCTCTTCCTCCGCCTGTCTCTTCAGTTCGCCCTTAATTGTTGGAATCCCTTCTGCACTTTGCATCTCCAGGCAGATCTGTCCGCAGCTGTTGACTGTTTAGTGTTTATGGCGATGCTCAGCTGTTTGAGGTCGCGTTTGCAGACGTCTTTGAAACGCAGCTGGGGTCTTCCGGTGGGCCTCTTTCCTGATGCCAGTTCTTCATACAAGAGGGTCTTTGGTATGCGGCCAGCTTCCATGCATGTGACATGTCCCAGCCATCGCATGCGTCTCTGCTTCAGAAGAGTGAACATTGAGTGAATTACTGTTCTCTCGAGTAGAGTGTTGCTGGTGACGTGGACTCTCCACATGATGTCTGGGATGCATCTCAGGTTCCGAATGTGAAAGGTAAGCGTGTTCCGTCTCTCCTGGCGAGAGCGCAGGGTCTAGGATTCGGAGCCGTAGAGAAGTGTTCTCACCCCACATGCCATTTTGACCTGCGCCTTGGTGTGCACTGTCAGTTTGTCCTTTTCCAAAACGCGATTTTTGAGCCTGGCCAGTGTAGTTGCGGCCTTCTGATACGCCTGTTGAGCTCAGTGTCCAGGGAAAGGGTGTCTGAGATTGGAGCCCAGGACACAAGCTCATGGACCGCCTCCAGCACGTAATCTGTGATGTTTATATAGGGTATCTCATTGACGTCTTGTCCTATCATCTATTTCTTCTTCAGGCTGATTGTCAGGCCGAATACGGAGCATGCTGCGCCAAAGCGGTTGAATATGTGCTTCAGATCTTCTGCTGTGTGTGTGGTGATTGCTGCGTCGTCGGCGAAGAGGAAGTCCCAGGAGATTCTCATCTGTATTTTCGTCTTTGCTCGGAGTCTGGATAAACTGAAGAGCTTTCCATCAGATATTGTACAGAGATAGATGCCCTCTGTGGTTGTTCCAAATGCATGCTTGACGAGGATCGCGAAGAAGATTCAAAACAGGGTTGGAACAACAACGCATCCCTGTTTAACACCAATGTTGATGTTGTATGGTTCAGAGGTTGAGCTGTCGTACACGACCGTACCAACCATGTCCTAGTGGAATGAGTGTATCATGTTGAGTAGGGAGGGTGGGCAGCCAATTTTGGCCAAGATCTTGATGAGTCTATTCCTGCTCACGAGGTTGAAGGCCTTAGTAAGGTCAATGCACAGAGCTTTTCTCTGCTCCTTGCCCTTTTATTGAAGCTGTATCAGCGAGAACACCATGTCAATGGGGTTCTCGTCACGTCTAACACCGCACTGTGCCTCTGGGTATACTCTTTCAGCAAGAATGAGGAGCCTGGCCAAGACGACCCTGGCGAAGAGTTTGCCAACGACCCTGACGAGGGAGATGCCGCGATAATTGTTGATATCGCTTCTGTCCCCCTTTACTTTTGTAGGAAATGATGAAGTTCACATCTCTCATGTCTTGTGGCACCGAACCTTCTCTCCAGCACGTGCACAGAAGTTCTTGAAGCTCAGTTTTAAGTGTTCCTCGAGCACAATTAAGAACTTCAGGAAGAATCTCGTCGTCTCCTGGGGCCTTCCTTGAGGAAAGTGAATCTAGTGCTATCTCAACATCTTCCACAGTCGGTTCAAGGTCAAGTTCTTTGTGGATATATACCCACAAACACAATATATTACCTCATTAATACTGTAACAAAGACAATATGTAGCCTCTATAATTTTGTAACAAACACAACATGTTTCCTCTATAATATTGAAAGAAACTCAATATTTCTCTCCTATAATAATATTACAAACTCAATATGTTTCCTCTGTAATACTGTAACAAAAACAATATATTGTCTTTATTCTTTATCAAACACAATATGGTGCCACAATTATACTGTAACAAACTCAATATATTGCGTCTATAATACTGTAACAAACACTATATGTTGCCTCTATAATACTTTAAGTAACACAATATGTTGGCTCTATAATAAATTAAGATACACAATGTGTTGTCTCTATAATACTGTAACAAACCCAATATGTTGCCTCTATAAATCTGTAACAAACATGATGGGACGACGATGGATTGTTGCCGCCGAAGGCGGCTAGTTTATTGTGCACCCCATACTCATCCTGTGAGCGGTAGCGCAAAAGCATTACAGAGGGCACAAAAGGTCTTTATTAGACCTCATTTTAGATTATTACATAAACAATTTCATCTATCCTTCACACCTTATAGTTACAATGTCAGCTAGTTACAGAGAAAGTGCTGTTACAAGAGCTACATATTTACAGTAAGTCATCATACATTAATGGTAGGTCTTATCGCTAATTCATAATAGTTTGACCAATGGGGATATGACAGAGTCATAGGGGAGCTTCTGTTTATTATTAGTCCTCACAATACACTACTTATTTCTGAATCTCATGTCGTTCATCTACTGGAAGCGAAATGTGGATATAGTGCATGGATTTCAGGTAATTTATCCAGGGTAATAAGATAGGTTGCCATATCATACAAAGTGAGCTTAGATTTATCTCTAAATGGCTCAATTTTACTACAATCCAAGATATAGTGTTCGAGTGTGTGCCCTGTCTTTGTCCACACACTTTACACTTTACTTCATCTAGATCCCTATACAAGCCGAACTGCCAGAGATACTTGTAGCCAAGTCTTATACGAGCTGTGACAACATCTGTTAGTCTACTGACTTTGTTACTTGCCCCATACACATGTTTTACTTCACACATTTCATTGTGATGAACAATGGACCTGCTAGTTTCAGTTTGCACTGTTCTACTTTCTTCAAATTCATCTAGGAGTTCTCGTCTAATGACACTTTTAAGGGACCTCTTTGATAACTCAAGATTCCGTTCAATACTGTCTTTATTTACTGCAGCCTTAACAAGGGCGTCAACTTTGTCATGTTCCTGCATGCCAATGTGAGAAGGAATCCACAACATTTTTATATTTACCCTCTTGCTAAGTATTCTTATATATCTACGTCTAGCTTCCAAGACAAGCACGTTATAACTTGATTGCAAACTGTTTATTGCTCGTAGTGAGGAAAGGGATTCAGAAATAATTAAGCTGTTTACTTCAGTGTTGTCAATAATTTCGAGTGCTACCAGTATCGCTACCAACTTGGCTTGCATTGTGGACGCCCAGTTACTAATTCGGATATTTCTTTGAATTGTGCTGCCATCGGGCTGATGAGCAATAACAGCACTTCCTGACCTCGCTGTAGCTGTATTGAGTGATCCGTCAGTGTATATGGTCTGTGCAATGTTGTTTTCAGCTTGTATATTGTGACTGTGTTCTATGGTGCTTAATTTAGCAGCAAACTGAGCATGAGGATTGTTTGTGATTAGTTTCTTGGTGGGGTATGCAGGGGTCAGGATGTCAAAATGTACTATCTGCCAGGGTGGAAGGAAGTGCTGTACTCTTTCATCTGTATATACATCGTGCAGTCCCATCATTTTAATATGAGTAACTGTTCTTTGAATCCATTTACACTCGCTAGTTCCATATCGCATGTGTTCTAACAGTGCAACTGACACAATGTTGTTTCTGTTATCACGCAGAAGCCTTAGTCCCATCATAAGATTAATTTCAAATATTCTATCTCTAATGCTAAGTATATTTAATTCTTTCCGCATGTTGAGAACTTTGGTAGTTATAGGACAGCCAAGTATAATTCTGAGTGCTTCATTTTGCATTTTTTCCAGTCTATCAATACTTTTGCCATTCTGCAGGACCAAAGCTGGTGCATGATAGTCTATCAGAGACCTTATATACGCTAAATACATAATTCTTGCTATTCTAATATTAACACCATATTTCGGGCTGTACCCCACTACAGTTCTGAGAGCCTTGAGTCTGTCTCTACATTGTTGATGTAACTTATTGACTGCAGTTGAGGTACAAGGGACAGAGACCCAAAGGTATTTGAAAGAAGAGACTATTGGTATGTTGTCTATCTTAAGTTTTCGTGGTTCACTCTTGCGGTTGCCAATTTGTCTGTTAAATTGGCGACTAATGTTGTACATTAGTTTTAGCAGCGTTGATTACAAGACCAAGGCTCTCACAAACTGTATGTATACAATTTAAGACTGTTTCCATTTCGCGGTGGGTTTTAGTATGCACAAGGATGTCATCTGCATAGCTGATAGTGATGTTTGCCGGACTAGTTGGGATTGATTTTAGTAAAGCATTAATTAGAACATTAAACAAGGTAGGACTAAGTACTCCTCCTTGTGGGGTGCCTAGTTGCATTACTTTAGTTTCACTCTTGTAGCCTTGGAACAGTGCAGAGGACTTCCGGTTGGTAAGATAGCCTCGTATCCATTGTAATAAATGTCCCCCTATATCCATTCTCGCTAATTCATACATAATCACTTCCATATTAGCAATATCAAAGGCATTTTTTAAATCAAGAAATGTTGTGTACTTGTGCCTTTTATCTCCATGAACAATAAGAAAGGTTGTGATACAGTTGTGTACACTTTTACCATGTGTGAAACCATTGATACCAGGTGACATGTGCTCTTTAACTCTATACAATAATCTATTAAGCACCATTCTCTCAAAGGTTTTGCACATGCAACTGGTCAGTGAGATGGGACGAAAAGCATCAGGTTGGCCAGGCTTTGGTACAGGTACCGTAAGACTGGTGGTCCATGATACAGGCAACTGCCCAGTGACATAACTCGCATTAAACAATTCTAATAATGGGTTACCGGGTACACGATGTAGGAGTCTTAGAATATCATAGGTGATGCCGTCCTCACCAGGAGCAGTGCTACTGCCCCTGGAGAGGGCTGCATCCAATTCATAATCTGTATATGGAACATCACATTCATCATGTTGCTTGCTCAACATGAAATTTATGAGAGCATTTCTGTCTGTGGACCTCTCCTGCAATTTCTCCCAAGTGCTAGCTGGTAACATTCCAAGGCTGGAAACCTGAGCCCATTTTGATATTAACTGATTGGCTTTCTGTAGCGGGTTTGGGTGTGAAACTTGTCTACTATTTTTACCAATAATTTTGCTTATGCCTTTCCAGGCTTTGCCCAGGGGAGTATGCAGGTTAAGTCCACTAACAAAACCCTCCCATTCATTTTGTCTCAGTTCAGTCATTCTCTCCCTTGCCGCTGCAAGCGCGGCCTGAAACAGTTTTAACATTTGAGGAGTTCTAAGGTTCTTATATGCTTTACCTGTCTGTCTAGCAATTGATTTAAGCTCTTTCAGTTTAGCATCATCATAGTACTGGTTGTGTCTGACCTGTTTACCAGTACTTCTTTTTGTTTGGTGTGACTCACTATTTTTGATGGCCTCATAGGTTTTATTTACGAGGTCATCATAAAACTGTTGTACATTCTCAGGCTCATAATTGTTATACCAATGTTCTATGCTGTCTATAAAGAATTTTTCTTGCTCTTTCCTTACTGTTAGCCTGCGTCTACTCAGCTTAGTGCCAGGTAGGTCAACATTAGCCACGTGTATGTTAGCTGTTATGGCTAAATGGTCAGACATTAAGTCATCCATAATATCAGTCTCATGAGTTGTGTATGACAGGTTAAAGCCAATGCACCTATCTAGTATACCTCTATATATTTGCGTTGGTTGATTCTTACTGATACTTTTATCATCATCATATGCATCGAGAAGTGCCAACAATCTTCTCCCGTTGGTGTTTGTGAGTTGATCCCCTAATTGTTTGTGTTTAGCTTTTAAATCCCCAATTAATATTGTAGAATCAGTATGTGTAAAACTAGGTAGGTCAGTATACTGGAGGAGGCCAGTAGGTGCATAAGCATTCAAAACATTAAGTGTAGAGTTACCAACGTGTACCCGGATACCATGATATTGAAACCCCTCGCGTTGTTGGGCGGGAAGTGGCTTATGTGGCAGGGATTTTTTTTAACATTCATGAGACACGTATTTTTTGATCTGGAATTATAACACTGATAACTAGGCAAATTCTGCGGGGTTTTACCTGCGGGAGTTAGGGTTTCCTGGAGGCAGACAATATCTATGTCTTCTGTTATAACCTTATGATGGAGGTTTGAATACCGTTTTCTAAGAGAAGCAATATTCCAACTGAGTATCTTGATGACACTGTACTTGTTTTTATGAGATTCAGAGGCCGCCATTGTTCTTTTGTACTTTATCAGTCTGCAGTTTCAGGAAAGCAAGTATGTCTACATACCGGTTGTAGTGCTTTATTACAGCTTCTTTTTCCTCTTCAGTCAGCACATCACCTGTCACCATTTCTTTAAATGTGTCACGGCGGAACCATCTGGGATGTGGCGTGCGCGGCCCGAGGCGGGCATCCACGTCCAGTTGAACTTCGTCACTATCACTACAAGCGTCACTGGTTTCACTTTGTTCTTTACCACAATCACTTTCATCATTTCCACTACTGTATTCCTTCAAACAGAGTTTATTAGACCCGGTATCAACATCTTGATCGTCATCATCATTAAAGTTCTCACCCTCAGTGTCACTACGTTCATCATCAGGATCAGTTGACCCATAATACTCATCGACAGCACTATGCGTTTCTACGTGGAATAGTTTACCTCTGTAAATAGCGCACTGCGTTGATGAGGCTGGGGTGTGGGGAGCCGTGGTGGGAGAGCCCAGCTGGTGTGAGGGCTGGGACACCCCCTGCTGGGGTCTACCCTGGGGTACTGGCCGCATGGAAGCACATGGTGGTACCCCAGGTTGGTGTGGCCTGCACTCAGTTATTAATACTCTCACAGTTTCCTGAAGAGTGGTTATCATCGTCTTTTGGTGCATGATTTCCTTATTTTGTTCAGTTATCTGCTTAGTCAGGTTTTCCACAATTTTGTTTTGTTTTTCTACTCTATGCATAAGCTCACTAATTTTCTGTGCCTGATCCAGGCCCCCCGACCAACATGAATTGGTAGGGCCTACAACTGTGTCACTCAAGCTACTAGCCGTGGCGTTGGAGTGGTTGGGTAAGGGAGGGGAGTGTGACGGGGTGACCGGTGGGGGCACAGCAGATGAGCCAGGATGGTTACTGGCACCCCCAGCTGGTGTACCCCAGGCAGCCCGTCTCGGCGGGAGTGAGGCACAGTCCCCATGCCAGGCGGGAACTCCCTCCACGTGACAGTTTGCACACCTCAGTTTCAGTGCACCACCCTTTTTAGCATTACACACAGACGTTGCATGCTTTCCGGCACAGTGGCCACACCGCTCATCATTCCAACAGTTCCTTGCAACATGATTCCACCGTTGGCACTTGTAACACCTGCGCCTGGGAGGGGTGTAAATCTTCATTGTTAGTTGCCGTTAAAACCTTGGAACAGTAAATCTTTCCGGCGGAGTCTCTTCGCTGGTCCAATTGGCGAGAATAGTCTCTCTGCCCTTTGTTCTTTTAGCATTGAAAATGTATTCATGCCGTTCCACCAGTGTGTGATCCTGGTAGAGGTCCAGGCCAAAAATGATGACAGGTGTCTTGTGGGTATGAGCAGGCGGTGGTGGTTTCCTCATTGTTATACCAGCAAGCTCTTGAGTACAAAAATATTGCACGACGACGTTTCGGTCCATCCTGGACCATTCTCAAGTCGATTGTCAATCGACTTGAGACTGGTCCAGGACGGACCGAAACGTCGGCGTCCTTTCAGCTTCTAGTTTGTGGTCTGGTCAACATACTTTAGCCATGTTATTGTGAGTCATCGCCTACAATATGTTGCCTCTATAATAATGTTACAAACTTATTATGTTGCCTCTATAAAACTGAAAAAAAACAATATCTTGCCTCGATAACAATGTAACAAACACAGTATAATGCCTCTATAATACTGCAACAAACACAATATGTTGCCTTTATAATACTGTAACAAACACAATAGGTTGTTTCTATAATATTCTAACAAACTCAATATTTTGTCTGTATAATACTGTCACAAACACAAAATGTTACCACTATAATACTTAACAAACACAATATGTTGCCTCTATAATAGTGCAACAAACACAATACGTTGCCTCTAAATTACTGTAACAAACACAATGTGTTTTCTCTCTTATACTGTAACAAACACAATAAGCTGCTTCTGTAATAACGTAACAAACACAATGTTTCCTCTTTAATACTGTAACAAACACAATATGTTATGCAGACGATGAGTCACAAAATCATGGCTTGAAGATATGAGAACTAAACCACACACACCAGAATATGAAGAGATGACGACGTTTCGGTCCGTCCTGGACCAATTTCAAGACGATTGTGATGGGAGAGAGGGAGGCACGGGCATTAAGTAAGGCAAGAGAGAGTAGAGGAGCAGGAAGGAGGAAATTCCTAGGGGAAGGTAAGAACAAGAAGAATTGTATGGATTGGATGGGTTTAATGATGAGTTGTGAGATGGGTGTAATTGGGATAAGAATGGGAACTTAAGAATAAGAGGAGAGAAAAAGATAGAGGTAAAAAGGGGGAGTAAGGCTTATTTCAGGTCACGTTTGATAGTAAGGTTCGAGCATTTGAGTATGTGCTGTGAAAGGTAAGAGTCAACAGCAACAAGGCTAGGACTACGGGTAATGTTGGGTAGGTTGTGTATCAGAGCCGAGTCAACAAGACGGCGTCAGTGTAGAGCAGAGGCGGGAAAGATTATTTTAGAGGAAGGTTAATCAATAGGTTGAATAGAATCCCTAACATGACAGAAGAGAGCTTTGTTTGTGTCTGCAGACGTACCTCTTATTTTGTGTTCCAAAACTCCCCCATCGTACACCCCATATTACATCCATACTTTTCTTCTTATTTTTACCTTCCCCTCCCTTTCCAGCCCGAAGCCGTCGTGAGTGGACTTGGTGGGCGGCTGCCGTATTATGATTCTCAATGGAACAGTTTGTCCCTTTGAAGCCTTATGCTCCTGCTGCTGTCTTCACAAATTTTGCTGGTTGCTTTTTCATCTTATGTTTAATTTTCCTCCCCACCTCTTCTCCTTTCAGATTGTTTTTACACCGTGTGTTTGGGGAGGCACACTCACTCTCCCGTACAACTGAGGTACAGACGTGGTTGAGCTTGGGGACGCTTTTATAGTCAAACTTTGCCTACGTGCTTAGCTCGATCTCGATTTCACTGAACCTAATTCTGAATTTACTTAGTATACTGGGTTCTTTTTTTACTTTGTTTCTCCCTTGTTCTCTGCCTCTTTTCTCTCTATTTTTGACAATTTCGATTTTTACTGGAATATTCGAAGATTTCATGCCATCTTCCACGAACGCAGTTTTCTTCAAATAACACAGTTTTCACAGCTTTGTGTTTGTCTCCAGGATCAGATACTTGGCGCTCGTCCTGGTCACTTCCGTGGTTATTCCGTTCTCTCCTCCCCCCCCCCCCTCCAGCTGTTGCTGAGGCCCATAACTCTACTGCTCTCTTGAACCAATCATGGCTTCAAGTTCTCTTCAACTAAAACTTGTGCTATGACTTTTACTCAGAAGCAGGTCGTTCTTTGTCCCCTGTTGTCGCTTTATGGTAATCTCCTTTTGTAGTTTGTACTAAGCTTTTGGGGTTAATCTTTGACACTCGTTTGTCTTGGTCACCCCAAATCTCTTACTGCCGAGATGAATGCTCTAAGGCCCTTAACTTACTTAACGTTTGGTCCCGTACTTCTTTGGGAAGGTGCATAGGCGCACACACTCCTCTCTTTATGTTCCTCTCTCGTGCTGTCTAAACCCGATTATGGCTGACCTGCTTACTTGTCTGCTCCTCATTCTACTCTTTGTAGTCTTGATGCTCTGCACCATACTGGGTTAAGCCTCAGCTCTAGTGCCTTTCGTTCGACTCCTACCCTAAGCCTGTATATTGAAAATTGCGGTCGTGTCTCTTCAGCATCTCCGTGATCGCTACTGTCTTCGCAACTTTGCGCGGGTCCTACAACACCCTTACTCTCGCTTATGCCGTTCATTGACCTTTACCCCTCCTTTGGTCTCTGTTTGCCTTTCACCACCTAACTTTGTCTGTACGGTTCTCTCGCTTACAACGTTCTCTTTCGATTCATGTTACTAATATTTCTCCTCGTGTCATTCCATCCTAGCCCTCATGGAGAGTCTACCCTTTCTAAGTTTTGTAGAGCCCTGACCCACGTGATTACAGTTTTTACCCATCCCACAGTTCTGAAGCGCCTTTTCCTTGCACACTTTTCTTCACTCTCCCACTCCGTTTCCCTCCTCACAGACGGGTCTAAGTCTGCAGATGGTGTAGGCTACTCTAGTTTTTCTCACTTTATTGAGTGCCGCCCTGCTCCTATTGTCCAGACTGCATTGTCCCTCTTACAGTCGTGCATATCCTTGTAGGATTTTCCTGACCACACCTATGTGTCGCCTGCCTCCAAAGACTAACATCTTTACTGCAGAAGTTTATTCTATTTTGTATGCTCTTTGTCAACTGCTATCTCGATGTCACAATTCCTTTGTTGTTGAAGTTGACTCTCGCAGTTCCCTCATGGCTCTGATGTCCTTTAATCCTTGGTTGTTTCTTATTTCCAGCAGGTTTAAGACATTGGAGTTTTGCTGGGTTCCCAGTCATATTGTTGTGTCCTTAAATGAGCGCTGCTACTATAGAGGCTATCCACAAGTTCCATATCCCGTAAAGGTATTCCTAATTCCAACTTCAACCTGGTTATTCATTCCTGTATTCTTGCTTGTTGGCTGGATCGCTGGTCTTCTTCTATTGGTAACAAATTGCGTGCTCTTAAAGGTAGTGCGTCCCCATGACCTTCCTGTACCCACAGTAACCAGCTATGGGAAACAGCTCTGGCTAGGGTTACGCATTGGCCATACACCTTTAACTCACGGGCACTTAATGGAGCGCTGCCCTGCTTCTTATTGTCCAAACTGCATTGTCCCTCTTACAGTCATGCATATCCTTGTTTAATGTTCTGACTTCCAGGATGTACGTGTGTCTTGCTTCCCGCCTGTTCCTCGCGGTCACTCGTTCCCCGATAGAATATTTGGTGAATCAGATATCTTTGATATCGTTCGCCTTCTGCGCTTATAAATTTAACACCTTTTGAATATCCCGCACATTTGATGGTGCTACATAGCCTTCCCGGCATGGTGCCTTCTTTCGATAATTACTTATGCACTTGTTTTTATCTTCCTCTAGGAATTTCCTCCTTCTAGCTCCTCTACTCTCTCTTGCCTTACTTATTGCCCGTGCCTCCCTCGCTCCCATCACAGTCGACTTCATAATTGTCCGGGACGGACCGAAACAACATCACCTCTTCATCTTCTGGTGTGTGGTTTAGTTCTTATAATATGTTGTCTCTATAATGCTGTGACAAACTCAAGGTATATCTGATAGTGTAACAAACACAATATGTTGCCACTATAATACTGTAACAAACACAAGTTGTATGTATATAGTGTAACAAACACAAGTTGTATGTATATAGTGTAACAAACACAAGTTGTATGTATATAGTGTATCAAACACAAGTTGTATCTACATAGTGTAACAAACACAAGTTGTATCTACAGAGTGTAACAAACACAAGTTGTATCTATTTAGTGTAACAAACACAATATGTTGCCTACATAGTATCATGTATCAATATCAATGTATCAATGCCAACATAAGAGTATGGTGTTGCAGGGCGTTCGGTTGGCGGTGGCCAACAAGGTGCAAATGGGCTGGCCAGCGCCATGGTGGGGGTCGAAGCCTCTGGACCTTCACATACTCTGGACCACCTTCGACCTCCCTCACAACATGGTTTGTTCTTAAGCTACACTTAATATAACTTATGTATATATGTTTGCTCAGATATATATATAATGTGTGAACATTGAGTCCTAAATATTTACATATATAGAACATAAAGCTCTCATTGTTCATAAAAAAATTGTGGAGATAAATTAGTTTCAATGTACGCACGATAACTGCATATTCTTATGTGTATAGTCGTGGCTGTATGGCGTAGCGGGGATCTTCAGTGTTCATCAACAAGCAGCAGTCGTACAGTTGTTTGTCATTGGGGAGAGTTCCAGGGACATGGAGGCCCTGCCAGAGGCCACTGTCAAGAGCCACATGCTTCAACTGCTGAGGAGAGTCGTCAAGAAATCCATTCCCGAGCCAACCTTCTTCCGGAGGTGAGCTAAACCCAGCCAGCACCTTATACTTGAGTCAACAACCCTTCTCCACTATCCAGCCAGCACCCTATACTTGAGTCAACAACAGTTCACCACTATCCAGCCAGCAACTTATACTTGAGTTAAAAACACTAACGGTCCAAACACACACACTTCACGGTACAACAACACTAATGTCCAGTTGATAGACAGTTGAGAGGCGGGACTAAAGAGCCAGAGCTCAACCCCCGCAAGCACAACTAGGTGAGTACAAACACATCACGGTACAACAACACTAATGAACCATACACACACACACACACACCGAGGAACAACAATACTACTGACCACACACACACACACACACACACACACACACACACACACACACACACACACACACACACACACACACACACACACACACACACACACACACACACACACACAGTGTGCGAGTGGCCTCTCGCAGTGTGTAGCTAGCAGGGTGCAACATAGCATAGTCATATCGCTAGCGATAGTGCGAAGATTTGGCGAAGAAACGAAAAGTGGAGCTAGGGCATCACCGGTGCATGTAAGTGTGTGACCTGACCGGGTAGGACGACCCGCCGTGGAGCTACCTGATTGTGCTGTGAGTGGTGACTGTGATCAGTGGTACAGTGAATTAGTGAACTGTCACATAACGATACAGTGACTGACTCCAGAGCTTTGTGTAGACAGAGAAGAAGACCTCATCAATCTACCAGCATTTAGTGAATCACCTAGTGGGAGACAACGAAGGATAAACATCGTCATCATACATCGCCCTGCCCTTACTCATCTGGTTGTGTGAGCGGGAGGCAGTCTGGTATGTACCCCTCTCTGGTCAATTAATCAGGTGTACAGATTGAGGTAAAAGATTATCAAATTCTCGTTCAGGATATCAAATATATTTAAAAATCTCAGAGTGGCTCATTTAGGCAGAGGTAACGCATAAGGGATATCTTGACACATACAAGCACGCCCGCCCACGTACGTATACACGCACACAAGGGTGCACACGCTAAAACAGACACACACACACGTGCACGCACACACACACGTGCACGCACACACACACACACAATTGTTCAGTCAGGGGAAAAGGAATTAACACCTGGGATAGGACTTACTATCCCCCCCTTCTTGACCCCACCACCTGACCTGACCTGACCTGACTTAGTCGCCATCTCCGCCCCCCCCCCACCCCCAGTCCCCCGCATCGCCCATACACACACTCTTCCCCTCCCCACTCTCCCTCTCTCCCACTCCCTCTCTCCCACTCCCACTATCTCTCTCCTGCTCTCTCTCTCCTGCTCTCTCTCTCCTGCTCTCTCTCTCCTGCTCTCTCTCTCTCTCTCTCTCTCTCTCTCTCTCTCTCTCTCTCTCTCTCTCTCTCTCTCTCTCTCTCTCTCTCTCTCTCTCTCTCTCTCTCCCTCCCTCCCTCCCCCTCTCCCTCCCTCTCTTTCCTTCCCCCTCCCTCCCCCTCCCTCTCTTTCCTTCCCCCTCCCTCTCTGCCTACACACACACACACACACACCTCCCCCCCTCTCTCTCCCTTACCCGCTCTCTTCCTCACCCGCTCTCTTCCTCATCCACTCTCTCCCTCTCCTCTCCCTCCCGCCTCTCTCTCCATCTCCTCCCCCCCCCCCTCCCCTTCTACCTTCTTCTCACTTCAGTGGAAGGGTCGGATACCCCCCACCCACCCATTTATCTCTCCCTTTATCACTCCCTTTCTCTCTCTCTCTCTCTCTCTCTCTCTCTCTCTCTCTCTCTCTCTCTCTCTCTCTCTCTCTCTCTCTCTCTCTCTCTCTCTCTCTCTCTCTCTCTCTCTCTCTCCCTCTCTCTCTCCCTCCCCATCCCAACAGGGTCAAGATGGCAGCCAGAGGTCCCAGGGGAGCAGGAAAGAGCCAAGGTGACGAGATGAAGGAAATGTTCGCCCAGTTTCTGGAGGACATCAAGAGTGAGATGCAAGAAATGATGCAGGAAATGAAGAATGAAATAAGCAACCTGAAAAGAGAGCTGACAGCAGCAAAGGAGGAGATTAGAACCCTCAAAGAGAATGGTATCAAGGCTGAGAATCAGAAAACCACCCAGGGAGAAGGTGGTAATAGTTTTTTGGATGAGAATGCCACAATAAAAGCAACATTTGCGGAAATACTAAAAAAAAATAACTCTGAAGTAATGACTGCAGTGATGGAGGTGGCCATGAAAGCAGCCACCTCGCAGGAGGCGGCACGCTCCACTAGCCAACTGCTGGAAAGGAAAAGATCAGTGGTTGCTGTGGGTATTAGGGAACAGGAAGGAACCAATAGGACAGAGTGGAATGACAAGGACAAAGCAGCAGTGAATGTAGTACTAAAGGCACTAGACATGGAAGGGGCCGAGCATAGCATTGAGAAGGTTTTCAGGCTAGGCCGGTACAACAAAGACCGAGACCGAATGATAAAGATAGTGTTTGCAAACGAGAACACAAAGGAGAGGATCCTATCAAGGAAGAGCTCCCTGAAAAACGTGGGAAAATTAAAAAATGTATTCCTCCAGCGAGACATGACAAGGGAGGAGAGAGCCGTGGCAGCAGAAGCAAGGATGAGGCGCAGGGCGAGAGGGGAAAACCAGGAAGTCACAGCTCCCAACACAACACCCCCAGAGGCGAGGGGGGAACCCACAACCAGCTACCCAGTAACACCAGAAGGGAGGACAACCCCGCCTCCCTCCTCTGCATAGAAAACCCCCCTACCCCAAACCCTCCCTGCCCCCACTCAAAAGTTCAGCCAAATCTCCCTCCCCCCACACCCAATCCCCACCCTTCTACCCCTCCCCTCCTCCCGAGTCCTCCCTCCCCCCCTTTCCTTCCCGTCCTCCCTCCCCATACCCTCCCTGTCCCTCCCCCTTCACTGGATCCCCCGCCCCTCATTCCAGTATCCTCTGAGATCCTGTTACCCACCTCACAGGTCCTCACACCCATGGAACAGCCTCCCCCACCAGCAGAACACTCACCAAGGAGGCGATTTGAGAAGGGACAGAAGAAAGTGAGCCTCAAAGCGATGTACACTAACATAGATGGAATTACAAATAAAGCAAATGAGCTTGGAGAACTGGTACTAGAGGAAAACCCAGACATAATAGCCCTCACAGAAACAAAGATCACGAAAACAATAACAAATGCAGTGTTCCCACAGGACTATTATGTTATGCGGAAAGAGAGGGAAGGAAGAGGTGGGGGTGGTGTAGCTCTGCTGGTAAGAAAAGGCTGGGATTTTGAGGAGATGTATATTCAGGGCTGTGAAGGTTTCAGTGACTACATAGCAGGTACTGTAACAAATGGAGGGAAAAAAATTATAGTCGCAGTCATATATAACCCACCACCAAATGACAGAAGACCTAGACAGGAATATGATAGAAACAACATGGCCACCATTAACATAATAGAAAGAGCAGCTTCTGTTGCTAGCAGGAATGGATCTGGACTACTAATTATGGGAGACTTCAACCATGGAAAGATAGATTGGAAGAACAGAGACCCGCATGGAGGACTAGAAACATGGAGAGCTAAGCTGCTGGACGTGACAACAAGAAACTTTCTAAGCCAGCATACCAAAGAGCCAACAAGAATGAGAGGAGAAGATGAACCAGCAATGCTTGATTTGATATTTACCCTAAATGAATGGGATATAAGGGAAGTTAAGATGGAAGCGCCCTTGGGAATGAGTGACCACAGTGTATTGAACTTTGAGTACCTGGTAGAGCTAGGACTTATCTCCCCCCAAAAAGAACTAGGAATCAAAAGGCTGGCATACCGAAAGGGGAATTATGAACAGATGAGAAGTTTCCTAAGTGAAATACCTTGGGACACAGACCTCAGAGACAAGTCTGTACAGGGTATGATGGACTATGTTACCCAAAAGTGTCAGGAGGCAGTAAACAGGTTCATCCCGGCCCAAAGGGAAAAATCCGAGAAGCAACAGAAGAATCCATGGTATAATAGAGCATGTATGGAAGCGAAGAAACTGAACAAAAAGGCGTGGAGGAACTTCCGGAATAACAGAACACCAGAAAGCAGGGAGAGATACCAGAGAACCAGGAATGAGTACGTCAGGGTGAGAAGAGAAGCAGAGAAAAATTTTGAAAATGATATAGCAAACAAAGCCAAGACCGAACCAAAGCTACTCCACAGTCACATCAGAAGGAAAACAACAGTGAAAGAACAGGTATTGAAACTTAGAACAGGCGAGGACAGGTATACAGAGAATGACAGAGAGGTGTGTGAGGAACTCAACAAGAGGTTCCAGGAGGTCTTCACAATAGAACAGGGTGAGGTCACTGTGCTAGGAGAAAGGGAGGTAAACCAGGCGGCCTTGGAGGAGTTCGAAATTACGAGAGAGGAGGTCAAGAGACACCTGCTGGATCTGGATGTTAGAAAGGCGGTTGGTCCAGATGGGATCTCACCATGGGTACTGAAAGAGTGTGCAGAGGCACTTTGCTTGCCACTCTCCATAGTGTATAGTAAATCACTAGAGACGGGAGACCTACCAGAAATATGGAAGACGGCGAATGTGGTCCCAATATACAAAAAGGGCGACAGACAAGAGGCACTGAACTACAGGCCAGTGTCCTTGACTTGTATACCATGCAAGGTGATGGAGAAGATCGTGAGAAAAAACCTGGTAACACATCTGGAGAGAAGGGACTTCGTGACAAATCGCCAACATGGATTCAGGGAGGGTAAATCTTGCCTTACAGGCTTGATAGAATTCTACGATCAGGTGACACAGATTAAGCAAGAAAGAGAGGGCTGGGCGGACTGCATTTTCTTGGATTGTCGGAAAGCCTTTGACACAGTACCGCATAAGAGGCTGGTACATAAGCTGGAGAGACAGGCAGGTGTAGCTGGTAAGGTGCTCCAGTGGATAAGGGAGTATCTAAGCAATAGGAAGCAGAGAGTTACGGTGAGGGGTGAGACCTCCGATTGGCGTGAAGTCACCAGTGGAGTCCCACAGGGCTCTGTACTCGGTCCTATCTTGTTTCTGATATATGTAAATGATCTCCCGGAGGGTATCGATTCATTTCTCTCAATGTTTGCGGACGATGCTAAAATTATGAGAAGGATTAAAACAGAAGAGGACTGTTTGAGGCTTCAAGAAGACCTAGACAAGCTGAAGGAATGGTCGAACAAATGGTTGTTAGAGTTTAACCCAACCAAATGTAATGTAATGAAGATAGGTGTAGGGAGCAGGAGGCCAGATACAAGGTATCATTTGGGAGAGGAAATTCTTCAGGAGTCAGAGAAGGAAAAAGACTTGGGGGTTGATATCACGCCAGACCTGTCTCCTGCAGCACATATCAAGCGGATAACATCAGCGGCATATGCCAGGCTGGCCAACATACGAACGGCATTCAGAAACTTGTGTAAAGAATCATTCAGAACTTTGTATACCACATATGTCAGGCCAATCCTGGAGTATGCAGCCCCAGCATGGAGTCCATATCTAGTCAAGGATAAGACTAAACTGGAAAAGGTTCAAAGGTTTGCCACCAGACTAGTACCCGAGCTGAGAGGTATGAGCTACGAGGAGAGACTACGGGAATTAAACCTCACTTCGCTGGAAGACAGAAGAGTTAGGGGGGACATGATCACCACATTCAAGATTCTGAAGGGGATTGATAGGGTAGATAAAGACAGTCTATTTAACACAAGGGGAACACGCACAAGGGGACACAGGTGGAAACTGAGTGCCCAAATGAGCCACAGAGATATTAGAAAGAACTTTTTTAGTGTCAGAGTGGTTGACAAATGGAATGCATTAGGAAGTGATGTGGTGGAGGCTGACTCCATACACAGTTTCAAGTGTAGATATGACAGAGCCCGATAGGCTCAGGAATCTGTACACCTGTTGATTGACGGTTGAGAGGCGGGACCAAAGAGCCAGAGCTCAACCCCCGCAAACACAACTAGGTGAGTACAACTAGGTGAGTACACACACACACACTCACACAGGGTTTCAGTGACTACATAGCAGGTACCATAACAACTGGAGGATAAAAAATTATAGTCGTAGTCATATGTAACCCCCCACCAAATGACAGAAGACCTGGACAGGAATATGATAGAAACAACATGGCCACCATTAACATAACAGAGAGACCAGCTTCTGTTGCGAGCAGGAATGGATCTGAACTACTAATCAAGAGAGACTTCAACCAAGGGAAGATAGATTGGGACAATAGAGACCCGCATGGAGGACCAGAAACATGGAGAGCTAAGCTGCTGGACGTGGCAACAAGACACATTCTAATCCAGCACATCAAGGAACCAACAAGAATGAGAGAAGATGAACCAGCCATGCTCGATCTGATATTTACCCTAAAGGAGTGGGAAATAGGGGAAGTTAAGATGGAAGCACCCTTGGGAATGAGTGACCACAGTGTATTGAACTTTGAGTACCTGGTAGAGCTAAGAATTATCTCCCCCCAAAAAAGAACTAGGAAACATTAGGCTGGCATATCGGAAGGGGGCACTATGAGGAAATGAGAAGTTTCCTAAGGGAAATACCTTGGGACACAGACCTCAGAGCTAAGTCTGTACGAGATATGATGGAATATGTCACCCAAAAGTGTCAGGAGGCAGTAAACAGGTTCATCCCGGTTCAAAGGGAAAAATCCGAGAAGTAAAAGAAGAATGCATGGTATAATAGGGCATGTATGGAAGCAAAGGGACTGAACAAAAGGGCGTGGAGGATCTTCCGGAATAACAAAACACCAGAAAGCAGAGAGAGATACCTGAGAATCAGGAATGAGTATGTTAAGGTGAGAAGAGAAGCAGAGAAAAATTATGAAAATGATATAGCAAACAAAGCCAAGATCGAACCAAAGCTACTCCACAGTCACATCAGGAGGAAAACAACAGTGAAAGAACAGGTAATGAAACTTAGAACAAGCAATGACAGGTATACAGAGAATGACAAAGAGGTGTGTGAAGAACTCAACAAGAAGTTCCAGGAGGTCTTCACAATAGAAAAAGGTGAAGACACGGTGCTAGGAGAAAGGAATTTAAACCAGGCGGTCTTGGAAGGGTTCGAAATTACGAGAGAGGAAGTCAAGAGACTCCCGCTAGATATGGATGCTAGAAAGGCTGTTGGTCCAGACGGGATCTTACACTGGGTACTGAAAGAGTGTGCATAGGCACTTTGCTTGCCACTCTCCATAGTGCCATAGTGTATAGTAGGTCACTGGTGACGGGAGAACTACCAGAAATATGGAAGACGGTGCATGTGGTCCCAATATACAATAAGGACGACAGGCATGAGGCACTGAACTACAGGCCAGTGTCCTTGACTTGTATACCATGCAAGGTGATGGAGAAGATCGTGAGAAAAAACCTAGTAACAAATCTGGAGAGAAGGGACTTTGGGACAAATCGCCAACATGGGTTCAGGGAGGGTAAATCTTGACTGACTGGCTTAATAGAATTCTACGACCAGGTGACAAAATCTAAGCAAGAAAGAGAAGTCTGGGCGGACTGCATTTTCTTGGATTGTCAGAAAGCCTTTGACACAGCTCCGTCCGTCTGATGTGGTTCCTGGAACACCATCACCTCCTCTCCCCTTCTCAATTTGGTTTCCGCAAGTGCTGCCGCACGACAGATGTCCTGGTGAACTTGGAGGTCTATATTTGTACTGCTTTTGCTGCGAGGACCTCCGTTGTTGCCGTCCTCTTTGACTTGGAAAAGGCATACGACACCACTTGACGATATCATATTCTATCCCAGCTTCATTCATTTGGCCTTCGTGGTCATCTCCCTCTCTTTCTCCGCAGCGTCCTCTCTCGTCGTTTCTTTAGGGTTAGGCTTGGTACCACTTTCTCTGCCTCTTTTCAGCAATACGAAGGTGTGCCCCAGGGTAGTGTTCAGAGCACTACTCTTTTTCTGGTTGCCCTCAATGGTCTTCTTTCCTCTCTTCCTTCAGGCGTCTTCTCCGCTTTCTATGTCGATGATCTTACCTTTTGCTGTCAGGGTGATGATTCGCCTCTCCTTCAGCGCCGGCTTCAACTTGCGATTGATGCCGTGTCGTCTTGGATCACCGATCATGGCTTCAAGTTCTCTACTTCTATAACTTGTGTCATGTCTTCTACTCGGAAACGGGTCGTTCTTCGTCCTTTTTTGTCACTTTATGGTCATTCCCTTGAGTACAAAGATTCCGTGAAGCTTTTGGGGGTTATTCCTTGACACTCGTTTGTCTTGGTCTCCCCATAACTCTTACCTCCGTGTTGAGTGCTCTAAGGCCCTTACCCTCCTTCGGGTATTGTCCCATACTTCTTGGGAAGCAGATAGGCGCATTCTCCTTGCTTTACATTCCTCTCTCGTCCTGCCTAAGCTCGATTATGGTTGCCCTACTTACTCGTCTGCTTCTCCTTCTACTCTTCGCCGTCTTGATGCTTTGCACCATACTGGGTTGCGCCTCAGTTCTGGTGCCTTTCGTTCGACTCCCGTCCTTAGCTTGTATGTTGACACTGGCTTCCTGTCTCTACAGGACCGCCGTTATCACTACTCTCTTCGCTATCTTGCGCGGTCCTTACAACATCCTTCCTCTCGCTTCTGTCGTGCTTTAACTTTTACCCCTCCTGCGATTCCTGCTCATCTTCACCACCTCCCTCTTTCTGTCCGGCTTACACGATTCTCTTTCCGTTCGTGTTTGTAATTTTTCTCCTTGTGTTGTTCCTTCTTTGCCCCCGTGGAGAGTCCCCCTTTCGCAGTTTTGTACATTCTTGATCCGCATCACTAAAGCTTTTACCCCTCCTACGATTTTAAAACGCCTTTTCCTTGAGCACTTTTCTTCTCACTCCCGCTCCGTTTCTGTCTTCACCGATGGGTCTAAGTCTGTGGACGGTGTTGGTTACTCTGTTGTTTTTCCTGATCGCACTTATATGTGTCGCTTACCTCCGGAGACTAGCATCTTAACAGCGGAGCTTTATGCTATTCTCTATGCTCTTCGTCTCCGACTCTCGTAGTGCCCTCATGGCTCTCGGGTCCTTTAATCTGGTTCATCCAGTAGTTGTCGAGATCCAGCATTGACTGTTTCTTGTTCACAGTAAATTTAAGGCGGTTGAGTTTTGTTGGGTTCCCAGCCATATTGATTTGTCTTTAAAGGAGCGTGCGGATGCTGCCGCCAAGGAAGCTGTCCGCTCTTGGCCCATCTCTCGTAAAGGTATTCCATATTACGACTTTTACCCGGTTATCCATTCCTCCGTCCTTACCCGTTGGCAGGCTTCTTGGTCGTCTGTTACTGGTAACAAACTACGTACTCTTATATGTTGTGTTTCCTCGTGGCCGTCCTCCTACCACCATAACCGGCGATGGGAAACAACTCTGGCGAGGTTGCGTATTGGCCATACTCGCTTAACCCATGGTCATTTGATGGAGCACCGCCTTGCTCCTTATTGTCCTAATTGCCTTGTCCCTCTAACGGTCGTGCATGTCCTTCTTGAATGTCCTGACTTCCAGGACGAGTGTGTGTCTTGCTTTCCGACAGCCCCTCGAGGTCACCTGTCTCTCAATAGAATTCTTGGTGACTCGGATACTTTTGATATCGTTCGCCTTATGCGTTTATCTTTTCGTATTGGCATCCTTGGTGATATTTAACGCCCTCTGATTATTCCGCACATTTGACGGTGCTACATAGCCTTCCCGGTTTGGTGCCTTCTTTTGATAATTACTTACTTACTCTGACACAGCACCGCATAAGAGGCTGGTACATAAGCTGGAGAGACAAGCAGGTGTAGCTGGTAAGGTGCTCCAGTGGTTAAGAGAGTACCTAAGCAATAGGAAGCAGAGAATTACGGTGAGCGGTGAGACCTCAGATTGGCGTGAAGTCACCAATGGAGTAACACAGGGCTCTGTACTCGGTCCTATCTTGTTTCTGATATATGTAAATGATCTACCGGAGGGTAGATCATTTATTGCAATGTTTGCTGACGATGCCAAAATTATGAGAAGGATTAAGACAGAGGAGGACTGCTTGAGGCTTCAAGAAGAACTAGACCAGCTGAAGGAATGGTCGAATAAATGGTTCTTAGAACCATTGAATCGACTTGAGAATGGTCCAGGACGGACCGAAACGTCGTCGTTCCTTCAACTTCTAGTGTGTGGTCTGGTCAAACAATGGTTCTTAGAGTTTAACCCAAGCAAATGCAATGTAATGAAGATAGGTGTAGGGAGCGGGAGGCCAGATACAAGGTATCATCTGGGAGAGGAAATTCTTCAAGAGTCAGAGAGAGAAAAAGACCTTGGGGTAGACATCACGCCAGACCTGTCTCCTGCAGCCCATATCAAGAGGATAACATCAGCGGCATATACAAGGCTGGCCAACATAAGAACGGCATTCAGAAACTTGTGTAAGGAATCATTCAGAACTTTGTATACCACATATGTCAGGCCAATCCTGGAGTATGCAGCCCCAGCATGGAGTCCATATCTTGTCAAGGATAAGACTAAACTGGAAAAGGTTCAAAGATTTGCCACCAGACTAGTACCAGAGCAGAGAGGTATGAGCTACGAGGAGAGACTACGGGAATTAAACCATACTGCGCTGGAAGACAGAAGAGTAAGGGGGAACATGATCACCACATTCAAGATTCTCAAGAGAATTGATAGGGTAGATTAAGATAGACTATTTAACACAAAGAGCACACGTACCAGGGGATACAGGTGGAAACTGAGTGCCCAAATGAACCACAAAGATATTAGAAAAAACTTCTTTAGTGTCAAAGTGGTTGACTAATGGAATGCATTAGGCAGTGATGTGGTGGAGGCTGACTCCATACATAGTTTCAAGTTTCGATATGATAGAGCCAAATAGGCTCAGGAACCTGTATACTTGTTGATTGACGGTTGAGAGGTTGGACCAAAGAGCCAGAGCTCAACCCCCGCAAGCACAATTAGGTGAGTAAAATTAGGTGAGTATACACCCGACGGTACAAGAACACGGTCAATACACACATCACGGTACAACAACACTTATGGTCTACAAACGCACGCACACTCGCACACACACACACACACACACACACACACACACACACACGCACACACGCACACACGCACACACGCACACACGCACACACAGACACACGCACACACACACACACGCGCACACACACACACACACACACACACACACACACACACACACACACACACACACACACACACACACACACACACACACACACACACACACACACACAGCCTGTGTGTGCGTGTGTGTTGTTCCACAGCTCCATTCCCACAAGAGATGAGGTCAAGAAGCTCCTATTGGAGCTGGATGTGAGAAAAGCTGTTGGGCCGGATGGAATCTCGCCATGGGTATTGAAAGAGTGTGCAGGAGCACTTTGCTTGCCACTCTCCATAGTGTATAGTAGGTCACTGGAAACGGGAGACCTACCAGAAGTATGGAAGACTGCTAATGTAGTACCAATATTTAAAAAGGGTGACAGTCAAGAGGCACTGAACTACAGGCCAGTGTCCTTAACTTGTATACCATGCAAGATGATGGAGAAGATTGTGAGAAAAAACCTAGTAACACGTCTGGAGAGAAGAGACTTCGTGACAACCCATCAACGTGGGTTCAGGGAGGGTAAATCTTGCCTTACAGGCTTGGTAGAATTCTATGATCAGGTGAAAAAGATTAAGCAAGAAAGAGAAGGATGGGCGGACTGCATTTTTTTGGACTGTCGGAAAGCCTTTGACACAGTACCCCATAAAAGGTTGATGCATAAGCTGGAGAAACAGGCAGGAGTAACTGGTAGGGCGCTCCAGTGGATAAGGGAGTACCTAAGCAATAGGAAGCAGAGAGTTATAGTGAGGGGTGAGACCTCAAAATGGCGTGAAGTCACCAGTGGAGTCCCACAGGGCTCTGTGCTTGGACCTATCCTGTTTCTGATATACATAAATGATCTCCCAATGGGTATAGACTCATTCCTCTCAATGTTTGCTGACGACGCCAAAATTATGATAAGGATTAAGACAGAGGAGGACAGCTTGAGGCTTCAAGAAGACCTGGACAAGCTGCAGGAATGGTCGAACAAATGGATGATAGAGTTTAACCCAAGCAAATGTAATGTAATGAAGATAGGGGTAGGAAGCAGGAGACCAAATACAAGGTATCACTTAGGAGATGAAATACTTCAAGAGTCAGAGAGAGAGAAAGACCTGGGGGTTGATATCACGCCAGACCTGTCCCCTGAAGCTCATATCAAGCGGATAACATCAGCAGCATATGCCAGGTTGGCTAACATAAGAACAGCCTTTAGAAACTTGTGTAAGGAATCTTTCAGAACATTATATACCACATATGTCAGACCAAACCTGGAGTATGCGGCTCCAGCATGGAGTCCATATCTAGTCAAGCATAAGACTAAGCTGGAAAAGGTTCAAAGGTTTGCCACCAGACTAGTACCCGAGCTGAGAGGTATGAGCTACGAGGAGAGACTACGGGAATTGAACCTCACGTCGTTGGAAGACAGAAGAGTTAGGGGGGACATGATCACCACATTCAAGATTCTCAAGGGAATCGGCAG
This sequence comes from Procambarus clarkii, assembly GCF_040958095.1. Classification (NCBI taxonomy): domain Eukaryota; kingdom Metazoa; phylum Arthropoda; class Malacostraca; order Decapoda; family Cambaridae; genus Procambarus; species Procambarus clarkii. The sequence continues at coordinate 36,013,125 of NC_091174.1, read as the reverse complement.
GGTTGATAAAGACATGCTATTTAGCACAAGGGGCACACGCACTAGGGGACACAGGTGGAAACTGAGTGCCCAAATGAGCCACAGAGATATTAGAAAGAACTTTTTTAGTGTCAGAGTGGTTGACAAATGGAATTCATTTGGAAGCAATGTTGTGGAGGCTGACTCCATACACAGTTTCAAGTGTAGATATGATAGAGCCCAATAGGCTCAGGAACCTGTGCACCTGTTAATTGACGGTTGAGAGGCGGGACCAAAGAGCCAGAGCTCAACCCCCGCAAGCACAACTAGGTGAGTGCAACTAGGTGAGTACAGCCTGTGTGTGTGTGTGTGTGTGCTACGAGGCCACACACAGGGGCCTCGTAGCCTGGTGGAAAGCGCGCAGGACTCGTAATTCTGTGGCGCGGGTTCGATTCCCACACGAGGCAGAAACAAATGGGTTTCTTTCACCCTGAATGCCCCTGTTACCTATCAGTAAATAGGTACCTGGGAGTTAGTCAGCTGTCATGGCCTGCTTCCTGGGGTGTGTATGCGTGTGTATGTGGTGTGGAAAAAAACAAACAAAACAAAAACAAAAAAAAGTAGTTTGTAAACAGCTGATTGACAATTGAGAGGCAGGCCGAAAGAGCAAAGCTCAAGCCCCGCAAACACAACTAGATGAATACAACTAGGTGAATATACACACACACACACGACACAAGCTGAAGGAATGGTCAAACAAATGGTTGTTAGAGTTTAACCCAACCAAATATAATGTAATGAAGATAGGTGTAGGGAGCAGGAGGCCAGATACAAGGTATCATCTGGGAGAGGAAATTCTTCAGGAGTCAGAGAAGGAAAAAGACTTGGGGGGGTTGATATCACGCCAGACCTGTCTCCTGCAGCACATATCAAGCGGATAACATCAGCGGCATATGCCAGGCTGGCCAACATACGAACGGCATTCAGAAACTTGTATAAAGAATCATTCAGAACTTTGTATACCACATATGTCAGGCCAATCCTGGAGTATGCAGCCCCAGCATGGAGTCCATATCTAGTCAAGGATAAGACTAAACTGGAAAAGGTTCAAAGGTTTGCCACCAGACTAGTACCCGAGCTGTGAGGTATGAGCTACGAGATACCGATTTTGGAAATGAAGTACTTCATGAAACGATCAGAGAGAAATATCTAGGAGTTGATGTCACATCAAACCTGTCTTCTGAAACCCACATAAAAAGAATTACATCTGCAGCATATGCGAGGCTGGTTAAATTAACACCAGAAAAACCTCGGGAACCTGTGTAAGGAATCATTCAGAACCTTGTATACCGCATATGAAAAGACCAATCCTGGAGTATGCGGCCCCAGCATGGAGCCCGTCCCTTGTCAATCACAAGACGAAGCTGGAAAAAGTTCAGAGGTAAGCCACTAGACTAGTCCCAGAACTAAGAGGCATAATTTTCTAGGAAAAGCTGCGTGAGATGCACCTCACGACCCTGGAAGACAGAAGAGTAAGAGGAGATATGATCACTACCTACAAAATTCTGAGAGGAATTGACAAGGTAGATAAGAATAAACATTTTAACACGGGTGATACGCGAACAAGGGGACCTTAACGCGAACAAGGGAACCTGTGTAAGGAATAAGGGTCCTTACACAGGATCCTGAAGGCAATTCTGATGTTAGCCAGCCTCGCATACGGCTGCAGATGTTTTTCTTTTGATATGGGCTTTAGGAGACAGGTTTGGTGTGATATTAACTCCCAGATCTTTCTCTCTGTCTGTTTCACTAAGGACTTCCTCCTCTATTTGGTATCCTATGTCTGGCCTCCTGTGTTCACTGCCTAGTTTCATTTCTTTACATTTACTCGGGTTGAACCTTAATATTAAATTAATTAAATAGCCATTTTTTGGACCATTCATTCAGTCAGTCTCTGTCATCTTCTAGCCTCATACTGTCTTCCTCCGTCTTAAATCACCTCATAATTTTTGCATCATCAACAAACAATGAGAGGAATGATTCTAAACAATCTGGAAGATCATTTACATATATAAGAAACAGTATGGGTCCAAGGACTGAACCCTGCGGAATTCCGCTGGTGACGTCTCGCCAATCTGAGGCCTCACCCCTCCCAGTGACTCGCTGACTTCTGTTACTTAGGTACTCCCTTATCCAATGGAGTATCTTCTCTTTCATTCCTGCCTGCATCTCTAGCTTTCGCACTAGTGTCTGGTGTGGAACGGTGTCAAAGGGTTTCTGGCAATCCAAAAATATGCAATCTGCCCACCCCTCTCTTTCTTCCCTGATTATTGTTGCCTGATCGCATAATTCAATTAATCCTGTAAGGCATGACTTGCCATCCCTGAAACCATGTTGGTGTTGTGTCACAAAGTTCCTTCGCTGCAGATGTTCCACTAGTTTTTTCGCACAATTTTCTCCATTAATTTGCATGGAATGCAAGTTAGGGACACTGACCTGTAGTTCTGTGCCTCCTGTCTATCACCCTTCTTGTATATCGGGACTACGTTTGCCGTCTTCCAAATTTTTGGCAGTTCACCAGTGATTTAATATACACCATGGACAATGGCAGGCACAGTGCTTCTGCTCCTTCCTTTAGTATCCATGGCGATATTCCATACGGGTCTATAGCCTTTGTTAAATCCAACTCTAGGAAAATCTTTCTTACATCCCCACTGGTAATCTCAAATTCCTCTAGTGGTGCCTGGTTAACTACTCCTTCCCTTGTCTCTTGAACTTCTCCTTGCTCCAATGTGAAGACTT
>NC_091174.1:35485365-35670365 GCF_040958095.1 Procambarus clarkii | reverse complement strand
CCAACCCTACCTAACCTAACCTAACCTATCTCTATATGTTAGGTTAGGTTAGGTAACCGAAAAAGTTAGGTTAGGTAGGTTAGGTAGTTGAAAAACAATTAATTCAAGAAAACCTGGCTTATTAGGCAAATCTGGCCTTGCATAGTAGGCCGAGAAGTGCGTTCTGGCTACTAGGTACGACATATATATATATATATATATATATATATATATATATATATATATATATATATATATATATATATATATATATATATATATATATATATATATATATATATATATATATGTTGTACCTAGTAGCCAGAACGTCGTACTCGGCCTACTATGCAAGGCCCGATTTGCCTAATAAGCCAAGTTTTCATGAATTAATATATTTTCTCTAATTTTTTTCTTATGAAATGATAAAGCTACCCATTTCATTATGTATGAGGTCAATTTTTTTTATTGGAGTTAAAATTAACGTAGATATATGACCGAACCTAACCAACCCTTCCTAACCTAACCTAACCTATCTTTATAGGTTAGGATTGGTTAGGTAGCCGAAAAAGTTAGGTTAGGTTAGGTTAGGTAGTCGAAAAACAATTAATTCATGAAAATTTGGCTTATTAGGCAAATTGGGCCGTGCATAATAGGCTGAGAAGTGCGTTCTGGCTACTAGGTATGACATATATATATATATATATATATGTCGTACCTAGTAGCCAGAACTCACTTCTCAGCCTACTATGCATGGCCCGATTTGCCTAATAAGCCTAGTTTTCATGAATTAATGTTTTTTCGACAACCTAACCTACCTAACCTACCCTAACCTAAAGTTTTCGGCTACCTAACCTAACCTAACCTTTAATGATAGGTTAGGTTAGGTTAGGTAGGGTTGGTTAGGTTCGGTCATATATCTACGTTAGTTTTAACTCCAATAAAAAAAAATTGACCTCATACATAATGAAATGGGTAGCTTTATCATTTCATAAGAAAAAAATTAGAGAAAATATATTAATTCAGTAAAACTTGGCTTATTAGGCAAATCGGGCCTCGCATAGTAGGCTGAGAAGTGAGTTCTGGCTACTAGGTACGACATATATATATATATATATATATATATATATATATATATATATATATATATATATATATATATATATATATATATATATATATATATATATATATATTATTAAATATGACCGAAAAAGTAAGATTAATAATTCTAACACGAATTTTCTCAATCTTTCGTACATTACGCTTCACTGTTGGAGGTAAATCAAAAATTAATTCTCCAAAATTCATTTTATTTCTAGTCTGACGCGACACGGGCACGTTTCGTAAAACTTATTACATTTTCAAAGACTTTAGTTCACAAATACACAACTGAATAGAACTAACGTATCTCCGATTTTATATCTACATTTGAGTGAGGTGGGAGGGGTGATGTGGCATTAACACAAGACAGAACAAGAGGGGATATTAATAGGGTATTAAAAGTATCAACACAAGACAGAACACAAACAATGGGTATTGAATAGAAGTGTTTGTAGAAAGCCTATTGGTCCATATTTCTTGATGCTTCTATATTGGAGCGGAGTCTTGAGGTGGGTAGAATATAGTTGTGCAATAATTGGCTGTTGATTGCTGGTGTTGACTTCTTGATGTGTAGTGCCTCGCAAACGTCAAGCCGCCTGCTATCGCTGTATCTATCGATGATTTCTGTGTTGTTTACTAGGATTTCTCTGGCGATGGTTTGGTTGTGGGAAGAGATTATATGTTCCTTAATGGAGCCCTGTTGCTTATGCATCGTTAAACGCCTAGAAAGAGATGTTGTTGTCTTGCCTATATACTGTTTTTTTTGGAGCTTACAGTCCCCAAGTGGGCATTTGAAGGCATAGACGACGTTAGTCTCTTTTAAAGCGTTCTGTTTTGTGTCTGGAGAGTTTCTCATGAGTAGGCTGGCCGTTTTTCTGGTTTTATAGTAAATCGTCAGTTGTATCCTCTGATTTTTGTCTGTAGGGATAACGTTTCTATTAACAATATCTTTCAGGACCCTTTCCTCCGTTTTATGAGCTGTGGAAAAGAAGTTCCTGTAAAATAGTCTAATAGGGGGTATAGGTGTTGTGTTAGTTGTCTCTTCAGAGGTTGCATGGCTTTTCACTTTCCTTCTTATGATGTCTTCGACGAAACCATTGGAGAAGCCGTTATTGACTAGGACCTGCCTTACCCTACAGAGTTCTTCAAAACTCTGTAGGGTAAGGCAGGTCCTAGTCAATAACGGCTTCTCCAATGGTTTCGTCGAAGACATCATAAGAAGGAAAGTGAAAAGCCATGCAACCTCTGAAGAGACAACTAACACAACACCTATACCCCCTATTAGACTATTTTACAGGAACTTCTTTTCCACAGCTCATAAAACGGAGGAAAGGGTCCTGAAAGATATTGTTAATAGAAACGTTATCCCTACAGACAAAAATCAGAGGATACAACTGACGATTTACTATAAAACCAGAAAAACGGCCAGCCTACTCATGAGAAACTCTCCAGACACAAAACAGAACGCTTTAAAAGAGACTAACGTCGTCTATGCCTTCAAATGCCCACTTGGGGACTGTAAGCTCCAAAAAAACCAGTATATAGGCAAGACAACAACATCTCTTTCTAGGCGTTTAACGATGCATAAGCAACAGGGCTCCATTAAGGAACATATAATCTCTTCCCACAACCAAACCATCGCCAGAGAAATCCTAGTAAACAACACAGAAATCATCGATAGATACAGCGATAGCAGGCGGCTTGACGTTTGCGAGGCACTACACATCAAGAAGTCAACACCAGCAATCAACAGCCAATTATTGCACAACTATATTCTACCCACCTCAAGACTCCGCTCCAATATAGAAGCATCAAGAAATATGGACCAATAGGCTTTCTACAAACACTTCTATTCATTACCCATTGTTTGTGTTCTGTCTTGTGTTGATACTTTTAATACCCTATTAATATCCCCTCTTGTTCTGTCTTGTGTTAATGCCACATCACCCCTCCCACCTCACTCAAATGTAGATATAAAATCGGAGATACGTAAGTTCTATTCAGTTGTGTATTTGTGAACTAAAGTCTTTGAAAATGTAATAAGTTTAACGAAACGCGCCCGTGTCGCGTCAGACTAGAAATAAAATGAATTTTGGAGAATTAATTTTTGATTTACCTCCAACAGTAAAGCGTAATGTACGAAAGATTGAGAAAATTCGTGTTAGAATTATTAATCTTACTTTTTCGGTCATATTTAATAATATATGTCTACAGGAAAGACTGCTACCAAAATATACTAATATATATATATATATATATATATATATATATATATATATATATATATATATATATATATATATATATATATGTACATATATATATATATGTGTGTACACACATACACACAGTGTATGTGTGTATTTGCATTTACACCAGTTTGCAAGTTTGGGAACGACCATGGTGTTCGAACCCAATGATATCCTGACAGTTTCCAGTCCGCTTCCTCCAAGTCCCAAGAGTCACGCTACCAGGTGAACCATTTTGGCCAGAAATATCAATGGTTTCACAGGCATTCAAATGAATTGGCGAAATAAACATTCCAAACGCTAGGATATAATCCTATCTTAATGGGGGATCTAAATAAGGATTTAAATATATCAACACAAAACGCAACTCGAAAAAGAGGATATAGTTGGAGTTTATATTTAGGGAAAGACCTGGGTAAATACTAGTTTGGAAATAGAGGGTAGTTGATTTATGGTACCAATTACTGGGTGACAAAGACGAAGACCATTAGACTAGTTTAAGTATAGGTTAGTTAATTATGAATGGATACCTGTGGATACAAGGAATAACTGATTCGTATGGGCCACAGGACCAAGCTGGACCAGTGGCCCATACATTAGCAGCTGCCTCGTATGGACCAATAGCAGCTGCCTCGTATATGTCAATAGCAGCTGCCTCCTATTGGAAAAGTACCTGTACACCCCAGACTAAAAAAAAAACAAGATAGCAACAGATATCCAATTACGCATTCAATCATTCTCTCAATTACAATTACTGGCCGCACAAAATAAAAATACAGTAGGCAGTAACTGATAGGAGCTATTGTATGAACGTGTATATATTGTATTCGAGTGTAGGCATAGTGGGAATACATTCAAATATATCCCATTGCGAACGTGGAGCATGCATAAATTATCATTAACTCTTCAGCATGTTAAAATTAACATATACTCGGCTGTTATAGAGGAAATGCTATAATATACTTCGTTATATTTCCGACCGAGAGCTATAAAGCTCTCATATTATGCTGGAATTGCCGTGTGTTATGTAAATTGAATTATCAGCTGTTTTGCGTTTACAGTAAAACATTTACGCTGTGTTGGGGACTTTTTTCAGTCCGTTCTGACACTTGGTAACACTTGACAGCAGCTGGCAAAGCTTGACAACACCTGACAACATGTGACAAAACTCAATTTGCAATATTTGGTAGAGAATATTTCCTGAAACAAAGAATATTGAGGAAAATTCATCTCAGTCTGTTTTGGCACTTGACAGCAGCTGACAAGGCTTGACAGCATCTGACACCACCCACAACACTTGCCAACACCTGCCAATACCCCACAACACTCAATTACAATGCCTGGTAGACCACATTTCCCCAAACAAATGTGGAAATTTTTGTGTTTTACAAAAAACATTTTTCCCCTTTCCACATAGTTATTATTCTTCATTGAAGACTTGACTACTGAGCTTCCTCAGGCGGTTAGTTTACTGTTCCATCTTTTCCACCGCCGCAAGAGAGGCTGAAAGGGGTGAGTTGTGAGGCGTGGGAGAATGGGAAAGGAATGTGTGGGAGGGGCAGACCGAAAGAGGTTGAATAGTTACACGCAGAAATCACAATAGCGTGATGTATCATATGAACAAATCCACAAGGGCCGTGACGAGGATTCGAACCTGCATCCGAGAGTATCCCAGACGCTGCCTTAATCGACTGAGCTACGACATAGTCAAAAGACTTGAAACCAGAAGTTCAACTGAACTTATTTGGATCCTGCAGCCTCTCCGAGACACAAACCAAGGTGGAATAGTTGCATAAGCTGCATGAGTGAAAGAGGTGGAAGAGCAGTGAATTGTAGAAGAGTTGTATATTGATCCATACGAGGCAGATGCTATTGGTCCATACGAGGCAGCTGCCATTGGCCCATACGAGGCAGCTGCTATTGGTCCATACGAGGCAGCTGCTATTGGCCCATACGAGGCAGCTGCTATTGGTCCATACGAGGCATCTGCTATTGGCCCATACGAGGCAGCTGCTATTGGCCCATACGAAGCAGCTGCTATTGGTCCATACGAGGCAGCTGCTATTGGTCCGTACGAGGCAGCTGCTATTGGTCCGTACGAGGCAGCTGCTATTGGTCCATACGAGACAGCTGCTATTGGCCCATACGAAGCAGCTGCTATTGGTCCATATGAGGCAGCTGCTATTGGTCCGTACGAGGCAGCTGCTATTGGTCCGTACGAGGCAGCTGCTATTGGTCCATACGAGGCAGCTGCTATTGGTCCATACGAGGCAGCTGCTATTGGTCCGTACGAGACAGCTGCTATTGGTCCATACGAGGCAGCTGCTATTGGTCCATACGAGGCAGCTGCTATTGGTCCATACGAGGCAGCTGCTATTGGTCCGTACGAGGCAGCTGCTATTGGTCCATACGAGACAGCTGCTATTGGCCCATACGAAGCAGCTGCTATTGGTCCATATGAGGCAGCTGCTATTGGTCCGTACGAGGCAGCTGCTATTGGTCCGTACGAGGCAGCTGCTATTGGTCCATACGAGGCAGCTGCTATTGGTCCATACGAGGCAGCTGCTATTGGTCCGTACGAGACAGCTGCTATTGGTCCATACGAGGCAGCTGCTATTGGTCCATACGAGGCAGCTGCTATTGGTCCATACGAGGCAGCTGCTATTGGTCCATACGAGGCAGCTGCTATTGGCCCATACGAAGCAGCTGCTATTGGTCCATACGAGGCAGTTGCTATTGGTCCATACTAGGCAGCTGCTATTGGTCCATGCGAGGCAGCTGCTATTGGTCCATACGAGGCAGCTGCTATTGGTCCGTACGAGGCAGCTGCTATTGGTTCATACGAGGCAGCTGCTATTGGTCCATACGAGGCAGCTGCTATTGGCCCATACGAAGCAGCTGCTATTGGTCCATACGAGGCAGCTGCTATTGGCCCATACGAAGCAGCTGCTATTGGTCCATATGAGGCAGCTGCTATTGGTCCATACTAGGCAGCTGCTATTGGTCCATGCGAGGCAGCTGCTATTGGTCCATACGAGGCAGCTGCTATTGGTCCATACGAGGCAGCTGCTATTGGTCTATATGAGGTAGCTGCTATTGGCCCATACGAGGCAGCTGCTATTGGTCCACACTAGGCAGCTCCAATTGGTCCATGCGAGGCAGCTGCTATTGGTCCATACGAGGCAGCTGTTATTGGCCCATACGAGGCAGCTCCTATTGGTCCATACGAGGCAGCTGCTATTGGTCCATACGAGGCAGCTGTTATTGGCCCATACGAGGCAGCTCCTATTGGTCCATACGAGGCAGCTGTTATTGGCCCATACGAGGCAGCTCCTATTGGTCCATACGAGATGTGAGAGTTTTGATGTGACTTGTGAGAAGTTTGTGGAATAAAATGTAATTGGTATAAGGAATTGAGCTCGGAAAAATTTCTAAGAATTTTCTTTATTCTTTAACCTTTATTCCTGTCGTGATATTCAATTAGGTCGCCTGAGGAAGGACTTGCTTAGCTAACACACCAGTGTAGTAAACAGCTCATTCCTCACTTTGGGACCATGTATGAACAATTGACTAGGCGCGAGCAAACACCGAGACCCCAATGAAAATTGAAATCCCCTCTCTTAGGTCGCTGACCTTCGCCAATCGCCGAAGCGAATCTAGCGAGTAGGTCAAGGGCTCTCACAACAATAATTTATTGTTGTGTGGTGCCGTATATTTGATCCAAAGCTCAGAATCAGTCTCAATTTTATTAGTCGAGTGTGAAGAACGTTTGCATAACAATAATAATGTGTGGGGTGTAACGAAAAGACAGTGTTAACCATAACAACTTAGTTTATTCAATAAAGTACTAACTACTACAACAAAACAAAAAGAAATGTCAATGACGTTACTCGAAATCCTTCCTGTGACACTATTAATGACAGCTAGACACCAGCTCCTCGGACTGCATAATGAACTAACTCGAACATAAGCGTGACCACAGAGGAATCAACAAGAAACAAGAACTAACAGATCTATAATCACAATTACAACAAATGACACAGTAGGTTCTGAAATACGTCTCCAGTAACCTCCTAACTGTTCTACGCCTCAGTGCAGTCTACACCTGCAATAGATGGTTGCAATGCAATCAAATCAGTAGTCTTTCAATGACAACAATAACTAATGGGTTCATTGGCAACTCCAGCAACCCTTCCTCATATTAATCCTTACGTTAACACTCCGTCCCACGGACGATCAACAATCAATAACAATTGATTTACGTTAATAACAAAATTGCATCTACGTTAATAACAAGGTAAAATTTACGTTAAATTAATAATTCTTACAACTGTCACTAGTAACGCGGAAATTACACAACACTCTACCCGTCGAGCATTCAGTGAGAAAATCCCATTAATCCCTGTACTACCAGACAGCTGATTAATTTCTTTACTAGTTACGTTAATTTACGTTAATCGGTTACTAATCACTCAGCGATGGTAAACTCTGATTTTCAATGTCCAAAGTGCTAAGAGAACGGTAATCACTCGTGATTACCTTTAGAGTAATTAATTACTATCCTCAAGATCAATAATTAAACAATTAAAATACGCAACCTTTCACACTGGCTCAGCAATTTACATTAAGGTATGACTTCCGTCTGAGCCTTCCATACTCAGACCAATTAAGGTGGCTAATAACAGTAATTAGCACCACGTTTACGTTATTCTAAAATGACGTTACTCCTCCCACGAGTCAATCAAGTGCCGGTACTTCCGGGCAGATAAATAACGACGTTACGTTAATGGAACAATGTAGCCTTCGTGTGAGTCGATCAAACAAGGATCGAGGTTAATTACTTTGACTTCCTGAAACACGTCAATTACCCGGCCCACTGACCGTTAATTACGACAGACAATACTCTAATTCTTATCTGGCTGATGGCTAGGCTCCTCGAGACTACCGTAGCTGCTTGCAGGAAAGTAAATTAACCCAAACGTATTCTACGTTACTCAAATTGTCAAAGGACAAATTCTCTTAAAGCAATGGGCGTTCCCTTGGTTACGTTATATTAATTGCCTCGCAATCACCTCACTGAATACTGGACTTCGATGTCCTACCAGATAACCAGGAGAATATATGTGTACCCAAGTACTCGTCTTCAGCCGAGTTCACCCACGACAATGACAAATCACACTAACAAATCACAGTGATTTACGTTACAATCCGGTTGCAATGACAATACTGCAGAACCTAGTAAAATAACATACATGACATGAACCCTCTAGAACACTGCCCCACAATGATTTTACTGAACTGCAATCACATACGGTGATGCTCAACACTAGCAACAATCACCATCAAATAACAACCCCTTTGCAATAACACACACGGCAAGTACTCTAATTTCCAATTATTAGAATACTGCCCACACTTACTTACTTACTGTTGCAAATGATCCCAGTGCTCTCAATAACCCCCTTGAACATAGGTCAATATATATCAATCACCACACAGTAAATAACACAATAACACTGGGCACCGTGACACTGCGATTATATATATATATATATATATATATATATATATATATATATATATATATATATATATATATATATATATATATATATATATATATATATATATTAATATATATATATATATATATATATATATATATATATATATATATATATATATATATATATATATATATATATATATATCTATATATATAATTACTGCTGACACATGTAGCCTACAGCTATCAAACGTTATTGGGAACACTAAGGAGATCTCACACTCCTAAATCACATGGGTGAGTGATTTATCGATCACGCATGTCGATAAACACTCTCGAGAGTTACCTTACTCGACAGAGCGGTGCCGGTCTCTCCAGCCAGCCTCGTCACTCACCAAATTCTACCAAAATTACGTTAATACATATATATATAAATATAAATCACACTTGTCACGGCCCTGGGAACAATACAAGAAATTAAGACCACACTGTGGTACACTCCACAATAATCATTGCCAGGAATCACTGGCGTTACACATACCTGAGTGCTCAGTGTTGGAATTCCACACCTGCAAGACCACACATGGAAATGATATCACTCCATCCCACGGACGATCAAAAATGACTACCACAATGGAATATTATAATTATTACATGGCCATCCTCTCAGTCCTTGGCTAATCTATGTATACTCTGTTCCCGTGTGTACCCACACACACACACACACACACACTGTACGTCTGTGTTCACCAGACATAAGTCCCTCTTATGTCTGTGATAAAGGTGATTATCTCCTCGCCCACAATTCACTCCACCTGAACAGGTGCTGCATGACAATGTGACGGAACACGTGACCTCGAATTCAAGCTTTTAGAGACTAACTGATCACCAGACATACACACATAGGTACTTACTCATTCACACTGCCGGCTACACACCATTCTCATACATCAGGCACCCCGCTATAGGTGGCTGACTCGCTCAGGGTGGAGTAGGCGGCGGTAATACCTTACGTGGTATTTATTCAAAAAAATTGGCGCACACTCGAACCCCTCCCACTCAACACACGGCTCGGCTCGCACACTCGATCCACCGGTGAAGTGTAGCGTTCGTACCCAGGTGACGCGCACAACGATAGCGTCTCACACAAACATGGTAAATTTGCCTTAACACTGACACGAATTTCCCCGTTCCCATCGACTGCTACAGAGCACTAGCAAGTCTAATCAACACTGGTATGGGATCTACGAGTCCGTTACTGCTCGTATGCACATTCCACACGATCCCAGATCACTGTACCTCACCCACTGTACACAATGTCTTAAACCCCTCCAAGCGACGACTTCGGCTGGATTCTGTGACGACCGCTGTCGTTGGTGAAGCAGGAAGCATCAGCAGTTGAGTAGTCCAGCCACCACGACGCCCTATACTTCAATTTGGCCGAATTGAGTACAGAAAGCGTCTTGACAAGGTGGCAGCTGGGTTCAGAATGATGCTTACACCGGCGATCCCCGCGTCCTTCTCGAAATAACCAATGAGAGGAAGGCATACAGCGGCCTACCCCTCTCATCCAATCAGCGACGGTGTAGCATAGCCCCTAGGGCAACTCCAAGATGGCCGACCAGCATGGCGGCTCAAGATGTTTACTAAGATGGCGGCTGTTTCCATGACAACGACTCAAGTAGCCAGCGAGCACGGGAGGCCCACAACTCACCCACGCCTGGGCCTAGCTGTTCCTGCGCAAAGTGGAGTCTCGCTTCATGCTATACAAGGAGATGATGCTATCAGCTCTAGCACTGTCCACAGACATGCCACCCCGGCCAGGGTAGCATTTATGGACTGCTGATGACTGGGGCTCTCACATGAGCCCAAACACTAGATGTTTCGGTTGCTGGTTACCAAACTTAAGTCCGCCCACTTAACAAGTGTACTGGCTCCCACAGGCATAAGAGCACTATTGTAAGTGAGCTGGTGAACCATCTCCTCACACGAGGCAGCTGCTATTGGTCCATACGAGGCAGCTGCTATTGGTCCATACGAGGCAGCTGCTATTGGTCCAAACTAGGCAGCTGCTATTGGTCCATACGAGGTAGCTGCTATTGGTCCATACGAGGCAGCTGTTATTGGCCCATACGAGGCAGCTGCTATTGGTTCATACGAGGCAGCTGCTATTGGTCCATACGAGGCAGCTGCTATTGGTCCAAACTAGGCAGCTGCTATTGGTCCATGCGAGGTAGCTGCTATTGGCCCATACGAGGCAGCTGCTATTGGTCCGTACAAGGTAGCTGCTATTGGCCCATACGAGGCAGCTGCTATTGGTCCATACGAGTTAGCTGCTATTGGTCCATACGAGGTAGCTGCTATTGGCCCATACGAGGCAGCTGCTATTGGTCCATACGTGGCAGCTGCTATTGGTCCATACGAGACAGCTGCTATTTTCTCCCATACGAGGCAGCTGCTATTGGTCCATACGAGGCAGCTGCTATTGGTCCATACGAGGCAGCTCCTATTGGTCCATACGAGGCAGCTGCTATTGGTCCATACGAGGCAGCTGCTATTGGCCCATACGAGGCAGCTGCCATTGGCCCATACGAGGCAGCTGCTATTGGTCCATATGTGGCAGCTGCTATTGGTCCATACGAGGCAGCTGCTATTGGTCCATACGAGGCAGCTGCTATTGGCCCATACGAAGCAGCTGCTATTGGTCCATATGAGGCAGCTGCTATTGGTCCATACGAGGCAGCTGCTATTGGTCCGTACGAGGCAGCTGCTATTGGTTCATACGAGGCAGCTGCTATTGGTCCATACGAGGCAGCTGCTATTGGCCCATACGAAGCAGCTGCTATTGGTCCATACGAGGCAGCTGCTATTGGCCCATACGAAGCAGCTGCTATTGGTCCATATGAGGCAGCTGCTATTGGTCCATACTAGGCAGCTGCTATTGGTCCATGCGAGGCAGCTGCTATTGGTCCATACGAGGCAGCTGCTATTGGTCCATACGAGGCAGCTGCTATTGGTCTATATGAGGTAGCTGCTATTGGCCCATACGAGGCAGCTGCTATTGGTCCACACTAGGCAGCTCCAATTGGTCCATGCGAGGCAGCTGCTATTGGTCCATACGAGGCAGCTGTTATTGGCCCATACGAGGCAGCTCCTATTGGTCCATACGAGGCAGCTGCTATTGGTCCATACGAGGCAGCTGTTATTGGCCCATACGAGGCAGCTCCTATTGGTCCATACGAGGCAGCTGTTATTGGCCCATACGAGGCAGCTCCTATTGGTCCATACGAGATGTGAGAGTTTTGATGTGACTTGTGAGAAGTTTGTGGAATAAAATGTAATTGGTATAAGGAATTGAGCTCGGAAAAATTTCTAAGAATTTTCTTTATTCTTTAACCTTTATTCCTGTCGTGATATTCAATTAGGTCGCCTGAGGAAGGACTTGCTTAGCTAACACACCAGTGTAGTAAACAGCTCATTCCTCACTTTGGGACCATGTATGAACAATTGACTAGGCGCGAGCAAACACCGAGACCCCAATGAAAATTGAAATCCCCTCTCTTAGGTCGCTGACCTTCGCCAATCGCCGAAGCGAATCTAGCGAGTAGGTCAAGGGCTCTCACAACAATAATTTATTGTTGTGTGGTGCCGTATATTTGATCCAAAGCTCAGAATCAGTCTCAATTTTATTAGTCGAGTGTGAAGAACGTTTGCATAACAATAATAATGTGTGGGGTGTAACGAAAAGACAGTGTTAACCATAACAACTTAGTTTATTCAATAAAGTACTAACTACTACAACAAAACAAAAAGAAATGTCAATGACGTTACTCGAAATCCTTCCTGTGACACTATTAATGACAGCTAGACACCAGCTCCTCGGACTGCATAATGAACTAACTCGAACATAAGCGTGACCACAGAGGAATCAACAAGAAACAAGAACTAACAGATCTATAATCACAATTACAACAAATGACACAGTAGGTTCTGAAATACGTCTCCAGTAACCTCCTAACTGTTCTACGCCTCAGTGCAGTCTACACCTGCAATAGATGGTTGCAATGCAATCAAATCAGTAGTCTTTCAATGACAACAATAACTAATGGGTTCATTGGCAACTCCAGCAACCCTTCCTCATATTAATCCTTACGTTAACACTCCGTCCCACGGACGATCAACAATCAATAACAATTGATTTACGTTAATAACAAAATTGCATCTACGTTAATAACAAGGTAAAATTTACGTTAAATTAATAATTCTTACAACTGTCACTAGTAACGCGGAAATTACACAACACTCTACCCGTCGAGCATTCAGTGAGAAAATCCCATTAATCCCTGTACTACCAGACAGCTGATTAATTTCTTTACTAGTTACGTTAATTTACGTTAATCGGTTACTAATCACTCAGCGATGGTAAACTCTGATTTTCAATGTCTAAAGTGCTAAGAGAACGGTAATCACTCGTGATTACCTTTAGAGTAATTAATTACTATCCTCAAGATCAATAATTAAACAATTAAAATACGCAACCTTTCACACTGGCTCAGCAATTTACATTAAGGTATGACTTCCGTCTGAGCCTTCCATACTCAGACCAATTAAGGTGGCTAATAACAGTAATTAGCACCACGTTTACGTTATTCTAAAATGACGTTACTCCTCCCACGAGTCAATCAAGTGCCGGTACTTCCGGGCAGATAAATAACGACGTTACGTTAATGGAACAATGTAGCCTTCGTGTGAGTCGATCAAACAAGGATCGAGGTTAATTACTTTGACTTCCTGAAACACGTCAATTACCCGGCCCACTGACCGTTAATTACGACAGACAATACTCTAATTCTTATCTGGCTGATGGCTAGGCTCCTCGAGACTACCGTAGCTGCTTGCAGGAAAGTAAATTAACCCAAACGTATTCTACGTTACTCAAATTGTCAAAGGACAAATTCTCTTAAAGCAATGGGCGTTCCCTTGGTTACGTTATATTAATTGCCTCGCAATCACCTCACTGAATACTGGACTTCGATGTCCTACCAGATAACCAGGAGAATATATGTGTACCCAAGTACTCGTCTACAGCCGAGTTCACCCACGACAATGACAAATCACACTAACAAATCACAGTGATTTACGTTACAATCCGGTTGCAATGACAATACTGCAGAACCTAGTAAAATAACATACATGACATGAACCCTCTAGAACACTGCCCCACAATGATTTTACTGAACTGCAATCACATACGGTGATGCTCAACACTAGCAACAATCACCATCAAATAACAACCCCTTTGCAATAACACACACGGCAAGTACTCTAATTTCCAATTATTAGAATACTGCCCACACTTACTTACTTACTGTTGCAAATGATCCCAGTGCTCTCAATAACCCCCTTGAACATAGGTCAATATATATCAATCACCACACAGTAAATAACACAATAACACTGGGCACCGTGACACTGCGATTATATATATATATATATATATATATATATATATATATATATATATATATATATATATATATTAATATATATATATATATATATATATATATATATATATATATATATATATATATATATATATATATATATATATATATATATATATATATATATATATATATATATATAATTACTGCTGACACATGTAGCCTACAGCTATCAAACGTTATTGGGAACACTAAGGAGATCTCACACTCCTAAATCACATGGGTGAGTGATTTATCGATCACGCATGTCGATAAACACTCTCGAGAGTTACCTTACTCGACAGAGCGGTGCCGGTCTCTCCAGCCAGCCTCGTCACTCACCAAATTCTACCAAAATTACGTTAATACATATATATATAAATATAAATCACACTTGTCATGGCCCTGGGAACAATACAAGAAATTAAGACCACACTGTGGTACACTCCACAATAATCATTGCCAGGAATCACTGGCGTTACACATACCTGAGTGCTCAGTGTTGGAATTCCACACCTGCAAGACCACACATGGAAATGATATCACTCCATCCCACGGACGATCAAAAATGACTACCACAATGGAATATTATAATTATTACATGGCCATCCTCTCAGTCCTTGGCTAATCTATGTATACTCTGTTCCCGTGTGTACCCACACACACACACACACACACACTGTACGTCTGTGTACACCAGACATAAGTCCCTCTTATGTCTGTGATAAAGGTGATTATCTCCTCGCCCACAATTCACTCCACCTGAACAGGTGCTGCATGACAATGTGACGGAACACGTGACCTCGAATTCAAGCTTTTAGAGACTAACTGATCACCAGACATACACACATAGGTACTTACTCATTCACACTGCCGGCTACACACCATTCTCATACATCAGGCACCCCGCTATAGGTGGCTGACTCGCTCAGGGTGGAGTAGGCGGCGGTAATACCTTACGTGGTATTTATTCAAAAAAATTGGCGCACACTCGAACCCCTCCCACTCAACACACGGCTCGGCTCGCACACTCGATCCACCGGTGAAGTGTAGCGTTCGTACCCAGGTGACGCGCACAACGATAGCGTCTCACACAAACATGGTAAATTTGCCTTAACACTGACACGAATTTCCCCGTTCCCATCGACTGCTACAGAGCACTAGCAAGTCTAATCAACACTGGTATGGGATCTACGAGTCCGTTACTGCTCGTATGCACATTCCACACGATCCCAGATCACTGTACCTCACCCACTGTACACAATGTCTTAAACCCCTCCAAGCGACGACTTCGGCTGGATTCTGTGACGACCGCTGTCGTTGGTGAAGCAGGAAGCATCAGCAGTTGAGTAGTCCAGCCACCACGACGCCCTATACTTCAATTTGGCCGAATTGAGTACAGAAAGCGTCTTGACAAGGTGGCAGCTGGGTTCAGAATGATGCTTACACCGGCGATCCCCGCGTCCTTCTCGAAATAACCAATGAGAGGAAGGCATACAGCGGCCTACCCCTCTCATCCAATCAGCGACGGTGTAGCATAGCCCCTAGGGCAACTCCAAGATGGCCGACCAGCATGGCGGCTCAAGATGTTTACTAAGATGGCGGCTGTTTCCATGACAACGACTCAAGTAGCCAGCGAGCACGGGAGGCCCACAACTCACCCACGCCTGGGCCTAGCTGTTCCTGCGCAAAGTGGAGTCTCGCTTCATGCTATACAAGGAGATGATGCTATCAGCTCTAGCACTGTCCACAGACATGCCACCCCGGCCAGGGTAGCATTTATGGACTGCTGATGACTGGGGCTCTCACATGAGCCCAAACACTAGATGTTTCGGTTGCTGGTTACCAAACTTAAGTCCGCCCACTTAACAAGTGTACTGGCTCCCACAGGCATAAGAGCACTATTGTAAGTGAGCTGGTGAACCATCTCCTCACACGAGGCAGCTGCTATTGGTCCATACGAGGCAGCTGCTATTGGTCCATACGAGGCAGCTGCTATTGGTCCAAACTAGGCAGCTGCTATTGGTCCATACGAGGTAGCTGCTATTGGTCCATACGAGGCAGCTGTTATTGGCCCATACGAGGCAGCTGCTATTGGTTCATACGAGGCAGCTGCTATTGGTCCATACGAGGCAGCTGCTATTGGTCCAAACTAGGCAGCTGCTATTGGTCCATGCGAGGTAGCTGCTATTGGCCCATACGAGGCAGCTGCTATTGGTCCATACGAGTTAGCTGCTATTGGTCCATACGAGGTAGCTGCTATTGGCCCATACGAGGCAGCTGCTATTGGTCCATACGTGGCAGCTGCTATTGGTCCATACGAGGCAGCTGCTATTTTCTCCCATACGAGGCAGCTGCTATTGGTCCATACGAGGCAGCTGCTATTGGTCCATACGAGGCAGCTCCTATTGGTCCATACGAGGCAGCTGCTATTGGTCCATACGAGGCAGCTGCTATTGGCCCATACGAGGCAGCTGCCATTGGCCCATACGAGGCAGCTGCTATTGGTCCATATGTGGCAGCTGCTATTGGTCCATACGAGGCAGCTGCTATTGGTCCATACGAGGCAGCTGCTATTGGCCCATACTAGGCAGCTGCTATTGGTCCATACGAGGCAGCTGCTATTGATCCAGACGAGGCAGCTGCTATTGGCCCATACGAGGCAGCTGCTATTGGTCCATACGAGGCAGCTGCTATTGGTCCATACTAGGCAGCTCCTATTGGTCCATACGAGGCAGCTGCTATTGGTCCATACGAGGTAGCTGTTTTGGTCCATACGAGGCAGCTCCTATTGGTCCACACGAGGCAGCTGCTATTGGTCCACACGAGGCAGCTCCTACCGGCCCCCATTTCCTAAACGTTTACACCATTCATTTAAGTATCTCGCTTCTAATGATGCCCAACTTACGTCAATTTGAAGACATTGTCCTTATCTACCTTCTCAGTTTCCGTCAGTATTATGTATGAAGTAATCATGTCCACAAAATTCCCTTTTCTCTCTTCAGGGGGTTGAAAGTTCCAGTTTCCTTAAATTGCTCTCTTGACTGAGCTCTCTATGTGTGTTTTTTATGCTGAGATATGCAATAGCTGGAAATTTATTTTTTTAATATTTTTGGAAGGGAAAAGATTTTTCAGTTTTTCTCACATTTCTCTCACTTGGAGGGAAGTTGGCTGTTTAGTTAACGCAGAAAATGCATTGTATGTTTTTTTGTTTTGTTTAGTGCAATAAATGTGCGTGTGTGTGTATTCACCTAGTTGTGCTTGCGGGGGTTGACCTCTGCTTTTTCGGCCCGCCTCTCAACTGTCAATCAACTGTTTTACTACCTTTTTTTTCCACACCACACACCAGGAACCTGCCCGTGACAATTGACTAACTCCCCGGTACCTATTTACTGCTAGGTAACAGGGGCATTCAGGGTGAAAGAAACTTTGCCCATTTGTTTCTTCTTGGTGCGGGAATCGAACCCGCGCCACAGAATTACGAGTACTGCGCGCTATCCACTAGGCTACCAGGCCTCTAGTGTGCGTGTGGTTGTGTGTGTGTGTACTCACCTAGTTGTACTCACCTAGTTGTGTTTGCGGGGGTTGAGCTCTGGCTCTTTGTTCCCGCCTCTCAACCGTCAATCAACAGGTGTACAGGTTCCTGAACCTATTGGGCTCTATCATATCTACACTTGAAACTGTGCATGGAGTCAGCCTCCACCACATCACTTCCTAATGCATTCCATTTGTCAACCACTTTGGCACTAAAAAAGTTCTTTCTAATATCTCTGTGGCTCATTTGGGCATTCAGTTTCCACCTGTGTTCCCTAGTGCGTGTGCCCCTTGTGTTAAATAGCCTGTCTTTATCTACCCTATCAATTCCCTTCAGAATCTGGAATGTGGTGATCATGTCCCCACTTAACTCTTCTGTCTTCCAGCGAAGTGAGGTTTAATTCCCGTAGTCTCTCCTCGTAGCTCATACCTCTCAGCTCGGGTACTAGTCTGGTGGCAAACCTTTGAACCTTTTCCAGTTTAGTCTTATCCTTGACTAGATATGGACTCTATGCTGGGGCTGCATACTCCAGGATTGGCCTGACATATGTGGTATACAAAGTTCTGAATGATTCTTTACACAAGTTTCTGAATGCCGTTCGTATGTTGGCCAGCCTGGCATATGCCGCTGATGTTATCCTCTTGATATGTGCTGCAGGAGACAGGTCTGGCGTGATATCAACCCCCAAGTCTTTTCCTTTCTCTGACTCCTGAAGAATTTCCTCTCCCAGATGATACCTTGTATCTGGCCTCCTGCCAGATGTGTGTGTGTGTGTGTGTGTGTGTGTGTGTGTGTGTGTGTGTGTGTGTGTGTGTGTGTGTGTGTGTGTGTGTATTCACTTACTTGTATTCACCTAGTTGTGCTTAAGTGGTTGAGCTCTGCTCTTTCGGCCCGCCTCTCAACTGTCAATCAACTGTTTCTACTACTACTTTTTTTATTTTTTTTCTCCACACCGCACACACACACACACACACACACACACACACACACACACACACACACACACACACACACACCAGAAAGCAGCCTGTGACAGCTGACTAACTCCCAGGTACCCATTTACTGCTAGGTAACAGGGGCATAGGGTGAAAGAAACTCTGCCCATCGTTTCTCGCTGGCGCCCGGGATCGAACCCGGAACCGCAGGATCACGTGCCCAGCGTGCTATCCGCTCGGCCACCGGCTCCCCCTGTGTACTCACCTAGTTGTACTTGCGGGGGTTGAGCTCTGGCTCTTAGGAGTGTGTGTACTCACCTAATTGTACTCACCTAATTGTGCTTGCGGGGGTTGAGCTCTGGCTCTTTGGTCCCGCCTCTCAACCGTCAATCAACTGGTGTACAGATTCCTGAGCCTATTGGGCTCTATCATATCTACATTTGAAACTGTGAATGGAGTCAGCCTCCACCACATCACTTCCTAATGCATTCCATTTGCTAACTACTCTGACACTGAAAAAGTTCTTCTAACGTCTCTGTGGCTCATTTGGGTACTCAGCTTCCACCTGTGTCCCCTTGTTCGCGTCCCACCAGTGTTGAAAAGTTCATCCTTGTTTACCCGGTCGATTCCCCTGAGGATTTTGTAGGTTGTGATCATGTCCCCCCTTACTCTTCTGTCTTCCAGTGTCGTGAGGTGCATTTCCCGCAGCCTTTCCTCATAACTCATGCCTCTTAGTTCTGGGACTAGTCTAGTAGCATACCTTTGGACTTTTTCCAGCTTCGTCTTGTGCTTGACAAGGTACGGGCTCCATGCTGGGGCCGCATACTCCAGGATTGGTCTTACATATGTGGTGTACAAGATTCTGAATGATTCCTTACACAGGTTCCTGAACGCCGTTCTGATGTTAGCCAGCTAACATCCAGTTAGTTAGATGTGTGTGTGTGTGTGTGTGTGTGTGTGTGTGTGTGTGTGTGTGTGTGTGTGTGTGTGTGTGTGTGTGTGTGTGTGTAATATGTAATAGATATTACATAGAGGAACTATAGGTCGGGAATCCGTACATTAGACAACCAACGGTTAGAATGGCAGGGCCCAAGAGCTGTAACCTGATTCTGTAGGTAAAATAGTAAATACTGTGCGGACTGGACTATGATAATGTGTGTGTATCTGGGGAGTCCAGATACGCGAATTCGATCCTATTCAATGCCTCAGATATTTTCTCGTAGATAGCCTATTTTTCTGCGACTTCATTGTAACAGCCACACAAGGGGAATGGTCTGATTACCATTACAATCTCCATTCATCAGGGGAAAGAAATGGGAGCATCGGTTAAGGCTTTAGCGGAGGGAGTCACTGGGGAAGAGTTACACGGTCGTATTACTCTCCCGCTGACGTAGTTCTGGGGCGGACAACGCTCTTCACGGAGTCACAGGTGACCTTTAGCCTGGGATATTGTTCGTTAGAATATGTGCGGAATGGAGTGCGTGCCTGTGTTCCTGTAAGGTATTAATGAGAGGTTGCTCTCTCTCTCTCTCTCTCTCTGTCTGTCTGTCTCTCTCTCTCTGTCTCTCTCTGTCTCTCTCTCTCTCTCTCTCTCTCTCTCTCTCTCTCTCTCTCTCTCTCTCTCTCTCTCTCTCTCTCTCTCTCTCTCTCTCTCTCTCTCTCTCTCTCTCTCTCTCTCTCTCTCTCTCTCTCTCTCTCTCTCTCTCTCTCTCTTTCTCTCTCTTTCTCTCTATCCAGCCACTAGGGGGGGGGGGTAGAGGGTAGACCGACGGTCTGGCTCCATGCAAGTCGGCGTTCAATCCCCGACTGTCTACAAGTGATAAAGATTGATAAAGATTAAGCCACCCAAGAGGTGGCACGGGCATGAATAGCCCGTAAGGTCTACAAGTGATTGGGCACCATTCTTTATCTCCGTCCCATCCCTAACCCTTATTCTGACCCCTTCCCAGTGATTGGGCACCATTCCTTCCCTCCCGTCCCATCTCTAATCCTTATCCTGACCCCTTCCTAGTGATTGGGCACCATTCCTTCCCTCCGTCCCATCCCTAATCCTTATCCTGACCCCTTCCCAGTGATTGGGCACCATTCCTTCCCTCCCGTCCCATCCCTAATCCTTATCCTGACCCCTTCCTAGTGATTGGGCACCATTCCTTCCCTCCGTCCCATCCCTAATCCTTAGTCTGACCCTTTCCAAGTACTTGAAGGGGGTCAAGATAAGTCGTAATGGCTTGCTGCCATTATGCATATGTATACACCTGCCTTCATCCTATGCATAGGTATATACATGTTGTTTTAGATTTAGCGACTCAGGACGTAGTGTCCATGTAGCTCGTAAATATACCTGCCTCTACCACATGTATACGTATACACCTGCCTCCACCCCACACCTGAACAGGTATGTATACACCTGACTCCACCCCACATAACTGTACAGATCAGTACACATTTAATCCAGTATATTTAATCCAGGAACGCAGAGCCAATCAGAATATTGAACTCCGAGAACGTAGAACCAATCATTATATTTAATCCAGGAACACAGAGCCAATCAGGATATTTAATCCAGGAACACAGAGCCAATCAGGATATTTAATCCAGGATCGTACAGCCAATCAGGATATTGAACTCCGGGCACACTCTGTATTCCACCACTGCCACCTGTAAATCATTTACACGCATATAAGCTGCTCCATTTGGCTCAAGGCCGCTCGTGGGTATGTATAAGTATACTTAGAGTATATTTTATAAGTATACCATTATAGGAGTCAGTATGGACCTGGGGGAAACATGGCTTTGTTGACTAGTTGATGTGGCAGCGTTGCTTTTGTTTACAAGTGAAGGTCAGATATGTGTGAGGGAATTGTGGTGTAACTACCAGCTGCCTCATTCCAGCTGTTCCCTGAGTTAAAAAAAAAATTACAGACCGATAGCACTAGCATTCATAAAAATCATAATAAATATCATATCATAATAAATAATCATAAATCATAATAAATCATAATAAATCATCATAAAAATTGTTGAGAGAGTGCTAAGAAGTAAGATCACAAAATACATGGAATCACAGCATCTCCATAACCCCGGACAACATGGTTTCAGAACAGGGCGCTCTTGCCTGTCGCAGTTGCTGGACCACTATGATATGGCATTAGATGCTATGGAAGACAAACAAAACGCTGATGTAATTTACACAGATTTCGCAACAGCTTTTGATAAATGTGACCATGGTGTTATTGCACATAAAATGCGTTCAAAAGGAATTACAGGGAAAATAGGCAGATGGATCTACAATTTCCTGACTAACAGAACCCAATGTGTAATAGTCAACAAAATAAAATCCAGCCCATCAACCGTGAAGAGCTCAGTCTCCCAGGGTACTGTGCTTGCTCTAGTACTTTTTCTCATCCTCATATCGGACATAGACAAGAACACAACCTATAGCACTGTATCATCCTTTGCAGATGACACTAGGATTTTCATGACCAGTATTAAGAAGTCCTCGTCTTGGCAAGTTGTCAAAGACAGGGGTCTTAAGAAGACCTTGGCAAACCCGACAACTAATAGCCTACACCTAAGGACTTTTAATGCATTTGACGTATCAGAGGACGAGTGCTGTGTTGTTCAAAGAGGAGGCAAAGACAAAGTAACGAGGAGCATTGAAGCGCAGGTCCCTCAAACTGCTCGAAAGGAAAAGGGAGAATCGAAGCGAATTTTGGTTGTGGGAGATTCCCAGGTGAGGTATTTAGACAGAACGTTTTGTGCCAGAGATAGGGGGAACAGATTAAGGGTTTGCTATCCGGGAGCTGGAATTGGTGATAATGTTGGAAACATGAATGATATTATGACGGGAAATGGAAACAAACCCATTATTTGTATTAGTGAAGGGGGTAATGATGTTGGGTGAGTTAGGAGTGAGGAACTAATACGGAGATTCAGGACAGCCATTGAATTAGTCAGGAGCAAGGGAGGAATCCCGATCATATGTGGCATTCTTCCAAGAAAGGGAGTGAGAAATGAATGGATCTCGAGGGCACTTGGTGTCAATTGCCGGCTGGAAAGATATTGCAAATCAAATGCAATATCTTTCATAGAAACTGGGAACACTTCTATGGAAGAAATGAAATGTATGCTCGTGATGGGGTGCATCTATCGAGGGCTGGGGTTGTTGCGGTTGCGAACTCGTTGGAAGAAGTGGTTAGAGGTGTTTGTTTGGGTTTAAACTGTTAGTAGATAGAGGTATGGGAATTGATTTGGAGGAAGGAGGTAAAAAAAGTATGTGTTTGTGGGAGAAAGGAATTGGCAAAATGATCAGGGAAAGAAAAGGGCCTCAAAATAACAATTCACTTAGGGTATATTACACTAACAGTAGAAGTCTAAGAAATAAAATTAACGAATTAAATGCTCTTGTCTGCACAGAAAAAATAGATATTATTGCACTTACCGAAACGTGGATGAATGTAGAAAATAGAGAACTATTAGCTGAATATCAAATAAATGGATTTAAACTATTTCACACAGATAGATATATTAGACGAGGAGGTGGAGTAGCCATATATGTTAGGGACAATTTGAAATTTAGTCTCAAAGAGGGAATCAAAACTGAGCCACACACAGAAACTATTTGGATAGAATTAAACGAAAAAGCTAATAATATTATAATAGGAGTTATATATAGGCCACCAAATTTAGACAGAATGGAAGCAAAGCATCTATGGGATGAAATATCTAGAGCATCTAGATCTAACAGTATTTATGTCATGGGTGACTTTAATTTTAGTGGAATAAACTGGTTGAACAAAACAGGGAATAGTGAAGCAGAAGAGTTTCTAGAATTAATTGACGATTGCTTGCTTACGCAACACATTAAGGAACCAACACAGGAAAATAATATTTTAGATTTAGTGTTAACTAACAGGGAAACACAAATTAATAACATCGAAATAGGGAGTGAGCTAGGGAACAGTGATCACAAAGAAATCAGATTTAGCATAGAATGGAATAGACCTGAAGGAGAAAATTCTGTTAAAGTGCCAGATTTTCGAAAAGCTGATTTTAATAGCCTAAGAAATTTTTTGGGTCAAATAAGAACATAAGAACAAAGGTAACTGCAGAAGGCCCATACGAGGCAGCTCCTATCTATAACCACCCAATCCCACTCATATACTTGTCCAACCCACGCTTGAAACAATCAAGGGACCCCACATCCACCACATTACGCGGCAATTTGTTCCACAAATCAACAACCCTGTTACTGAACCAGTATTTACCCAAGTCTGTCCTAAATCTAAACTTATCCAATTTAAACCCATTGTTTCGTGTTCTGTCTTGTGTTGATATTTTTAATACCCTATTAATATCTACCCTGTTATGTCCATTCATCCACTTGTAAACCTCTATCATGTCACCCCTAACTCTTCGCCTTTTCAGTGAATGCAACTTAAGCTTTGTTAATCTTTCTTAATATGAAAGATTTCTAATTTGGGGAATTAACTTAGTCATCCTACGTTGGACACGTTCAAGTGAATTTATATCCATTCTATAATACGGCGACCAAAACTGAACTGCATAATCTAAATGGGGCCTACCCAGAGCAAGATATAGCTTAAGAACCACACCAGGTGTCTTGTTACTAACGCTTCGATTAATAAATCCCAGTGTCCTATTCGCCTTATTACGAACATTCATGCATTGATCCTTTTGTTTTAAATTCTTACTAATCATAACTCCCAGATCCCTTTCGCAATCCGACTTCGCAATCTAAACACCATCTAGCTCGTATCTTGTAACTCATAAGAACGACTATTGCAGTAACTATTGCAGCAGTAACTATTGCACCAGCAACCACTGCACCAGCAGCCATAGCGCAAGCAACTATTGCACCATATTATAAACAACAGAGGTCCCAGGACAGAGCCTTGAGGCACTCCACTTACAACATTTTCCCACTCTGACATAAGAACATAAGAACTTAAGAACAAAAGCAACCGCAGAAGGCCCACCGGCCCACACAAGCAGCTCCCATCTACAACCACCCAATCCCACTCATATACTTGTCCAACCCGCGCTTGAAACAATCGAGGGACACCACCTCCACCACGCCACGCGGCAATTGGTTCCACAAATCAACAACCCTGTTACTGAACCAGTATTTACCCACAAATAGATTGGAAAGTCTTGGGTATGGGGTGTGGGCCGGTCTTGGAGCGAGACATGAACCCAGCGATAGGTGACGTAAAAGGGGATTTAATATATAACTTATTTAAGAATATTCTAAACAAAGCACAGGCACGTAGTATACCATACAAATTGAATAGATCGAATACTAATGACCCAAAGTGGATAACAAATAATTTAAAGAACCTTATAGGTAAAAAGAGAGCTTGGTACAAAAGGATTAAGAATGGGGAAGTCAGTTTACAACACGAATTCATACAACTGGTTAGAAATGTTAAAAAAGATGTTAGGAAAGCAAAAAGAAACTATGAAGTTCGCATAGCAGAGCAAGCAAAGTCAAATCCTGAAGGTTTTTTCAGTTATATCGAACTAAGACTAGGGAAAGGATAGGTCCATTAAAATCTGAGACAGGTCAAATAACGGATAATGACAAGGAGATGAGTAGTATTTTTAACAAATATTTTATATCTGTATTTACTAAAGAAGAACTTAACAATATGCCTTCAGCCGAACAAGTCTATGTGGGTGGGGATGAGGACACGTTGACTAGTTTAGCAGTTACCATGGAGGATGTAATTAAACAATTAGAAAAACTAAAACCAAACAAATCCCCAGGGCCGGATGAAGTGTTTGCCAGGGTGCTTAAAGAATGCAAAGAGGAGCTTTGTGACCCACTGTCTACCATTATTAATAAATCAATAGAGTCAGGCAGAGTGCCAGATTCATGGAAGGTAGCTAATGTGGTACCAATTTTTAAGAATGGAGATAGATCACTTGCGTCAAACTATCGGCCAATTAGCCTAACGTCTATTGTGGGAAAGTTACTTGAATCAATAACTGCAAATACAATTCGTCTCCATCTTGAAAAACATAATTTAATAAATGAGTTGCAACATGGTTTTACAAATAGCCGTTCATGTTTAACAAATTTGCTAACTTTTTATTCCAGCATAGTTAACATAAGAACATAAGAACAAAGGTAACTGCAGAAGGCCTATTGGCCCATACGAGGCAGCTCCTATTCTATAACCACCCAATCCCACTCATATACTTGTCCAACCCGTGCTTGAAACAATCGAGGGACCCCACCTCCACAATGTTACTCGGCAATTGGTTCCACAAATCAACAACCCTGTTACTGAACCAGTATTTACCCAAATCTTTCCTAAATCTAAACTTATCCAATTTATATCCATTGTTTCGTGTTCTGTCCTGTGTTGATACTTTTAATACCCTATTAATATCCCCCCGGTTATGTCCATTCATCCACTTGTAAACCTCTATCATGTCACCCCTAACTCTTCGCCATTCCAGTGAATGCAACTAAAGCTTTGTTAATCTTTCTTCATATGAAAGATTTCTAATTTGGGGAATTAACTTAGTCATCCTACGCTGGACACGTTCAAGTGAATTTATATCCATTCTATAATATGGCGACCAAAACTGAACTGCATAATCTAAATGGGGCCTAACTAGAGCAAGATATAGCTTGAGAACCACACCAGGTGTCTTGTTACTAACGCTGCGATTAATAAATCCAAGTGTCCGATTTGCCTTATTACGAACATTTATGCATTGATCCTTTTGTTTTAAATTCTTACTAATCATAACTCCCAGATCCCTTTCGCAATCCGACTTCGCAATCACAACACCTGCTAGCTCGTATCTTGTAACTCTATCATCATTACCTAACCTCAGAACTTTACATTTATCAGCATTAAACTGCATCTGCCAATCCTTTGACCATTTCAAAACCCTATCTAGATCAACTTGAAGTGATAGTGAGTCCTCCTCCGAATTAATTTCCCTACCGATTTTCGTATCATCGGCAAATTTGCAAATGTTGCTACTCAAACCTGAATCTAAATCATTTATATATATTATAAACAACAGAGGTCCCAGGACAGAGCCTTGAGGCACTCCACTTACAACATTTTCCCACTCTGACTTGATTCCATTTATACTAACTCTCTGTTTCCTTTGGTATAGCCATGCCCTAATCCAGCTTAATATAGCACCCCCAATACCATGAGACTCTATTTTTTTAATCAGTCTTTCATGTGGCACTGTATCAAAAGCTTTGCTAAAGTCAAGGTATACAACATCGCAATCCTTACCACTATCAACTGCCTCAACAATGCTAGAATAAAAAGATAACAAATTTGTTAAACATGAACGGCCATTTATAAAACCATGTTGCGACTCAATTATTAATTTATGTTTTTCAAGATGAAGACGAATTTTATTTGCTATTATAGATTCGAGTAACTTTCCCACAATAGACGTTAGGCTAATTGGTCGATAGTTAGACGCAAGTGATCTATCTCCTTTCTTAAAAACTGGTATCACATTAGCAACTTTCCAAAACTCTGGCACTCTGCCTGACTCTATTGATTTATTAAATATGGTTGACAGTGGGTCACAAAGCTCCTCTTTGCATTCTTTAAGCACCCTAGCAAACACTTCATCCGGCCCTGGGGATTTGTTTGGTTTGAGTTTTACTATTTGTTTAAGAACATCCTCCCTGGTAACTGCTAAACTCGTCAACCTGTCCTCGTCCCCACCCACATAGACTTGTTCGGCTGAAGGCATATTGTTAAGTTCCTCTAGTTGTAGTTGAGGCAGTTGATAGTGGAAAGGATTGTGATGTGTACCTTGACTTTAGCAAAGCTCTTGATACAGTGCCAAATGAAAGACTAATTAAAAAAATAGAAGCTCATGGTATTGGGGGTGCTATATTAAGTTGGATTAGGACATGGCTATTCCAAAGGAAACAGAGAGTTAGTATTGATGGGGTTAAGTCAGAGTGGGATAATGTTGTTAATGGAGTACCTCAAGGCTCTGTCCTGGGACCTCTGTTGTTTATAATATATATAAATGATTTAGATTCAGGTTTGAGTAGCAACATTTGCAAATTTGCCGATGATACGAAAATCGGCAGGGAAATTAATTCGGAGAAGGACTCACTATCACTTCAAGTTGATCTAGATAGGGTTTTGAAATGGTCAAAGGATTGGCAAATGCAGTTTAATGCTGATAAATGTAAAGTTCTGAGGATAGTCAATGATGATAGAGCTACAAGATACGAGCTAGATGGTGTTGAGATTGCGAAAGGGATCTGGGAGTTATGATTAGTTAGAATTTAAAACAAAAGGATCAATGCATGAATGTTCGTTTTAAGGCGAATAGGACACTGGGATTTATTAATCGAAGCGTTAGTAACAAGACACCTGGTGTGGTTCTTAAGCTATATCTTGCTCTGGTTAGGCCCCATTTAGATTATGCAGTTCAGTTTTGGTCACCGTATTATAGAATGGATATAAATTCACTTCAACGTGTCCAACGTAGGATGACTAAATTAATTCCCCAAATTTGAAATCTTTCATATGAAGAAAGATTAACAAAGCTTAAGTTGCATTCACTGGAAAGGCGAAGAGTTAGGGGTGACATGATAGAGATTTACAAGTGGATGAATGGATATAACAGGGGGGATATTAATAGGGAATTAAAAATATCAACACAAGACAGAACATAAGAACATAAGAACAAAGGCAACTGCAGAAGGCCTGTTGGCCCATACGAGGCAGCTCCTATTCTATAACCACCCAATCCCACTCATATACTTGTCCAACCCGTGCTTGAAACAATCGAGGGACCCCACCTCCACAATGTTACGCGGCAATTGGTTCCACAAATCAACAACCCTGTTACTGAACCAGTATTTACCCAAGTCTTTCCTAAATCTAAACTTATCCAATTTATACCCATTGTTTCGTGTTCTGTCCTGTGTTGATACTTTTAATACCCTATTAATATCCCCCCGGTTATGTCCATTCATCCACTTGTAAACCTC
This sequence comes from Procambarus clarkii, assembly GCF_040958095.1. Taxonomy (NCBI): domain Eukaryota; kingdom Metazoa; phylum Arthropoda; class Malacostraca; order Decapoda; family Cambaridae; genus Procambarus; species Procambarus clarkii. Next base: position 35,641,544 of record NC_091174.1, on the reverse strand, counting down.
TATCATGTCACCCCTAACTCTTCGCCTTTCCAGTGAATGCAACTTAAGCTTTGTTAATCTTTCTTCATATGAAAGATTTCTAATTTGGGGAATTAACTTAGTCATCCTACGCTGGACACGTTCAAGTGAATTTATATCCATTCTATAATATGGCGACCAAAACTGAACTGCATAATCTAAATGGGGCCTAACTAGAGCAAGATATAGCTTGAGAACCACACCAGGTGTCTTGTTACTAACGCTGCGATTAATAAATCCAAGTGTCCGATTTGCCTTATTACGAACATTTATGCATTGATCCTTTTGTTTTAAATTCTTACTAATCATAACTCCCAGATCCCTTTCGCAATCCGACTTCGCAATCACAACACCATCTAGCTCGTATCTTGTAACTCTATCATCATTACCTAACCTCAGAACTTTACATTTATCAGCATTAAACTGCATCTGCCAATCCTTTGACCATTTCAAAACCCTATCTAGATCAACTTGAAGTGATAGTGAGTCCTCCTCCGAATTAATTTCCCTACCGATTTTCGTATCATCGGCAAATTTGCAAATGTTGCTACTCAAACCTGAATCTAAATCATTTATATATATTATAAACAACAGAGGTCCCAGGACAGAGCCTTGAGGCACTCCACTTACAACATTTTCCCACTCTGACTTGATTCCATTTATACTAACTCTCTGTTTTCTTTGGTATAGCCATGCCCTAATCCAGCTTAATATAGCACCCCCAATACCATGAGACTCTATCTTTTTAATCAGTCTTTCATGTGGCACTGTATCAAAAGCTTTGCTAAAGTCAAGGTATACAACATCGCAATCCTTACCACTATCAACTGCCTCAACAATGCTAGAATAAAAAGATAACAAATTTGTTAAACATGAACGGCCATTTATAAAACCATGTTGCGACTCAATTATTAATTTATGTTTTTCAAGATGAAGACGAATTTTATTTGCTATTATAGATTCGAGTAACTTTCCCACAATAGACGTTAGGCTAATTGGTCGATAGTTAGACGCAAGTGATCTATCTCCTTTCTTAAAAACTGGTATCACATTAGCAACTTTCCAAAACTCTGGCACTCTGCCTGACTCTATTGATTTATTAAATATGGTTGACAGTGGGTCACAAAGCTCCTCTTTGCATTCTTTAAGCACCCTGGCAAACACTTCATCCGGCCCTGGGGATTTGTTTGGTTTGAGTTTTACTATTTGTTTAAGAACATCCTCCCTGGTAACTGCTAAACTCGTCAACCTGTCCTCGTCCCCACCCACATAGACTTGTTCGGCTGAAGGCATATTGTTAAGTTCCTCTAGTTGTAGTTGAGGCAGTTGATAGTGGAAAGGATTGTGATGTGTACCTTGACTTTAGCAAAGCTCTTGATACAGTGCCAAATGAAAGACTAATTAAAAAAATAGAAGCTCATGGTATTGGGGGTGCTATATTAAGTTGGATTAGGACATGGCTATTCCAAAGGAAACAGAGAGTTAGTATTGATGGGGTTAAGTCAGAGTGGGATAATGTTGTTAATGGAGTACCTCAAGGCTCTGTCCTGGGACCTCTGTTGTTTATAATATATATAAATGATTTAGATTCAGGTTTGAGTAGCAACATTTGCAAATTTGCCGATGATACGAAAATCGGCAGGGAAATTAATTCGGAGAAGGACTCACTATCACTTCAAGTTGATCTAGATAGGGTTTTGAAATGGTCAAAGGATTGGCAAATGCAGTTTAATGCTGATAAATGTAAAGTTCTGAGGATAGTCAATGATGATAGAGCTACAAGATACGAGCTAGATGGTGTTGAGATTGCGAAAGGGATCTGGGAGTTATGATTAGTTAGAATTTAAAACAAAAGGATCAATGCATGAATGTTCGTTTTAAGGCGAATAGGACACTGGGATTTATTAATCGAAGCGTTAGTAACAAGACACCTGGTGTGGTTCTTAAGCTATATCTTGCTCTGGTTAGGCCCCATTTAGATTATGCAGTTCAGTTTTGGTCGCCGTATTATAGAATGGATATAAATTCACTTCAACGTGTCCAACGTAGGATGACTAAATTAATTCCCCAAATTTGAAATCTTTCATATGAAGAAAGATTAACAAAGCTTAAGTTGCATTCACTGGAAAGGCGAAGAGTTAGGGGTGACATGATAGAGATTTACAAGTGGATGAATGGATATAACAGGGGGGATATTAATAGGGAATTAAAAATATCAACACAAGACAGAACATAAGAACATAAGAACAAAGGCAACTGCAGAAGGCCTGTTGGCCCATACGAGGCAGCTCCTATTCTATAACCACCCAATCCCACTCATATACTTGTCCAACCCGTGCTTGAAACAATCGAGGGACCCCACCTCCACAATGTTACGCGGCAATTGGTTCCACAAATCAACAACCCTGTTACTGAACCAGTATTTACCCAAGTCTTTCCTAAATCTAAACTTATACAATTTATACCCATTGTTTCGTGTTCTGTCCTGTGTTGATACTTTTAATACCCTATTAATATCCCCCCGGTTATGTCCATTCATCCACTTGTAAACCTCTATCATGTCACCCCTAACTCTTCGCCTTTCCAGTGAATGCAACTTAAGCTTTGTTAATCTTTCTTCATATGAAAGATTTCTAATTTGGGGAATTAACTTAGTCATCCTACGCTGGACACGTTCAAGTGAATTTATATCCATTCTATAATATGGCGACCAAAACTGAACTGCATAATCTAAATGGGGCCTAACTAGAGCAAGATATAGCTTGAGAACCACACCAGGTGTCTTGTTACTAACGCTGCGATTAATAAATCCAAGTGTCCGATTTGCCTTATTACGAACATTTATGCATTGATCCTTTTGTTTTAAATTCTTACTAATCATAACTCCCAGATCCCTTTCGCAATCCGACTTCGCAATCACAACACCATCTAGCTCGTATCTTGTAACTCTATCATCATTACCTAACCTCAGAACTTTACATTTATCAGCATTAAACTGCATCTGCCAATCCTTTGACCATTTCAAAACCCTATCTAGATCAACTTGAAGTGATAGTGAGTCCTCCTCCGAATTAATTTCCCTACCGATTTTCGTATCATCGGCAAATTTGCAAATGTTGCTACTCAAACCTGAATCTAAATCATTTATATATATTATAAACAACAGAGGTCCCAGGACAGAGCCTTGAGGCACTCCACTTACAACATTTTCCCACTCTGACTTGATTCCATTTATACTAACTCTCTGTTTCCTTTGGTATAGCCATGCCCTAATCCAGCTTAATATAGCACCCCCAATACCATGAGACTCTATCTTTTTAATCAGTCTTTCATGTGGCACTGTATCAAAAGCTTTGCTAAAGTCAAGGTATACAACATCGCAATCCTTACCACTATCAACTGCCTCAACAATGCTAGAATAAAAAGATAACAAATTTGTTAAACATGAACGGCCATTTATAAAACCATGTTGCGACTCAATTATTAATTTATGTTTTTCAAGATGAAGACGAATTTTATTTGCTATTATAGATTCGAGTAACTTTCCCACAATAGACGTGAGGCTAATTGGTCGATAGTTAGACGCAAGTGATCTATCTCCTTTCTTAAAAACTGGTATCACATTAGCAACTTTCCAAAACTCTGGCACTCTGCCTGTCTCTATTGATTTATTAAATATGGTTGACAGTGGGTCACAAAGCTCCTCTTTGCATTCTTTAAGCACCCTGGCAAACACTTCATCCGGCCCTGGGGATTTGTTTGGTTTGAGTTTTACTATTTGTTTAAGAACATCCTCCCTGGTAACTGCTAAACTCGTCAACCTGTCCTCGTCCCCACCCACATAGACTTGTTCGGCTGAAGGCATATTGTTAAGTTCCTCTTTAGTAAATACAGATACAAAATATTTATTAAAAATACTACTCATAGTATTTTCATAGTAAATACTACTCGTGTTCATACTAGAACACGAAACAATGGGTATAAATAGTCTCAGTGAGAGGGTGTGTTAACCGGAGCTCCTGAGTGTTGTTATATTATCATAGCAATATGGATGTTGTAGTGAAGGACCTGGTGACTCTAGTGGGAGCCCTGAGGACAGAGTTGGACTCTCTGCGGGAGGAGGTGCGTCAGCTGAAAGAACAACGAGAAGTAACGAAGGAGGAGACCAGTAGTAAAGGAACCTCGTCTTGGAGAGTTGTGAAAGACAGGGGCCTTAAGAAGACTTTGATAAAGCCGCCTTCAAACGCCATAGCAACTTCTAATTCATTTGACGTTTTGGAGGACGAGTGCTGTAGTGTGACTGTTGATCGCGCAAAAGGGAAAGCAGCGAAGAGCAAGGAAGCGCAGGCCCCTCAGAGATTAAAGGAAGTACCTAAGCAAACCTTTGAGGAGATCTGTGGTCCAATGGCTAGGGGCGAGAGTCTGGGGTTCTTCTGGACGCCGGTTCGAGCCCCATACTGATCTCAGAAAGACTGATTAAAAAGATAGAGGCTCATGGTATTGGGGGTGCTATATTAAACTGGATTAGGGCATGGCTATACCAAAGGAAACAGAGAGTTAGTATAAATGGAGTCAAGTCAGAGTGGGAAAATGTTGTAAGTGGAGTGCCTCAAGGCTCTGTCCTTGGACCTCTGTTGTTTATAATATATATAAATGATTTAGATTCAGGTTTGAGTAGCAACATTTGCAAATTTGCCGATGATACGAAATCGGTAGGGAAATTAATTCGGAGGAGGACTCACTATCACTTCAAGTTGATCTAGATAGGGTTTTGAAATGGTCAAAGGATTGGCAGATGCAGTTTAATGCTGATAAATGTAAAGTTCTGAGGTTAGGTAATGATGATAGAGTTACAAGATACGAGCTAGATGGTGTTGAGATTGCGAAGTCGGATTGCGAAAGGGATCTGGGAGTTATGATTAGTAAGAATTTAAAACAAAAGGATCAATGCATAAATGTTCGTAATAAGGCAAATCGGACACTTGGATTTATTAATCGCAGCGTTAGTAACAAGACACCTGGTGTGGTTCTCAAGCTATATCTTGCTCTAGTTAGGCCCCCATTTAGATTTTGCAGTTCAGTTTTGGTCGCCATATTATAGAATGGATATAAATTCACTTGAACGTGTCCAGCGTAGGATGACTAAGTTAATTCCCCAAATTAGAAATCTTTCATATGAAGAAAGATTAACAAAGCTTAAGTTGCATTCACTGGAAAGGCGAAGAGTTAGGGGTGACATGATAGAGGTTTACAAGTGGGTGAATGGACATAACAAAGGGGATATTAATAGGGTATTAAAAGTATCAACACAAGACAGAACACGAAACAATGGGTATAAATTGTATAAGTTTAGATTTAGGAAAGACTTGGGTAAATACTGGTTCAGTAACAGGGTTGTTGATTTGTGGAACCAATTGCCGCGTAACATTGTGGAGGTGGGGTCCCTCGATTGTTTCAAGCATGGGTTGGACATGTATATGAGTGGGATTGGGTGGTTATAAATAGGAGCTGCCTCGTATGGGCCAATAGGCCTTCTACAGTTGCCTTTGTTCTTATGTTCTTATGTTCTTAACCTTAGTTGTGGGAGATTCCCAGATAAGGTATTTGGATAGAAGGTTTTGTGCTAGAGATAGGGGGAACAGGTTAAGGGTTTGCTATCCCGGAGCTGGCATTGGTGATATTATAAACAACATAAATGATATTATGGCTGGAAATGGGAACAATCCCATTATTTGCATTAGCGTGGGAGGAAATGATGTTGGTCGAGTTAGGAGTGAGGAACTGATTCAGAGGTATAAAACAGCCATAGAATTAGTTAGGAGCAAGGGAGGAATCCCGATCATATGTGGCATTCTTCCAAGAAAGGGAGTAGGAAATGGATACCGAGGGCACTTGGTGTCAATTGCCGGCTGGAAAGATATTGCAAATCAAATGCAATATCTTTCATAGAAAACTGGGAACACTTCTATGGAAGAAATTAAATGTATGCTCGTGATGGGGTGCATCTATCGAGAGCTAGGGTTGTTGCTGTTGCGAACTCGTTGGAAGAAGTGGTTAGAGGTGTTTGTTTGGGTTTAAACTGTTAGTAGATAGAGGTATGGGAATTGATTTGGAGGAAGGAGGTAATAAAAGTATGTGTTTGTGGGAGAAAGGAATTGGCAAAATGATCAGGGAAAGAGAAGGGCCTCAAAATAACAATTCACTTAGGGTATATTACACTAACAGTAGAAGTCTAAGAAATAAAATTAACGAATTAAATGCTCTTGTCTGCACAGAAAAAATAGATATTATTGCACTTACCGAAACGTGGATGAATGTAGAAAATAGAGAACTATTAGCTGAATATCAAATAAATGGATTTAAACTATTTCACACAGATAGATATATTAGACGAGGAGGTGGAGTAGCCATATATAAGAACATAAGAACATAAGAACAAAGGTAACTGCAGAAGGCCTATTGGCCCATACGAGGCAGCTCCTATTCTATAACCACCCAATCCCACTCATATACTTGTCCAACCCGCGCTTGAAACAATCGAGGGACCCCACCTCCACCACGTTACGCGGCAATTGGTTCCACAAATCTACAACCCTGTTACTGAACCAGTATTTACCCAAGTCTTTCCTAAATCTAAACTTATCCAATTTATACCCATTGTTTCGTGTTCTGTCCTGTGTTGATACTTTTAATACCCTATTAATATCCCCCTTGTTATGTCCATTCACCCACTTGTAAACCTCTATCATGTCGCCCCTAACTCTTCGCCTTTCCAGTGAATGCAACTTAAGCTTTGTTAATCTTTCTTCATATGAAAGATTTCTAATTTGGGGAATTAACTTAGTCATCCTACGCTGGACACGTTCAAGTGAATTTATATCCATTCTATAATATGGCGACCAAAACTGAACTGCAAAATCTAAATGGGGCCTAACTAGAGCAAGATATAGCTTGAGAACCACACCAGGTGTCTTGTTACTAACGCTGCGATTAATAAATCCAAGTGTCCGATTTGCTTTATTACGAACATTTATGCATTGATCCTTTTGTTTTAAATTCTTACTAATCATAACTCCCAGATCCCTTTCGCAATCCGACTTCGCAATCACAACACCATCTAGCTCGTATCTAGTAACTCTATCATCATTACCTAACCTCAGAACTTTACATTTATCAGCATTAAACTGCATCTGCCAATCCTTTGACCATTTCAAAACCCTATCTAGATCAACTTGAAGTGATAGTGAGTCCTCCTCCGAATTAATTTCCCTACCGATTTTCGTATCATCGGCAAATTTGCAAATGTTGCTACTCAAACCTGAATCTAAATCATTTATATATATTATAAACAACAGAGGTCCCAGGACAGAGCCTTGAGGCACTCCACTTACAACATTTTCCCACTCTGACTTGATTCCATTTATACTAACTCTCTGTTTCCTTTGGTATAGCCATGCCCTAATCCAGCTTAATATAGCACCCCCAATACCATGAGACTCTATTTTTTTAATCAGTCTTTCATGTGGCACTGTATCAAAAGCTTTGCTAAAGTCAAGGTATACAACATCGCAATCCTTACCACTATCAACTGCCTCAACAATGCTAGAATAAAAAGATAACAAATTTGTTAAACATGAACGGCCATTTATAAAACCATGTTGCGACTCAATTATTAATTTATGTTTTTCAAGATGAAGACGAATTTTATTTGCTATTATAGATTCGAGTAACTTTCCCACAATAGACGTTAGGCTAATTGGTCGATAGTTAGACGCAAGTGATCTATCTCCTTTCTTAAAAACTGGTATCACATTAGCAACTTTCCAAAACTCTGGCACTGAGTTGACTCTGGCCGGCAATTTTCATGTTTTCCCATATATGTTAAGGACAATTTGAAATGTAGTCTCAAAGAGGGAATCAAAACTGAGCCACACACAGAAACTCTTTGGATAGAATTAAACGCAAAAGCTAATAATATTATAATAGGAGTTATATATAGGCCACCAAATTTAGACAGAATGGAAGCAAAGCACCTATGGGATGAGATATCTAGAGCATCTAGATCTAACAGTATTTATGTTATGGGTGACTTTAATTTTAGCGGAATAAACTGGTTGAACAAAACAGGGAATAGTGAAGCAGAAGATTTTCTAGAATTAATTGACGATTGCTTTCTTACGCAACACATTAAGGAACCAACACGGGAAAACAATATTTTAGATTTAGTGTTAATTAACAGGGAAACACAAATTAATGACATCGAAATAGGGAGTGAGCTAGGGAACAGTGATCACAAAGAAATCAGATTTAGCATAGAATGGAATAGACCAGTAGGATAAAATTCTGTTAAAGTGCCAGATTTTCGAAAAGCTGATTTTAATAGCCTAAGAAATTTTTTGGGTCAAATTGATTGGAAAGTCTTGGGTATGGGGTGTGGGCCGATCTTGGAGCGAGACATGAGTAGTGGAAACCGGGCCAGAAGCCGGCAATTTTCATTTTTTCCCATGCCGGCTTCTGGCCCCTGGGTTTTAGCCGGGCCAGAAGCCGGCAATTTTCATGTTTTCCCATGCCGGCTTCTGGCCCCTGGGTTTTACGAACTTTTTTCCCTATGCCGGCTTCTGGCCCCTGGGTTTTACGAACTTTTTTTCCCATGCCGGCTTCTGGCCCCTGGGTTTTCTCGAATTTTTTCACCATGCCGGCTTCTGGCCCCTGGGTTTTACGAACTTTTTTTTCCCATGCCGGCTTCTGGCCCCTGGGTTTTCTCGAATTTTTTTTCCCATGCCGGCTTTTGGCCCCTGGGTTTTACGAACTTTTTTTTCCCATGCCAGCTTCTGGCTCGTGTATTTTTCTTTACCCCAGTGACCCATGCACAGGCACGTTCAAGGGGATTAAAATGCCGGCTTCTGGCCCCTGGGTTTTCTCGAAATAATTTTCATGGCCGGTCATTGGCCCCTGCCATTTTCGCTCAAGGGGATTAAACGGCCGCCTCAAGTCATCCCCAAATTTCGTTGGCTCAGTGACCCTGCACAGACATTGCTAATGGTCAATGACGTCACCAGCTAGCCGCTCAGCGTTCCTGCACCGACATGTTCGAGGGGATTAAAAAGCCGGTCTATGAGTCGTGTGTTTTGCGATACAACAGTGACCTTGAAACCTAATATAAAATACCATCATCCCTAGTCTATTTTTAATTTCATATTTACTTCCAACCATCGCCCATTACATTTATCAAAGGGGATCATGTATGTGAGGGAAGAACATAACTTCAGCACTGCAAGAAGTTATGTGTGTATTTTCAAGTTCGTCCCCTGCTGCCTGTATTTACCCAGGTCTTTTTCCTAAATATATAACTTATCCAATTCATTCCTATTCTGTTTCACATTGATACGTATAATAGGTTAATAATATTCCCCTTTACTATGACCATTCAGTCACACCTCTATCATGTCACCCCTATTTCTTCTTCGTCGTCGTCGTTCTAGAGAATGTAATTTGAGCTTTGACAATCTTTCTTAAAGGATTGTTTATTATACATAGGGCAAAAAATAAAACTGCTATCAGTCGTTTATATAAAAAAAACAGAGCCCTGGGCATTGGTGATTTCAATGCAAGTTCGGTAGTGACCCTATCCTTATGCACGTCTCACATTCGCTTAAAACACACCTCCCACACCATTTATCAAATAAAAAAAAACTCATTCAGTAAAAGCAAGCCTCTCATATTTTTGAAATAAGGCCTTCTGCAGTTACCACCTTTTGTGACGTCATCATCCCTAATGTGGTGCGAGGCGCGCTAAATGCGGATCCCAGGAGGTACACACATAAGTGTGAACTCTTAATCTGGCTTAATACCTCACCTATACTCTGTGCTTCATCAAAGTTGATATTCAGCTACAATAGCTCGTATTTTCGCTCGTTGCTTATATTTTCTGTTATTCATAAACCCTAATCAAACATTCCTAACCTAACCTAACCTAACATATTATATATAACAAACTAATACATTCTACAGAACAGTTATTGTTATTGTTTAGTGAAAAGCGAACTCAGGTATAGGGATAAGGTATTGCTGGCCATTAGCATATAGGTGTGAAGGTATTACAGTACCTTACTGGTCAACTATGTATGACTTCACCAGACAACCAATGCGACCTTTGGCGACCTACTGGCATGAGTATTTAATGTTATTATTAAAAAATGACTAGACTAACCATCCCCACCTAACCTAATCAGAGGTTTAAGAACATACATTTTAGTCATCCACAACTGCAATCATTATTCAGTGATAAGTTCAAAACTCAAATAGACACCCAAATGTTGTACTGCAATTTATGAAGAATTGTATGTTTTACCGCACAGTAGGTAAGTTATCGTGAAAAGCGACCTCAGGTATAGGGATAAGGTATTGATGGTCATTAGCATATAGGTGTGAAGGTATTACAGCACCTGACTTGTCAACTATGTATGACGTCACCAGACAACCAATGCGACCTTTGGCGTCCTACTAGCATGTGTATTTAATGTTATTATTCAAAAATGACTAGACTAACCATCCCCACCTAACCTAATCAGAGGACTGAGAATATACATTTTAGTCATCCACAACTGTAATCATTATTCAGTGATAAGTTCAAACGTATAACAGAAGCCCAAATGTCGTACTGCAATTTAAGCAGAATCGTACATCTGGCAGCATAGCAGGTGAGCTGAACATAAGAATAAAGGTAACTGCAGAGGTCATATTGGCCCATACGAGGCAGCTCCTATATATTTCCACCCAATCTCATTCATGTCCACCCTATGCTTAAAACAACCAAGGGATCCCACTTAAAGTATTAGTTTACAATAATAGTTTTAATAAATAGCTCTTATTCTAGTTTTATACACAACAGCAATTATGAAACCCTATAGCTAGATATTCTACTATAATCCACAAGTAGTTACCACACATCTGGCAGTACAGCGGATTAGTGGCTGTGTTCATAGGCTAGTCAACTGTCCTCACATCCATCAAATAGATATCCAAATGTCGCACCTCAATTCATCCATCTAGCAACTCAGCTGGATGTTAGCCACTATATTCATAGGCTAATCATTTCTACACCTCAAAAAATCCTAGTCTTGCTACGCAAATCAGCTAACTTGTTTCTAAACCAACACTCGCAAATACAATCATGCATACCTACACATACTTCAAAACCTATGCATTCATAGAGAATAGCCTAGTTTTTTGCCACCATTTCCCCATTAATCAGATGTAATTTATGCCATACACACAGAAAATACAGCATTTACACACCAAATATGCCATTTATGCATAAAATATATTATTTACACTCAAAATATACCATCACATAAAAAAATATGAGATTTTCATACAAAATATGTCAGTTGCAAACAAAAATATACCATTTACACAATATTGCATGTACACTCAGAGTATGACATCTACACAAAGTACGGTATTTTGCACAAATATATCAAAATGCTTATGCATTTAGACAATCAAAAATGCGCTTTAACTAAAATTACACAATTTCACAAACGTAATTTTCACAAATTACCCACACATTGTCTCATAAACCAAAATACACTTACACCATGAAGATCTATTTTATCAAATTACAGAGCTTACACAAAATACACAATTTTCACACACAAATACAGTTGCACCAGTTCCACTTCAACAAATTAAAAACACAACTTGCATAAATGCACTATTATCACAAAAATTATTATAAAACATGGACATTTATTACACAGTTTGTGTAATTATTTTACATCTTTGCACAATTAATACAAGAAAACTTGCTATATAATTACTCAGCTTGCACAATGACAATCAATACGCAAAGGTATAAATAAACAATTCGTCCATATGCAATTACACAACATGCGCAATTAATACACAACTTATGCAATATTACACATCTTTCATAATTATTGCACACAACTTGCACAAATGCATATCTAGCACAAATACGTACAATACATAACTACCCCAAATATGAAAATACACAACTAGCATAAATACACGATTTACACAAATACAATTGCGACATTTACACAACTTGCTCAAAAATATAATCAATACACAACTTACCAAAATATGAACAATACATAACTAGCACATATTCATTAAATACACAACTATGCAATTTCCGCAAATGCACATACAAAAACATATACAATTAATACATACAACTTTCACAAAACAATACACAATTTATAGAAATATAATCAATACATAATTTCAATAATCATACAACTTATGCAAAATACATAATCTGCACAATTAATACACAAGTATATTAATTGTGCTATATATGTACAAACACAACCAACTGGGTCAAACAATACACAATTTGCATGATATTTTTCTGGGTATATTTAGGACATTAATTATAATATGCTGAGTTTAACCAACTCCCCAAAAGTCAGAATTTCACATATAAAAATGGTTCATATAACTTCCGATAAGCTCAATATATAACACATTCTTTTTCCATTAAGATATCAACATTATTAGTGCTAAACTATTCATCTAACATATGTCCACTATTTTTATGTCTTATTAATACCTTGTTACATTCTCTCCAATCAGACCACCATATTTTAGTATTTATTCAAACCATCTAACAGACATATTTGTTCTAGCCTTAGTTATGTTAGGGCAGGTGTGGTTAGGTGGAGTCAGTATTTTCTATGATAATTTTAGACAAATTTGCTATATCTTATCAAAATGCATCTTGTTAAAACTTAAATTCATCTAAATCTATCAAAAATATACTTATACTACGCAAATTTGACTAAATTCAACCTAGCTAAACTAACTAAATATGAGCATCCCATATCCTCACATACAAGCCTATGTCGCCTCTGTCCATACATTATATGAGTCTGCCATATAGCACGAACCCCAAATAGGAAAATTTACACTATTTCTTAAACATACTAGTTCATTACCCTAAGATATTATATATGTCCTTCCCTACACGACCTCACATAACCTGACCTAGCATATCCAACCCTGGATTTGTTAAAGTTTGCGAAATTTATGCTATGCCACCTAAATTTCACCAAATTTTAGGCAATTTCCACCAAATATACCCAAATGTTGCGTAGCATAGCACTGCCAAAGCCCATTTTCTCCTATTCCATACTACCCTACACAACCTCACCTAACCTGACCTAGCATATCCAAACCTGGATTTGGTTAAAGTCTGCGAAATTTATGCTATGCCACCTAAATTTGACCGAATATACCCAAATGTTTCATATCACAGCACTGCCAAAGCCCATTTTTACCTACATTTTCTCCTATTCCATCCTACCCTATGCAACCTTACCTAACCTATCCTACCATATCCAAACCTAGATTTGGTTAAAGTCTGCGAAATTTAAGCTATCCCACCTAAATTCTATCTAATTTAAGGCAATTCCCACCAAATATATCCAAATGTTCTGTATCACAGCACTGCCAAAGCCCATTTTTACCTACATTTTCTCCTATTCCATCCTACCCTACGCAACCGTACCTAACCTATCCTAGTATATCCAAACCTAGATTTGGTTAAAGTCGGCGAAATTTAAGCTATCCCACCTAAATTCTATCTAATTTAAGGCAATTCCCACCAAATATATCCAAATGTTCTGTATCACAGCACTGCCAAAGCCCATTTTTACCTACATTTTCTCCTATTCCATCCTACCCTACGCAACCTTACCTAACCTATCCTAGCATATCCAAACCTAGATTTGGTTAAAGTCGGCGAAATTTAAGCTATCCCACCTAAATTCTATCTAATTTAAGGCAATTCCCACCAAATATATCCAAATGTTCTGTATCACAGCACTGCCAAAGCCCATTTTTACCTACATTTTATCCAATTCCATCCTACCCTACGCAACCTTACCTAACCTATCCTAGCATATCCAAACCTAGATTTGGTTAAAGTCGGCGAAATTTAAGTTATCCCATATAAATTTGACCTAATTTAAGACAATTTCCACCAAATATACCCAAAAATGTTTTGGGACATAGCACGGCCAAAGCTCATTTTAGCTGAGTTTTCACCTATTCCAACCTGCCCTAGACAACCCTACCCATCCTCTCCTGGCATATCCAAAGTCAGATTTGATTATAGTTTGCAAAATTTATGCCTTTCCCACCTAAATTGTACCTTAATTTATGCCAATTTCCACCGAATATACCCAAATGTTTTGTATCTTAGCATGGTCAAAGTTCATTTCACCCAAGTTTTCACCTATTCCATCTTACCTCACACAGCCTCACCTAACCTGACCTAGCATATCCCAAGCTAGATTTGATTAGAGTTCGTGAAATTTATGCTTACTCACCTAAATTCAACATAATTTAAGACAATTTCTACCCAAAATGATTTGTTACATAGCTCAGCCAAAGACCATTTACCCGAGTTTTAACACATTCCAACCTACCCTACATAGCCTTACCTATCCTTGACCTAGCAGATTTGATTAAAGTTGGGGAAATCTAAGCTATCGCCATCAAATTGGAGACAATTCCCACCAAATACGCCTAAATGTTGTGTATCATAGCACAGCCAAAACCCATTTTACCCACATTTTCATCCATTCCATCTAAACCTGGACCTAGCCTCTGATACTACATATACTCAGAGAAGTGATGTTTTTTGGATATGAACCTAAATGCCCGTGCCTAACCTGCAAGAGTCTTGGAGCTTTGTTGAATATTTTATCTATTTTTCTTCAAAAACTGAAGTTTTGGATATGAACCTATCCGCACTGTGCCTAACCTGCTAGATTCTTTGTTGAACATTGTAACCATATTCATAGAAAAGTGATGTTTTGGATATGGACCTAACAGCCCCTCTCCTTTAAAACTTGGAACTGTGTTCAATATTGTAGATATAGTGTTGGGTATGTGTTTTGTTTTTACACATCAACCCAACTGTCCTGGACCTAACCTCCCTTCATCTAACTTTAAACTTATCATAAATATGGAAGGACGTGTTGTTTGTGCAACAACCCAACCGTCCTTGACCTAACCTCCATTTATCTAACTTC
Organism: Procambarus clarkii; assembly: GCF_040958095.1. Lineage (NCBI taxonomy): Eukaryota > Metazoa > Arthropoda > Malacostraca > Decapoda > Cambaridae > Procambarus > Procambarus clarkii. The sequence goes on along the minus strand of NC_091174.1, from coordinate 35,626,458 downwards.
AAATTTATCATAAATATGGGAGGACCGTGTTATTTGTGCATCAACCCAGCCGTCCTGGGCCTAACCTCCCTTTATCTAACTTCAAATTTATTGTATTTATGGGAAGAAGGTGTTGTTTATGCATCAACCCAACCTCCCTGGACCTAACCTCTGATACACGAATCTTGGTTCAACATTGCATCATACTCGTAGCATATTTTTTCACATAATTCATCCATCCTCAACCTAACCTCTATTACCTGGGGGAGGGAGGTTAATGGAAAATATGATAATAATGGGAATTTTCTATACATCAGTTCAACTTAACCATCCTTAACCTAACCTTAGTTAGAAAGGGATATAACTCACCAAAACTATTTAATTACCATTTACCTTATTTTCCTTATCCTAACCTATAACTAGAGGGTTTAGACCCCCCTTTACCTCGAAATTATGCTATATATTTAAGGTAGGAATATATTTTCACATATAAACCTAACATTCCCCAATTTAACCATATACTATAATTTCGAGGTAAAGGGGGGTCTAAACCCTCTAGTTATAGGTTAGGATAAGGAAAATAAGGTAAATGGTAATTAAATAGTTTTGGTGAGTTATATCCCTTTCTAACTAAGGTTAGGTTAAGGATGGTTAAGTTGAACTGATGTATAGAAAATTCCCATTATTATCATATTTTCCATTAACCTCCCTCCCCCAGGTAATAGAGGTTAGGTTGAGGATGGATGAATTATGTGAAAAAAATATGCTACGAGTATGATGCAATGTTGAACCAAGATTCGTGTATCAGAGGTTAGGTCCAGGGAGGTTGGGTTGATGCATAAACAACACCTTCTTCCCATAAATACAATAAATTTGAAGTTAGATAAGGGGAGGTTAGGCCCAGGACGGCTGGGTTGATGCACAAATAACACGGTCCTCCCATATTTATGATAAATTTGAAGTTAGATAAATGGAGGTTAGGTCAAGGACGGTTGGGTTGTTGCACAAACAACACGTCCTTCCATATTTATGATAAGTTTAAAGTTAGATGAAGGGAGGTTAGGTCCAGGACAGTTGGGTTGATGTGTAAAAACAAAACACATACCCAACACTATATCTACAATATTGAACACAGTTCCAAGTTTTAAAGGAGAGGGGCTGTTAGGTCCATATCCAAAACATCACTTTTCTATGAATATGGTTACAATGTTCAACAAAGAATCTAGCAGGTTAGGCACAGTGCGGATAGGTTCATATCCAAAACTTCAGTTTTTGAAGAAAAATAGATAAAATATTCAACAAAGCTCCAAGACTCTTGCAGGTTAGGCACGGGCATTTAGGTTCATATCCAAAAAACATCACTTCTCTGAGTATATGTAGTATCAGAGGCTAGGTCCAGGTTTAGATGGAATGGATGAAAATGTGGGTAAAATGGGTTTTGGCTGTGCTATGATACACAACATTTAGGCGTATTTGGTGGGAATTGTCTCCAATTTGATGGCGATAGCTTAGATTTCCCCAACTTTAATCAAATCTGCTAGGTCAAGGATAGGTAAGGCTATGTAGGGTAGGTTGGAATGTGTTAAAACTCGGGTAAATGGTCTTTGGCTGAGCTATGTAACAAATCATTTTGGGTAGAAATTGTCTTAAATTATGTTGAATTTAGGTGAGTAAGCATAAATTTCACGAACTCTAATCAAATCTAGCTTGGGATATGCTAGGTCAGGTTAGGTGAGGCTGTGTGAGGTAAGATGGAATAGGTGAAAACTTGGGTGAAATGAACTTTGACCATGCTAAGATACAAAACATTTGGGTATATTCGGTGGAAATTGGCATAAATTAAGGTACAATTTAGGTGGGAAAGGCATAAATTTTGCAAACTATAATCAAATCTGACTTTGGATATGCCAGGAGAGGATGGGTAGGGTTGTCTAGGGCAGGTTGGAATAGGTGAAAACTCAGCTAAAATGAGCTTTGGCCGTGCTATGTTCCAAAACATTTTTGGGTATATTTGGTGGAAATTGTCTTAAATTAGGTCAAATTTATATGGGATAACTTAAATTTCGCCGACTTTAACCAAATCTAGGTTTGGATATGCTAGGATAGGTTAGGTAAGGTTGCGTAGGGTAGGATGGAATTGGAGAAAATGTAGGTAAAAATGGGCTTTGGCAGTGCTGTGATACAGAACATTTGGATATATTTGGTGGGAATTGCCTTAAATTAGATAGAATTTAGGTGGGATAGCTTAAATTTCGCCGACTTTAACCAAATCTAGGTTTGGATATGCTAGGATAGGTTAGGTAAGGTTGCGTAGGGTAGGATGGAATAGGAGAAAATGTAGGTAAAAATGGGCTTTGGCAGTGCTGTGATACAGAACATTTGGATATATTTGGTGGGAATTGCCTTAAATTAGATAGAATTTAGGTGGGATAGCTTAAATTTCGCCGACTTTAACCAAATCTAGGTTTGGATATACTAGGATAGGTTAGGTACGGTTGCGTAGGGTAGGATGGAATAGGAGAAAATGTAGGTAAAAATGGGCTTTGGCAGTGCTGTGATACAGAACATTTGGATATATTTGGTGGGAATTGCCTTAAATTAGATAGAATTTAGGTGGGATAGCTTAAATTTCGCAGACTTTAACCAAATCTAGGTTTGGATATGGTAGGATAGGTTAGGTAAGGTTGCATAGGGTAGGATGGAATAGGAGAAAATGTAGGTAAAAATGGGCTTTGGCAGTGCTGTGATATGAAACATTTGGGTATATTCGGTCAAATTTAGGTGGCATAGCATAAATTTCGCAGACTTTAACCAAATCCAGGTTTGGATATGCTAGGTCAGGTTAGGTGAGGTTGTGTAGGGTAGTATGGAATAGGAGAAAATGGGCTTTGGCAGTGCTATGCTACGCAACATTTGGGTATATTTGGTGGAAATTGCCTAAAATTTGGTGAAATTTAGGTGGCATAGCATAAATTTCGCAAACTTTAACAAATCCAGGGTTGGATATGCTAGGTCAGGTTATGTGAGGTCGTGTAGGGAAGGACATATATAATATCTTAGGGTAATGAACTAGTATGTTTAAGAAATAGTGTAAATTTTCCTATTTGGGGTTCGTGCTATATGGCAGACTCATATAATGTATGGACAGAGGCGACATAGGCTTGTATGTGAGGATATGGGATGCTCATATTTAGTTAGTTTAGCTAGGTTGAATTTAGTCAAATTTGCGTAGTATAAGTATATTTTTGATAGATTTAGATGAATTTAAGTTTTAACAAGATGCATTTTGATAAGATATAGCAAATTTGTCTAAAATTATCATAGAAAATACTGACTCCACCTAACCACACCTGCCCTAACATAACTAAGGCTAGAACAAATATGTCTGTTAGATGGTTTGAATAAATACTAAAATATGGTGGTCTGATTGGAGAGAATGTAACAAGGTATTAATAAGACATAAAAATAGTGGACATATGTTAGATGAATAGTTTAGCACTAATAATGTTGATATCTTAATGGAAAAAGAATGTGTTATATATTGAGCTTATCGGAAGTTATATGAACCATTTTTATATGTGAAATTCTGACTTTTGGGGAGTTGGTTAAACTCAGCATATTATAATTAATGTCCTAAATATACCCAGAAAAATATCATGCAAATTGTGTATTGTTTGACCCAGTTGGTTGTGTTTGTACATATATAGCACAATTAATATACTTGTGTATTAATTGTGCAGATTATGTATTTTGCATAAGTTGTATGATTATTGAAATTATGTATTGATTATATTTCTATAAATTGTGTATTGTTTTGTGAAAGTTGTATGTATTAATTGTATATGTTTTTGTATGTGCATTTGCGGAAATTGCATAGTTGTGTATTTAATGAATATGTGCTAGTTATGTATTGTTCATATTTTGGTAAGTTGTGTATTGATTATATTTTTGAGCAAGTTGTGTAAATGTCGCAATTGTATTTGTGTAAATCGTGTATTTATGCTAGTTGTGTATTTTCATATTTGGGGTAGTTATGTATTGTACGTATTTGTGCTAGATATGCATTTGTGCAAGTTGTGTGCAATAATTATGAAAGATGTGTAATATTGCATAAGTTGTGTATTAATTGCGCATGTTGTGTAATTGCATATGGACGAATTGTTTATTTATACCTTTGCGTATTGATTGTCATTGTGCAAGCTGAGTAATTATATAGCAAGTTTTCTTGTATTAATTGTGCAAAGATGTAAAATAATTACACAAACTGTGTAATAAATGTCCATGTTTTATAATAATTTTTGTGATAATAGTGCATTTATGCAAGTTGTGTTTTTAATTTGTTGAAGTGGAACTGGTGCAACTGTATTTGTGTGTGAAAATTGTGTATTTTGTGTAAGCTATGTAATTTGATAAAATAGATCTTCATGGTGTAAGTGTATTTTGGTTTATGAGACAATGTGTGGGTAATTTGTGAAAATTACGTTTGTGAAATTGTGTAATTTTAGTTAAAGCGCATTTTTGATTGTCTAAATGCATAAGCATTTTGATATATTTGTGCAAAATACCGTACTTTGTGTAAATGTCATACTCTGAGTGTACATGCAATATTGTGTAAATGGTATATTTTTGTTTGCAACTGACATATTTTGTATGAAAATCTCATATTTTTTTATGTGATGGTATATTTTGAGTGTAAATAATATATTTTATGCATAAATGGCATATTTGGTGTGTAAATGCTGTATTTTCTGTGTGTATGGCATAAATTACATCTGATTAATGGGGAAATGGTGGCAAAAAACTAGGCTATTCTCTATGAATGCATAGGTTTTGAAGTATGTGTAGGTATGCATGATTGTATTTGCGAGTGTTGGTTTAGAAACAAGTTAGCTGATTTGCGTAGCAAGACTAGGATTTTTTGAGGTGTAGAAATGATTAGCCTATGAATATAGTGGCTAACATCCAGCTGAGTTGCTAGATGGATGAATTGAGGTGCGACATTTGGATATCTATTTGATGGATGTGAGGACAGTTGACTAGCCTATGAACACAGCCACTAATCCGCTGTACTGCCAGATGTGTGGTAACTACTTGTGGATTATAGTAGAATATCTAGCTATAGGGTTTCATAATTGCTGTTGTGTATAAAACTAGAATAAGAGCTATTTATTAAAACTATTATTGTAAACTAATACTTTAAGTGGGATCCCTTGGTTGTTTTAAGCATAGGGTGGACATGAATGAGATTGGGTGGAAATATATAGGAGCTGCCTCGTATGGGCCAATATGACCTCTGCAGTTACCTTTATTCTTATGTTCAGCTCACCTGCTATGCTGCCAGATGTACGATTCTGCTTAAATTGCAGTACGACATTTGGGCTTCTGTTATACGTTTGAACTTATCACTGAATAATGATTACAGTTGTGGATGACTAAAATGTATATTCTCAGTCCTCTGATTAGGTTAGGTGGGGATGGTTAGTCTAGTCATTTTTGAATAATAACATTAAATACACATGCTAGTAGGACGCCAAAGGTCGCATTGGTTGTCTGGTGACGTCATACATAGTTGACAAGTCAGGTGCTGTAATACCTTCACACCTATATGCTAATGACCATCAATACCTTATCCCTATACCTGAGGTCGCTTTTCACGATAACTTACCTACTGTGCGGTAAAACATACAATTCTTCATAAATTGCAGTACAACATTTGGGTGTCTATTTGAGTTTTGAACTTATCACTGAATAATGATTGCAGTTGTGGATGACTAAAATGTATGTTCTTAAACCTCTGATTAGGTTAGGTGGGGATGGTTAGTCTAGTCATTTTTTAATAATAACATTAAATACTCATGCCAGTAGGTCGCCAAAGGTCGCATTGGTTGTCTGGTGAAGTCATACATAGTTGACCAGTAAGGTACTGTAATACCTTCACACCTATATGCTAATGGCCAGCAATACCTTATCCCTATACCTGAGTTCGCTTTTCACTAAACAATAACAATAACTGTTCTGTAGAATGTATTAGTTTGTTATATATAATATGTTAGGTTAGGTTAGGTTAGGAATGTTTGATTAGGGTTTATGAATAACAGAAAATATAAGCAACGAGCGAAAATACGAGCTATTGTAGCTGAATATCAACTTTGATGAAGCACAGAGTATAGGTGAGGTATTAAGCCAGATTAAGAGTTCACACTTATGTGTGAACCTCCTGGGATCCGCATTTAGCGCGCCTCGCACCACATTAGGGATGATGACGTCACAAAAGGTGGTAACTGCAGAAGGCCTTATTTCAAAAATATGAGAGGCTTGCTTTTACTGAATGAGTTTTTTTTTATTTGATAAATGGTGTGGGAGGTGTGTTTTAAGCGAATGTGAGACGTGCATAAGGATAGGGTCACTACCGAACTTGCATTGAAATCACCAATGCCCAGGGCTCTGTTTTTTTTATATAAACGACTGATAGCAGTTTTATTTTTTGCCCTATGTATAATAAACAATCCTTTAAGAAAGATTGTCAAAGCTCAAATTACATTCTCTAGAACGACGACGACGAAGAAGAAATAGGGGTGACATGATAGAGGTGTGACTGAATGGTCATAGTAAAGGGGAATATTATTAACCTATTATACGTATCAATGTGAAACAGAATAGGAATGAATTGGATAAGTTATATATTTAGGAAAAAGACCTGGGTAAATACAGGCAGCAGGGGACGAACTTGAAAATACACACATAACTTCTTGCAGTGCTGAAGTTATGTTCTTCCCTCACATACATGATCCCCTTTGATAAATGTAATGGGCGATGGTTGGAAGTAAATATGAAATTAAAAATAGACTAGGGATGATGGTATTTTATATTAGGTTTCAAGGTCACTGTTGTATCGCAAAACACACGACTCATAGACCGGCTTTTTAATCCCCTCGAACATGTCGGTGCAGGAACGCTGAGCGGCTAGCTGGTGACGTCATTGACCATTAGCAATGTCTGTGCAGGGTCACTGAGCCAACGAAATTTGGGGATGACTTGAGGCGGCCGTTTAATCCCCTTGAGCGAAAATGGCAGGGGCCAATGACCGGCCATGAAAATTATTTCGAGAAAACCCAGGGGCCAGAAGCCGGCATTTTAATCCCCTTGAACGTGCCTGTGCATGGGTCACTGGGGTAAAGAAAAATACACGAGCCAGAAGCTGGCATGGGAAAAAAAAGTTCGTAAAACCCAGGGGCCAAAAGCCGGCATGGGAAAAAAAAATTCGAGAAAACCCAGGGGCCAGAAGCCGGCATGGGAAAAAAAAGTTCGTAAAACCCAGGGGCCAGAAGCCGGCATGGTGAAAAAATTCGAGAAAACCCAGGGGCCAGAAGCCGGCATGGGAAAAAAAGTTCGTAAAACCCAGGGGCCAGAAGCCGGCATAGGGAAAAAAGTTCGTAAAACCCAGGGGCCAGAAGCCGGCATGGGAAAACATGAAAATTGCCGGCTTCTGGCCCGGCTAAAACCCAGGGGCCAGAAGCCGGCATGGGAAAAAATGAAAATTGCCGGCTTCTGGCCCGGTTTCCACTACTGACATGAACCCAGCGATAGGTGACTTAAATGGGGATTTCGATGAGGATTCAATATATAACTTATTTAAGAATATTCTAAACAAAGCACAGGAACGTAGTATACCATACAAATTGAATAGATCGAATACTAACACTTTCGCGCTCCGTGGAAACTCGCGGTTGACAGGGGGATCGTGGCCCCTCCGTGCGGGTAAGCGCGCGGTGACACTCAAATGTGTATACTCGTTCCAGTTTTCTCACCTTAATTCTCGCGCTACGTCGCTCGTTCTGGTATCATTGTGTTCGCAATTAAATTCTCTACAGGTGTGTATAAATATAATGTCCAAAAGCCTAGCGTGACTCCCAACAGCAAAGCGTAAAGTCGGCAAAAACGCACAAAATCAGTAACATGTGCATTCTCGTTCCATTTTTTTACCTTAATTCTCGTGCTACGTCGCTCATTTTGGTATCATTGTGTTCGCAATTAAATTACCTACAGATGTGTATGAATAAAATGTACAAAAGGCTGGAGTGCCTCCCCGCAGAAAAGCCTAAAGTTACCCATGAACGAGCACCATTTTGTACATTGCAACCTAATGTTCAACTCGTTCAATTTGATAACATCAAATTTCATGCTACGTCGCTCGTTTTGGTATCAAATTGTTCGCAATAAAAAGGCGAGTATTTTAAAACTAGTCCCAGAATAATAGAGCAATAACTGGATTTTTAACAAATATTTTAATTCTGGATGCTCATCATCACAAATTTATTTATATCTTTCCAGTGTTCTGACATAAATATTTGTGTTACATCTTTCATTTTGGTATCAAAGTGTTCGCAATAAAACGGCGCGCATTTTAAAACTAGTCCCAAGATAATAGGACAATAAATAGAATTTTAACAATTATTTTAATATTCGGACTATAGGCCTATTTATAATATTTCAAGTGTTTGGACATCAAGTTTCATGTTATATCTTTGATTTTGGTATCAAATTGTGTGCAATCTAAAGGCGCTTATTTTAAAACCACTACCAGATTGATCTGATAAAATTTAAATTTTTAAAAAATATTTTAATGAGTGACTCAGTATTGCGTCGTTGGAACACATTCAGTAGAAAAATGAGTGACCAGATAATCAGTCTGTGGAACCTCAAAGTGTGTAATGACTCAAAGTGGATAACAAAGAATTTGAAGAACCTTATAGGTAAAAAGAGAGCTTGGTACAAAAGGATTAAAAATGGGGAGGTCACTTTAGAACAGGAATTCGTACAACTGGTTAGAAATGTTAAAAAAGTGATAAGGAAAGCAAAAAGAAACTATGAAGTTCGCATAGCAGGGCAAGCAAAGACAAATCCTAAAGGGTTTTTTCAGTTATATCGTACTAAGACTAGGGAAAGGATAGATCCATTAAAAACTGAGACAGGTCAAATAACAGATAGTGATGAAGAGATGAGTAGTATTTTTAATAAATATTTTGTATCTGTATTTACTAAAGAGGAACTTAACAATATGCCTTCAGCCGAACAAGTCTATGTGGGTGGGGACGAGGACAGGTTGACGAGTTTAGCAGTTACCAGGGAGGATGTTCTTCAACAAATAGTAAAACTCAAACCAAACAAATCCCCAGGGCCGGATGAAGTGTTTGCCAGGGTGCTTAAAGAATGCAAAAAGGAGCTTTGTGACCTTGTGTCACAAAGCGACCAGTGACAATTCCAGTGACCTTTGTTGACTTTGTGTCAACCATATTTAATAAATCAATAAAGTCAGGCAGAGTGCCAGAGTTTTGGAAAGTTGCTAATGTGATACCAGTTTTTAAGAAAGGAGATAGATCACTTGCGTCTAACTATTGACCAATTAGCCTTACGTCTATTGTGGGAAAGTTACTCGAATCTATAATAGCAAATAAAATTCGTCTTCATCTTGAAAAACATAAATTAATAATTGAGTCGCAACATGGTTTTATAAATGGCCGTTCATGTTTAACAAATTTGTTATCTTTTTATTCTAGCATAGTTGAGGCAGTTGATAGTGGTAAGGAATGTGATGTTGTGTACCTTGACTTTAGCAAAGCTTTTGATACAGTGCCACATGAAAGACTGATTAAAAAGATAGAGTCTCATGGTATTGGGGGTGCTATATTAAGCTGGATTAGGGCATGGCTATACCAAAGGAAACAGAGAGTTAGTATAAATGGAATCAAGTCAGAGTGGGAAAGTGTTGTAAGTGGAGTGCCTCAAGGCTCTGTCCTGGGACCTCTGTTGTTTATAATATATATAAATGATTTAGATTCAGGTTTGAGTAGCAACATTTGCAAATTTGCCGATGATACGAAAATCGGTAGGGAAATTAATTCGGAGGAGGACTCACTATCACTTCAAGTTGATCTAGATAGGGTTTTGAAATGGTCAAAGGATTGGCAGATGCAGTTTAATGCTGATAAATGTAGAGTTCTGAGGTTAGGTAATGATGATAGAGTTACAAGATACGAGCTAGATGGTGTTGAGATTGCGAAGTCGGATTGCGAAAGGGATCTGGGAGTTATGATTAGTAAGAATTTAAAACAAAAGGATCAATGCATAAATGTTCGTAATAAGGCAAATCGGACACTTGGATTAATTAATCGCAGCGTTAGTAACAAGACACCTGGTGTGGTTCTCAAGCTATATCTTGCTCTAGTTAGGCCCCATTTAGATTATACAGTTCAGTTTTGGTCGCCATATTATAGAATGGATATAATTCACTTGAACGTGTCCAGCGTAGGATGACTAAGTTAATTCCCCAAATTATAAATCGTTAATTTTATTTCTTAGACTTCTACTGTTAGTGTAATATATCCTAAGTGAATTGTTATTTTGAGGCCCTTCTCTTTCCTTGATCATTTTGCCAATTCCTTTCTCCCACAAACACATACTTTTATTATCTCCTTCCTCCAAATCAATTCCCATACCTCTATCTACTAACAGTTTAAACCCAAACAAACACCTCTAACCACTTCTTCCAACGAGTTCGCAACAGCAACAACCCCAGCCCTCGATAGATGCACCCCATCACGAGCATACATTTCATTTCTTCCATAGAAGTGTTCCCAGTTGTCTATGAAAGATATTGCATTTGATTTGCAATATCTTTCCAGCCGGCAATTGACACCAATTGCCCTCGACAACCATTCATTTCCCACTCCCTTTCTTGGAAGAATGCCACATATGATCGGGATTCCTCCCTTGCTCCTAACTAATTCAATGGCTGTCCTAAATCTCTGTATTACTTCCTCACTCCTAACTCGCCCAACATCATTACCCCCTGCACTAACACAAATAATGGGTTTGTTCCCATTTCCTGTCATAATATCATTCATGTTTCCAACAATATTACCAATTCTAGCTCCCGGATAGCAAACTCTTAATCTGTTTCCCCTATCTCTGGCACAAACGTTCTGTCTAAATACCTCACCTAGGAATCTCCCACAACCAAAATTCGCTTCGATTCTCCCTTTTCCTTTCGAGCAGTTTGAGGGACCTGCGCTTCAATGCTCCTTGTTGCTTTGTCTTTGCCACCTCGTTGAACAACAGGTTCAACACAGCACTCGTCCTCTAATACGTCAAATGCATTAAAAGTCCAATATCAGCTGCCTTGTGTGGACCAATAGCAGCTGGCTCGTATGGACCAATTGCAGCTGCCTCGTATGGACCAATAGCAGCTGCCTCATATTGACCAATAGCAGCTGCCTCGTGTGGACCAATAGCAGCTGCCTCGTATGGACCAATAGCAGCTGCCTCATATGGACCAATAGCAGCTGCCTCGTATGGGCCAATAGCAGCTGCCTCGTATGGGCCACGAAACCATCTGCAGTTTCCTTTATTAAAACTAAAATTGAAATTTATTGAAATTTATTCAAAACTTTATGATATGCTTTGAATTAGATTTAGAGACAATTTAATAAGTTTCTGGCAAAGTTACGTCTGAAACTAAAGTAACAACGATTCTTTGTTCATAGTTTCCGTCTCAATCGTTTGAGCGGCTTTTAAGAAATGTTAATATCTTTACGCTTCTTAAGTTTGTCCTTCGATTATGGCGGGAAGGGTCCTGAAGGCTAAGTGGACAACGCTCGGGATTCGTAGTCGCGAGGTTCCGAGTTCGATTCCTGGCGGAAGCGAATAGACATAGTTTATTTCCGCCTGAAGCTTCTGTTCACCTAATTGTAAGTAGGTATACCTGGGAGTTAGACAGCTGCTACGGGCTGCTTGCTTGCTGGGGATGTGTAACAAAAAGGAGGCCTGGTCGAGGACCGGTCCGGGGGGACGTTGAGCATCGAAATCATCTCAAGATATCTCAAGATGACCTCAGGATAACCTGAAGATAACCTATGGACCTCAAGATAACCTCAAGATAACAACAAGATGACATCAAGATATTTCGAGATAACCTCAATATAACCTCAAGATAACCTCAAGATAACCACAAGAAAACCTCAAGATAACCTTACGATAACCTCAAGATATCCCAAGATAATCTCAAGATAACCACAAGATAACCTCAAGATAACCACATGATAACATCACGATACCCCTCAAGATATCTCAAGATAACTATCAGGAGGAAGGGAAAGGAATGTTGCCCAACCACCTTGACGATTATTTGGGGTAATATTAGTATTTTAAGTGCACATTTTACCTTTATTCTGGCTGTGGAAGGTTTCCAGAACTCCAGTGTTCTTTTTGCCCCCTTGTGCGTCTCTTTCCTCTAATTCGTCTCTTCTTTGCTTCTATCTTCCTTTATTAATTCTATCTTGTTTAACATGCTTTCTTATGTGTTCTGACATGTTTCTCTTCTGCAATCGTCTCCTTTTATCTTCTATCTTCTTCTATCTTCTATCTTCTCCTTCTATCCTCTATCTTCTATGCTTCCACACTCTTATTCCAGTCAATACTTCCAGCCCTCGAGACTGTGGAGTATCTACTTCCAGTATCTTCCAGCCCTCGAGACTGTGGAGTATCTACTTCCAGTATCTTCCAGCCCTCGAGACTATGGAGTATCTACTTCCAGTATCTTCCAGCCCTCGAGACTGTGGAGTATCTACTTCCAGTATCTTCCAGCCCTCGAGACTGTGGAGTATCTACTTGCAGTATCTTCCAGCCCTCGAGACTGTGGAGTATCTACTTCCAGTATTTTCCAGCCCTCGAGACTATGGAGTATCTACTTCCAGTATCTTCCAGCCTTCGAGACTATGGAGTATCTACTTCCAGAATCTTCCAGCTCTCGAGACTATGGAGTATCTACTTCCAGTATCTTCCAGTCCTCGAGACTATGGAGTATCTACTTCCAGAATCTTCCAGCCTTCGAGACTATGGAGTATCTACTTCCAGAATCTTCCAGCTCTCGAGACTGTGGAGTATCTACTTCCAGTATCTTCCAGCCCTCGAGACTATGGAGTATCTACTTCCAGTATCTTCCAGCCTTCGAGACTATGGAGTATCTACTTCCAGAATCTTCCAGCTCTCGAGACTATGGAGTATCTACTTCCAGAATCTTCCAGTCCTCGAGACTGCTCGTACCCCTCCAGTTCCTCACTCTGTTTTAGAGCCTCATCCGCCCAGCAAACAATTTTAAGTTGCCATAACGTCTCTGGAAAGTTTTTGAAAGTTGTGACAAGGTTTGACCTGAGGTTGCAGCAACATTGTGTACAGCAGTATAGAGGTTCACCCCAAACTACAACGTTGCTACAACATTCAAACAAGGGTTGAACGCTTCCTAACAAGTTGTAACAGCGCTCTAGTTCATCATAAAAGCGTTGTACCAAGATGTACCAACTTTTTTGTTGCGGTTGGTAATAGTAGTGGTTGTGGTTCTGGTTGGTGGTAGTGGTGGTTGTGGTTCTGGTTGGTGGTAGTAGTGGTTGTGGTTGCTTGTTGTTGTGGTTCTGGTTGGTGGTAGTAGTGGTTGTGGTTGCTTGTTGTTGTGGTTCTGGTTGGTGGTAGTAGTGGTTGTGGTTGCTTGTTGTTGTGGTTGCTGGTTGGTGGTAGTGGTGGTTGTGGTTGCTGGTTGGTGGTAGTGGTGCTTGTGGTTGCTGGTTGTTGTGGTTCTGGTTGGTGGTAGTAGTGGTTGTGGTTGCTTGTTGTTGTGGTGGTTGTGGTTGCTGGTTGTTGTGGTTCTGGTTGGTGGTAGTAGTGGTTGTGGTTCTGGTTGGTGGTAGTAGTGGTTGTGGTTGCTGGTTGTTGTGGTTCTGGTTGGTGGTAGTAGTGGTTGTGGTTCTGGTTGGTGGTAGTGGTGGTTGTGGTTGCTGGTTGTTATGGTTCTGGTTGGTGGTAGTGGTGGTTGTGGTTGCTGGTTGTTGTGGTTCTGGTTGGTGGTTGTGTATGGTGGAAGTGGTGGTTGTGGTTCTTCACAGAGCCCCATCTATCCAGAGTCTTATCTACACAGCATACCATCTATCCGGAGTCTTATCTACACAGCATACCATCTATCCGGAGTCTTATCTACACAGCATACCATCTATCCGGAGTCTTATATACACAGCATACCATCTATCCGGAGTCTTATCTACACAGCATACCATCTATCCGGAGTCTTATCTACACAGCATACCATCTATCCGGAGTCTTATCTACACAGCATACCATCTATCCGGAGTCTTATATACACAGCATACCATCTATCCGGAGTCTTATCTACACAGCATACCATCTATCCAGAGTCTTATCTACACAGCATACCATCTATCCAGAGTCTTATATACACAGCATACCATCTATCCGGAGTCTTATCTACACAGCATACCATCTATCCGGAGTCTTATATACACAGCATACCATCTATCCAGAGTCTTATCTACACAGCATACCATCTATCCGGAGTCTTATCTACACAGCATACCATCTATCCGGAGTCTTATCTACACAGCATACCATCTATCCGGAGTCTTATATACACAGCATACCATCTATCCGGAGTCTTATCTACACAGCATACCATCTATCCAGAGTCTTATCTACACAGCATACCATCTATCCAGAGTCTTATATACACAGCATACCATCTATCCGGAGTCTTATCTACACAGCATACCATCTATCCGGAGTCTTATATACACAGCATACCATCTATCCAGAGTCTTATCTACACAGCATACCATCTATCCGGAGTCTTATCTACACAGCATACCATCTATCCGGAGTCTTATCTACACAGCATACCATCTATCCGGAGTCTTATATACACAGCATACCATCTATCCGGAGTCTTATCTACACAGCATACCATCTATCCAGAGTCTTATCTACACAGCATACCATCTATCCAGAGTCTTATATACACAGCATACCATCTATCCGGAGTCTTATCTACACAGCATACCATCTATCCGGAGTCTTATATACACAGCATACCATCTATCCAGAGTCTTATCTACACAGCATACCATCTATCCGGAGTCTTATCTACACAGCATACCATCTATCCGGAGTCTTATCTACACAGCATACCATCTATCCAGAGTCTTATATACACAGCATACCATCTATCCGGAGTCTTATCTACACAGCATACCATCTATCCAGAGTCTTATCTACACAGCATACCATCTATCCAGAGTCTTATATACACAGCATACCATCTATCCGGAGTCTTATCTACACAGCATACCATCTATCCGGAGTCTTATCTACACAGCATACCATCAATCCAGAGTCTTATATACACAGCATATCATCTATCCAGAGTCTTATATACACAGCATACCATCTATCCAGAGTCTTATATACACAGCATACTATCTATCCGGAGTCTTATCTACACAGCATACCATCTATCCAGAGTCTTATCTACACAGCATACCATCTATCCGGAGTCTTATCTACACAGCATACCATCTATCCAGAGTCTTATATACACAGCATACCATCTATCCGGAGTCTTATCTACACAGCATACCATCTATCCGGAGTCTTATCTACACAGCATACCATCTATCCAGAGTCTTATATACACAGCATACCATCTATCCAGAGTCTTATATACACAGCATACCATCTATCCAGAGTCTTATATACACAGCATACCATCCATCCAGAGTCTTATATACACAGCATACCATCTATCCAGAGTCTTATATACACAGCATACCATCCATCCAGAGTCTTATATACACAGCATACCATCTATCCAGAGTCTTATCTACACGGGCCTTCACTCTCTCTCCTCATAGCCCAGTGGTCTACGTTCATCTTCCACACTCACAACCACGGCTGTTACCATGAACCAGCATTTGTCATCATGATGACGTCATATGTTGTCAGGTTGCCATGGTAACGATGCTCTCAAACGCTGTGATGCTGCATCAGCTGTGTGTTGGAGGAGAGAGAGAGAGAGAGAGAGAGAGAGAGAGAGAGGGAGAGAGAGAGAGAGAGTGAGAGCTGTGTACGGGAGGTAGTGTGAGAGAGGACTGTCCATGTAAGCCATGAGTCAACACCTAAGGTGTCAACACCTAAGGTGTCAACACCTAAGGTGTCAACACCTAAGCTGTCAACACCTAAGCTGTCAACACCAAAGGTGTCAACACCTAAGGTGTCAACACCTAAGGTGCCAACACCTAAGGTGTCAACACCTAAGGTGTCAACACCTAAAGTGTCAACACCTAAGCTGTCAACACCTAAGCTGTCAACACCAAAGGTGTCAACACCTAAGGTGTCAACACCTAAGGTGCCAACACCTAAGGTGTCAACACCTAAGGTGTCAACACCTAAGGTGCCAACACTTAAGGTGCCAACACCTAAGGTGTCAACACCTAAAGTGTCAACACCTAAGCTGTCAACACCTAAGCTGTCAACACCAAAGGTGTCAACACCTAAGGTGCCAACACCTAAGGTGTCAACACCTAAGGTGCCAACACCTAAGGTGTCAACACCTAAGGTGTCAACACCTAAGGTGCCAACACTTAAGGTGCCAACACCTAAGGTGTCAACACCTAAAGTGTCAACACCTAAGCTGTCAACACCTAAGCTGTCAACACCAAAGGTGTCAACACCTAAGGTGCCAACACCTAAGGTGTCAACACCTAAGGTGCCAACACGTAAGGTGTCAACACTTAAGGGGTCAATACCTAAGGTGCCAACACCTAAGGTGTCAACACCTAAGGTGCCAACACCTAAGGTGGCAACACCTAAGGTGCCAACACGTAAGGTGTCAACACCTAAGGGGCCAACACTTAAGGTGCCAACACCTAAGGTGTCAACACCTAAGCTGTTAACACCTAAGGTGTCAACACCTAAGGTGCCAACATGTAAGGTGTCAACACTTAAGGGGTCAATACCTAAGGTGCCAACACCTAAGGTGTCAACACCTAAGGTGCCAACACCTAAGGTGGCAACACCTAAGGTGCCAACACCTAAGGTGTCAACACCTAAGGTGCCAACACTTAAGGTGCCAACACCTAAAGTGTCAACACCTAAGCTGTTTACACCTAAGGTGACAACACCTAAGATGTCAACACCTAAGGTGCCAACACCTAAGGTGCCAACACCTAAGGTGTCAACACCTAAGGTACCAACACCTAAGGTGTCAACGCCTAAGGTGCCAACACCAAAGGTGTCAACACCTAAGGTGCCAACACTTAAGGGGTCAACACCTAAGGTGCCAACACCTAAGGTGCCAACACCTAAGGTGCCAACACCTAAGGTGTCAACACTTAAGGTGCCAACACCTAAGGTGCCAACACGTAAGGTGTCAACACCTAAGGGGTCAACACCTAAGGTGCCAACACCTAAGGTGCCTACACCTAAGGTGCCAACACCTAAGGTGCCTACACCTAAGGTGCCAACGCCTACGGTACCAGCACCTAAGGTACCAACACCTAAGGTGTCAACACCTAAGGTGTCAACACCTAAGGTACTAACCCCTAAGGTACTAACACCTAAGGTACCAACACCTAATGTAGCAATACCTAAGGTGTCAACACCTAAGGTGTCAACACCTAAGGTGTCAACACCTAAGGTGTCAACACCTAAGGTGTCAACACCTAAGGGACCAACACCTTAGATGCCAACACCTAAGGTACCAACACCTAATGTAGCAATACCTAAGGTACCAACACCTTAGGTGTCAACACTTAAGGTGCCAACACCTAAGGTACCAACACCTAAGGAGTAAACACCTAAGGAGCCAATACCTAACGTACTAACACCTAAGGTGCCAACACCTAAGGGGTCAACACCTAAGGTACCAGCACCTAAGGTCTCAACACCTAAGATACCAACACCTAAGGTGTCAACACCTAAGGTGTCAACACCTAAGGTGTCAACACCTAAGGTACCAGCACCTAAGGTTTCAACACCTAAGGTACCAACACCTAAGGTACCAACACCTAAGGTGCCAATACCTAAGTTTCGAACACCTAAGATGCCAATACCTAAGTTGCGAACACCTAAGGTGCCAACACCTATGGTTACCTTACCTTGAGGTGCTTCCGGGGCTTAGCGTCCCCGCGGCCTTGTCGTCGACCAGGCTTCCTGGTTGCTGGACTGATCAACCAGGCTGTTGGACGCGGCTGTTCGCAGCCTGACGTATTAGTCACAGCCTGGTTGATCAGGTATCCTTTGGAGGTGCTTATCCAGTTCTCTCTTGAACACTGTGAGGGGTCGGCCAGTTATGTCCCTTATGTGTAGTGCAACACCTAAGGTGCCAACACCTAAGATGCCAATACCTAAGTTGCGAACACCTAAGGTGTCAACACCTATGGTAGCAACACTTAAGGTGTCAACACCTTAGGTGTCAACACCTAAGGTGTCAACACCTAAGGTGCCAACACCTAAGATGCTAATACCTAATTTGCGAACACCTAAGGTGCCAACACCTATGGTAGCAACACTTAAGGTGTCAACACCTTAAGTGTCAACACCTAAGGTGCCAACACCTAAGGTGCCAACATCTAAGGCACCAACACCTAAGGCACCAACACCTAACAACCTCTGACCTGGTTATTAAGGCCCTCAGACCCTAACAACCTCCACCAAAGTCGATCACCAACGAGATCAAGTTCCCTGAGCTTGTGACCACAGATCACCGGTTCCCGCCGTGGTGAGTATTGACCCTTGGCACTCGAATCCCCCCTCCCTACCCCCCCCCCTAGCTCTCTCTCTCTCTCTCTCTCTCTATCTCTCTCTCTCTCTCTCTCTCTCTCTCTCTCTCTCTCTCTCTCTCTCTCTCTCTCTCTCTCTCTCTCTCTCTCTCTCTCTCTCTCTCTCTCTCTCTCTCTCTCTCTCTCTCTCTCTCTCTCTCTCTCTCTCTCTCTCTCTCTCTAGGTTTTAACCCCCCATCCTTTACTGAACCATTTCAACTACTAACTAGTCGGCACAGAAGCTACATCGCTTATTACAGGCCGTCGTTCGATCCCCGCTGGTGCAAGCAGTTTGGCACTGTTCCATAAATCTGTCCCCATAACCAAGTTCCTCTCCTAATATCCCATTATGTAATCCCCATCACCTTTCATTAAGGACAGTCGTGAAGCAGGGAGCTCCTACTATGGCTAGAGGTGCATCTTCCGGGATAGGACACGGAGAGGATATTTGTTTCAAGGATGCGCAGGTTGTTATGTTGTCTTATCCAGGGGGCTGTGATGGTGTTATCTTACCCCAGGGGCTGTGATAGTGTTATCTTACCTCAGGGGCTGTGACGGTGTTATCTTACCCCAGGGGCTGTGATAGGTGTTATCTTACCCCAGGGGCTGTGATAGTGTTATCTTACCCCAGGGGCTGTGATGGTGTTATCTTACCCCAGGGGCTGTGACGGTGTTATCTTACCTCAGGGGCTGTGACGGTGTTATCTTACCCCAGTGGCTGTGACGGTGTTATCTTATCCAGGGGCTGTAATGGTGTGATCTTACCCCAGGGGCTGTCTCGGTGTTATCTTACCACAGGGGTTGTGATGGTGTAATCTTACCCCAGGGGCTGTAATAGTGTTATCTTACCTCAGGGGCTGTGACGGTGTTATCTTATCCCAGTGGCTGTGACGGTGTTATCTTATCCAGGGGCTATGATGGTGTGATCTTACCACAGGGGCTGTGATAGTGTTATCTTACCTCAGGGGCTGTGACGGTGTTATCTTACCCCAGGGGCTGTGACGGTGTTATCTTACCCCAGAGGATGTGACGGTGTTATCTTACTCCAGGGACTGTGACGGTGTTATCTTACCCCAGGGGCTGTGACGATGTTATCTTATCCGGGGGCTGTGACGGTGTTATCTTACCCCAGGGGCTGTGACGGTGTTATCTTACCCCAGGGGATGTGACGGTGTTATCTCACCCCAGGGGCTGTGACGGTGTTATTTTACCCCAGGAGCTGTGACGGTATTATCTTACCCCAGGGGCTGTGACGGTGTTATCTTACCCCAGGGGCTGTGACGGTGTTATCTTACCCCAGGGGATGTGACGGTGTTATCTCACCCCAGGAGCTGTGACGGTGTTATCTTACCCCAGGGGCTGTGACGGTGTTATCTCACCCCAGGGGCTGTGACGGTGTTATCTCACCCCAGGGGCTGTGACGGTGTTATTTTACCCCAGGAGCTGTGACGGTATTATCTTACCCCAGGGGCTGTGACGGTGTTATCTCAACCCCAGGGGCTGTGACGGTGTTATCTTACCCCAGGGGCTGTGACAGTGTTATCTTACCCCAGGGGATGTGACGGTGTTATCTCACCCCAGGAGCTGTGACGGTGTTATCTTACCCCAGGGGCTGTGACGGTGTTATCTCACCCCCAGGGGCTGTGATGGTGTTATCTTACCCCAGGGGATGTGACGGTGTTATCTCACCCCCAGGGGCTGTGATGGTGTTATCTTACCCCAGGGGCTGTGACGGTGTGATCTTACCCCAATGGATGTGACAGTGTTATCTTACCCCAGGGGCTGTGACGGTGTTATCTTACCCCAGGGGCTGTGACGGTGTTATCGTACCCCAGGGGATGTGACGGTGTTATCTCACCCCAGGGGCTGTGACGGTGTTATTTTACCCAAGGAGCTGTGACGGTATTATCTTACCCCAGGGGCTGTGACGGTGTTATCTCAACCCCAGGGACTGTGATGGTGTTATCTTACCCCAGGGGCTGTGACGGTGTTATCTCACCCCCAGGGGCTGTGATGGTGTTATCTTACCCCAGGGGCTGTGACGGTGTTATCTCACCCCAGGGGCTGTGACGGTGTTATCTTACCCCAGGGGCTGTGACGGTGTTATCTTACCCCAGGTGATGTGATGGTGTTATCTTACCCCAGGGCAGTGACGGTGTTATCTTACACCAGGGGCTGTGACAGTGTTATCTTTTCCCAGGGGCTGTGATGGAGTTATCTTACCCCAGGGGCCGTGACGGTGTTATCTTACAGGAAAAAAACGTCATTAACGGTTTACCAGACGTCGTTCAGCATTATATAATGAGCCTATATGGGCGTATATGGTATTATTTATGTGTATTATATGTGTGTATTATACATGTACCAATATAAGTATTATATATGTGGTTCAGGTCAGGCCGTTGGCGCAGGAGTGGATAGCTGTGACGGATGTTGTAACGAAATTCAATTATATATATTTTATATTCATTTATATAGTTTATACATTCATTTATACATATTTCTCTAGTCAGTGAATGTTTAATTTGAAACTAGGCAGTTTATCGTAATTTATGTGATGTTGATGACATATTATATATTACGATTTATATATTATATATATTACGATTTATATATTATATATATTACGATTTATATATTATAAATTATGCGTTATATATAGCAGTGGAGGTGGAACACTGTGGTATAGCGATAAGGAGCAGCAAATAACAGGTGACTCAACACTCACTTTTGTGGGGTAGGTCTTTGAGTTTCCCACATATATATATATATATATATATATATATATATATATATATATATATATATATATATATATATATATATATATATATATATATATATAAATATATATATATATATATATATATATATACATATATATATATATATATATATATATATATATATATATATATATATATATATATATATATATATATATGTTATTAAATATGACCGAAAAAGTAAGATTAATAATTCTAACACGAATTTTCTCAATCTTTCGTACATTACGCTTCACTGTTGGAGGTAAATCAAAAATCACTTCTCCAAAATTCATTTTTATTTCTAGTCTGACGCGAAACGGGCGCGTTTCGTAAAACTTATTACATTTTCAAAGACTTCACAAATACTTTCTACAAACACTTCTATTCAATACCCATTGTTTCTGTTCTGTCTTGTGTTGATACTTTTAATACCCTATTAATATCCCCTCATGTTCTGTCTTGTGTTAATGCCACATCACTATATGCCACATCATCCCTCCCACCTCACTCAAATGTAGATATAATAGCAGAGATACGTAAGTTCTAATCAGTTGTGTATTTGTGAAGTCTTTGAAAATGTAATAAGTTTTACGAAACGCGCCCGTGTCGCGTCAGACTAGAAATAAAAATGAATTTTGGAGAAGTGTTTTTGATTTACCTCCAACAGTGAAGCGTAATGTACGAAAGATTGAGAAAATTCGTGTTAGAATTATTAATCTTACTTTTTCGGTCATATTTAATAATATATGTCTACAGGAAAGACTGCTACCAAAATATACTAATATATATATGTGTATATATATAATCCCTGTGTGTACAGGGATTAGACCCGTCCACTCACGCTAGAGTTGTTCCAATAACATACAGTAATTTCTCAAAGAGCAGATGTCTATCATGTTACAGCATATTTTCGGTTTTATTTAGTTTAGTTTAATTAGGATAATAAAAAGCTATTAAAACACTGGATTTAGAAATTATTTATTAATATGAAATTTTCAAAAGTCATGGGTCACTGAACTATGACGACACACAGACGAAAGTGAGTAAAACCTCACTGTAAAGTGAGGTTTACAGTATAGTATTCTCTTATCTGTCCACCCTCACTCATCTTGTTTCATCACAGAAATTGTCTATAAGGAGATTTTACCACATGTAGCTAGGTAATCACGCTTCATCCTTTAAATTAATGTACAAAGATACGTGTGCCCAAAATCAGTGAACGAAAATCATGGAAACTCAGTTGTTCACTTGTGTGGATCACTGGCTGGTGTTTGTGTGGACCATTTTGGCTGGTGTTTGGTTCATATGGTTCACTTGTGTGATCCAACTTCTTATGAAGGAATTATTAATTGTAATCTGTGATAGAATGAGAAAGTTTTCCACCAGTCTGTGAACTCTGTCTGGACATCGTAAGCAAATCCGAACATCCCTCGCTTCGGCGAACCATTGTTCGTCGAACCGGGTGAGTAAATTCGGCCTGAAAAGTGTGCGAACTAACCGGAGATTCGTTGAATCGGGGTACGTTTAATCGAGGTTGTACTGTATATATATATATATATATATATATATATATATATATATATATATATATATATATATATATACATATATATATATATATATATATATATATATATATATATATATATATATATATATATATATATATATATATATATATATTATTAAATATGACCGAAAAAGTAAGATTAATAATTCTAACACGAATTTTCTCAATCTTTCGTACATTTCTTTTCACTGTTGGAGGTAATTCAAAAATCAATTCTCCAAAATTCATTTTTATTTCTAGTCTGACGTGACACTTGAGCGCGTTTCGTAAAACTTATTACATTTTCAAAGACTTTAGTTAACACATACACAACTGAATAGAACTTACACATCTCCGATTTTGTTTATATCTACATTTAAGTGAGGTGGATGGGGTGAGGTGGTATTTAATAAGGTATTAATTTCATCAACACAAGCTAGAACATGAAACAATGGGTATTGAATAGAAGTGATTGTAGAAAGCCTATTGGTCCATATTTCTTGATGCTTCTATATTGGAGTGGAGTCTTGAGGTGGGTAGAATATAGTTGTGCATTAATTGGCTGTTGATTGCTGGTGTTGACTTCTTGATGTGTAATGCCTCGCAAACGTCAAGCCGCCTGCTATCGCTGTATCTATCAATGATTTCTGTGTTGTTTACTAGGATTTCTCTGGCGATGGTTTGGTTGTGGGAAGAGATTATATGTTCCTTAATGGAGCCCTGTTGCTTATGCATCGTTAAACGCCTAGAAAGAGATGTTGTTGTCTTGCCTATATACTGGGTTTTTTTGAGAAATAGCAACATCGACGAAAGTATCCGTACCCGCATTGAACAACACCTCGACATCCTCACAGACCGACATCACCTTAGCACTGAAACAAGGATTATCAAGAAACTAACAACATTATATGGAGGACCTATGGCAATTCCACGACCAAGAGATGGCTTCCTGAACCTTGCAGGAATTAACCTCACTGAGGACCAAGTCACTCTCCTAAATCTGGGCATAAACTGTCACGTTATGTCCAGACCGAGTGAGATGGCCCGGAAAGTAGAGTTGGAAATTCTGTTGGACGACATATTCGACCTCGAGACACAAAAGAAGGTCACTACCAAAGATACCTTACAAGCAGAACTTATTGCAGAAGGAGGAAAGAATCGAGGCAATTACAGAAGCACCCTACTGTCCCCCGAGCTCAAAGCGGCAGCTAAAAGCCTTCGTGAGAACAAGGAGATAGTTGTCAGGAGAGGTGACAAGTCGCCAATATATGTCATTCTTAAAAAAGACGAATATCTGGCGAAAATGAACCTCATACTCTCTGACCAAACTAAGTTCCAAAGGGTAACGAAGGACACTACAGCCGAATTGAAAGCAAAGGTCAACAAACTGATCGAAACTTGTGAACGCCAAGAAATCCGGACTCCACCTGCCAAAGATCATTGGGGAATATAAACCTGGATATGCGTATGGAAATGTCAAGACACACAAGCCTGGAAACCCACTTCGGCCAATCATTAGCCAGATACCCACACCCACGTACAGACTGGCGAAGCGACTCAACGGCCTGCTGACTCCTTATGTTCCTTGCGCCTTCAGCCTGAAGTCTCCAAAGGAATTTGTTGACTTACTGTGGGGCACACGGGCCACAGGGATAAGAGCCTCGTTGGACGTAGAATCGCTGTTCACTAACGTACCAGTGGACGAGACAATCGGGATGATAGCCGACAGAGTGTATCGTGATCCAGCCTGTACTCCTCTTGACATACCAGAAAATATCGTAAGGAAACTACTCCAAGCTTGTACTAAAGAGGCACCCTTCTTGAGCCCGGATGGGCACATGTATAAGCAAGTAGGTGGGGTCGCCATGGGTTCTCCCCTAGGTGTCCTGTTTGCAAACTTCTACATGGGTACCATCGAGCAAAAAGTCTTAGTCGACATGAACATGAAACCGGCCATTTACTGCAGGTATGTTGACGACATTTTTACACAGGTACCTGATGTCAGACATCTGCAGGAGTTGATGGAGGCATTTGAGCGGAGTTCCGTGCTGCGTTTCACTTATGAGATGGAAAAGAGTCATGGAAAAGAGAGGAGGTTTCCACACTGCAGTCTACACTAAGGAAACGAACATAGGAATGTGCCTAAATGCCAAAAGCGACTGCCCAGATAGGTACAAGAGGAGTGTTGTTAACGCATATGTCGACCGTGCTCTCAGCCACAGCTCAGAATGGAAGCAAGTCGACGAAGAACTCTGTAGGGTAAGGCAGGTCCTAGTCAACAACGGCTTCTCCAATGGTTTCGTCGAAGACATCATAAGAAGGAAAGTGAAACGCCATGCAACCTCTGAAGAGACAACCAACACAACACCTATACCCCCTATTAGACTATTTTACAGGAACTTTTTTTCCACAGCTCATAAAACGGAGGAAAGGGTCCTGAAAGATATTGTTAATAGAAACGTTATCCCTACAGACAAAAATCAGAGGATACAACTGACGATTTACTATAAAACCAGAAAAACGGCCAGCCTACTCATGAGAAACTCTCCAGACACAAAACAGAACGCTTTAAAAGAGACTAACGTCGTCTATGCCTTCAAATGCTCTCTTGGGGACTGTAAGCTCCAAAAAACCCAGTATATAGGCAAGACAACAACATCTCTTTCCAGGCGTTTAACGATGCATAAGCAACAGGGCTCCATTAAGGAACATATAATCTCTTCCCACAACCAAACCATCGCCAGAGAAATCCTAGTAAACAACACAGAAATCATTGATAGATACAGCGATAGCAGGCGGCTTGACGTTTGCGAGGCATTACACATCAAGAAGTCAACACCAGCAATCAACAGCCAATTAATGCACAACTATATTCTACCCACCTCAAGACTCCGCTCCAATATAGAAGCATCAAGAAATATGGACCAATAGGCTTTCTACAATCACTTCTATTCAATACCCATTGTTTCATGTTCTGGCTGGTGTTGATGAAATTAATACCTTATTAAATACCACCTCACCCCATCCACCTCACTCAAATGTAGATATAAACAAAATCGGAGATGTGTAAGTTCTATTCAGTTGTGTATGTGTTAACTAAAGTCTTTGAAAATGTAATAAGTTTTACGAAACGCGCTCAAGTGTCACGTCAGACTAGAAATAAAAATGAATTTTGGAGAATTGATTTTTGAATTACCTCTAACAGTGAAAAGAAATGTACGAAAGATTGAGAAAATTCGTGTTAGAATTATTAATCTTACTTTTTCGGTCATATTTAATAATATATGTCTACAGGAAAGACTGCTACCAATATATATATATATATATATATATATATATATATATATATATATATATATATATATATATAATTAGAATTACTGTTTGTCCATTCCATGGTTCGAGATCAGATACCCAACATTGTAGGGGCAATGGTATGGGGTATGGGAAGAACACAGACAGGTCAGGGTTGCCAGACTTAATGAGAGAGAGAGAGAGAGAGAGAGAGAGAGAGAGAGAGAGAGAGAGAGAGAGAGAGAGAGAGAGAGAGAGAGAGAGAGAGAGAGAGAGAGAGAGAGAGAGAGAGACGATAGAGAGATGTGAAGAAGAGAGCAAAGGCGAAATGTGAAGAGAATAGGAACAGAAGAATTGTGAGAAAAGGGGACAAATATATATATATAGAGAGAGAGGGAGGGAGGGAGGGAGGGGAAATTAGGGAAGAGGGGAGGCGGGAGAGACCTGGGAGCAGCCGGGTATCCCCCTTATTATAATATATATGACTCAACCGATAATTCCAATGAATAAATGTATAACTGTCATAGGAGGTATTGCAGGATCGAATCATCATGATTCCACACCTCTATTTCTCTGTAACTGAAGGAATTCAATTATACTAAGTTATATATAATTAATTAACAAAACAATGTATCATTTACAATTTAATTAAGCCTTGTGGGCACGCGAATAGTCATTTTGTGCAATGAATCGTTAGATATATGACGCTGTTTAAATATTTTACGTTGCCAGGCGGCAACATTGAGGCAACATTATAAGGTTGTGGCAAACATTCAGGCAACGTAACGACGCTGTTTGAACTTTATCGTTAATTTGTGTGTGTGTGGGATTATAGAGAGGACCAATGGATCTGTTCCAACACCTGTATATTGCAGGGCTGCCTGGAAACATTGCAATAGGATCAATCATGCAGGAAGCATCCAGCATCGACCCATCTCCAAGCACTAAGAATTCAGCATCAACGTACTGGAGTTCAGGGTTCGATCCCCGGTGGAGGCGGAAACAAATGGGGCAGAGTTTCTTTCACCTTGATGCCCCTGGTCACCCATCAAAGCGTGGGGTCACCACTCCAAGCTTGGAGGTATGACCTCACCTCTTGCTTTCTCCCTCTCTCTCTCTCTCTCTCTCTCTCTCTCTCTCTCTCTCTCTCTCTCTCTCTCTCTCTCTCTCTCTCTCTCTCTCTCTCTCTCTCTCTCTCTCTCTCTCTCTCTCTCTCTCTCTCTCTCTCTCTCTCTCTCTCTCTCTCTCTCTCTCACTGCGTCAATACACCCAATATTGTGTTCGTATCTCCGATCTGACAGATATAAAAAACATATATACCATAACCCGGAATTAATATTCCTAGACCGAGGAAGCTTCAGGTGTCGCGTACTGTAATGTCTTCATTAAACCCGAGTTGTGTAATAGTTTTTGTGGAGAACGGCCCTGTGTTATTACAGGGACCACTGCGGTAATTATGTTGTTATTATGTTAGTGTGTAGACCAGAGGGAGAGACACAGAGAGAGAGAGGGAGAGGGAGAGAGAGAGAGAGAGAGAGAGAGAGAGAGAGAGAGAGAGAGAGAGAGAGAGAGAGAGAGAGAGAGAGAGAGAGAGAGAGAGAGAGAGAGAGAGAGAGAGAGAGAGAGAGAGAGAGAGAGAGAGAGAGAGAGAGAGCGCGAGAGAGAAACAGAGAGAGAGAGAGAGATACAATATACTCCAAACGACGCAAAAACACCTGCTGTTGGAATCATATTCAATAACTTCCATCAAAAACCTAACCTTCCAGCTCATTAAGAAGAAGTGTAAGCCATAACCCCGGAGAGCAGTCACCTTGAAGAGTAATGGGCTGGTTCATCACGTCAGCAAGGGACCAAACAGGCCAAGAATTTCCACTTTTCTTACTGGTAAAACTTTTTGTAATTGTTGCAGATGTTATGGAGCTCAATGGTAGTTAGTTTGGAGTTGTAATGAGTTGAGATTAGCTTTTGTTGCTCGCTAAAGTCATGGCAGAGAAATGGGTGTTAATAAACTTCACACTGATGCCGCTGTTCACCTAGCCGGCAATAGGTATACCTGGGAGTTAGACAGCTGCTACGGGCTGCTTCCTGGGAATGTGTAACAAAAAGGTGGCTTGGTCGAGGACCGGGCCGCGGGGATGCTGAGCCCCGAAATTATATCAAAATAACCTCAAGATAACCTCAAGAAAACCTTACGATACCCTCAAGATAACCTCACGATACCCTTCAAGATAACCCTCAAGATAACCTCACGATACCTTTCAAGACAACCTCAAGATAGCCTCACGATAACCTCAAAATAACCCTCAAGATAACCTCACGATACCCTTCAAGATAACCTCAAGATTACCTCAAGGTAACCTCAGGATAACCTCATTATAACCCTCAAGATAACCTCACGATACCCTTCAAGATAACCTCACGATACCCTTCAAGATAACCTCACGATACCCTTCAAGATGACCTCAAAATAACTTTCAAGATAACCTCACGATACCCTTCAAGATAACCCTCAAGATAACCTCTTGATACCCTCAAGATAACCTCTTGATACCCTCAAGATAACATCACGATATCCTTCAAGATAACCTCAAGATAACCCACAACATAACCTCACGATACCCTTCAAGATATCCTCACGATAATCTTCAAGATAACCCTCAAGATAACTTCACGATAATCTTTAAGATAACTTCACGATACCCTTCAAAATAACCTCAAAATAATTCAATATTACCTCACAATACCCTTTAAGATAACCTCAAGATAACCCTCAAGATAAGCTCACGATACCATTCAAGATAACCCTCAAGATAACATCACGATATCCTTCAAGATAACCCTCAAGATTACCTCACGATACCCCTTCACGATACCCTTCAAGATAACCTCAAGATAACCTCACGATACCCGTCAAGATAACCCTCAACATAACCTCAGGATACCCTTCAAGATAACCTCAAGATAGCCCTCCAGATAACCTCACAATACCTTTCAAGATAACTGTTGGAAATAACCAACAGTTTTATACATATTTGTATTGTATGCAACTTTTGTAATAACCACAAGTAGTTGCTAAAATTACTAACTTGTAGATTTAATCATTATCATGATTTATTTAGACATATTGCCAGATTCTTGCTAGTGAGAGTGACGACGCGAGGAACGACAGGCAGTAACATGAATTCTCTCCACATTTAGTTGGATTTATAACAAGAGTCCAGTTTATCATTTCCTTTACTAAAAATAGTTACTTACTAATAAGTTTAATTTCGTAGTATACTACTACTTAGTAGAACTCCCTTATTTAGTTGATATTAATTTAAACATTCTAGAGGAAATTACTTTAATGTAAATGATTTTACTTTAATTTCCTCGATTAGCTGCACAACTTTAATAAGCCAATTTATGTTACGCGAAATTCTATTTTATCACAGAAGAATTTAATGTGATATTAATACTCGTCACTACCTCTTCCTTCCTTAGTCAATTGCGATATATACATATACATTTACGCTCGAGATGTCTATCGAGAGCCGCGCATGCGTAATAAGGAAGAGGAGGAAGACGGGAGAGCGCGACTCGGACGCCATTGACAGCGTGTAGCAGAGCTACGTTTTGACCTACTTATTTCGCTCCCACGACCAGTAGACGGGTGCCACGTTATCTGGCATGATATAGCCGTGTTCCAGATTAGCATATCTGCAATTCCAAAGTCAACGTCTTTCAAGCAGCAGCTGGAGGAAGAAGAATTGCTCAAGTCTCTACATCAACGGACACGCGGCTCGGCAGCTAGGTTCACCTGTTTGTTATCATGTGGCCACAGATAACATTTAGGCTAGTTGTCGTTAGGCCGTATATAAAATAATAAAATCCCCTACGTGTCTTTAGTAAATTTACTATCTGAATAGATGATTTTTTTATTGTTTTCTACAGAAGGAATTTATAGTGCTTGAATATAAATTGCACAGATATTGATTGAAGATTTCTACAGTTATCCTTATAATTTAAGATACATTTGTAGTTACCTATTATGTAGAAGATTTCTACAATGTAATTGCCTTTCAGGACCAAGGCGACGTCAACCGAGGTGTTAGGCTTCCCCACCTTCATGTGCAACAATTTACCCTATGCAACACGTCGTCGGTGGAGCGTAGCAACTGATTACACCTCTCTAGATTTACAGCTAAGCTGTCCTCCCTTTTTTATCTGTAGCAATAACTCTGTAGTTACAGTAGTGATCTCCTAAAGAGATCTGTTATATTAACCTATTGATCTATATATACTGTATTATTCTATCCAGCAGTATATTGAGGTGCATTTACCTCCAATTAATGTATTATAATCAACCTTATTTACTTTCATATTATATTTACTCTGGTGAAGAACCAGCACCAGAATAATGCTAGGGATGTATTAATCTTCTAGCATGTAACCCCCCAATTTTGTGTAAGTTAATTTGACTCCATTTATATCAGAAATACAGTTTCACTAAGATCCATAGGACACTAGTTCTTGGGATCAGTTTTTCCATTGCCTTATTTTGTTTTCCACTTTTTCTCAAAAGGTGGTGGTCCTTCATAGCTATCGAAGTATATATTTAATTATTAGTTATTGGAGTCAGGTTTTCCCTCACAATAACCCTCCAGATATTGCCTTGTAAAACTTATGTATATGTGATTTATATTGTATTTTCTTAAATAAAGATAAAAAAATGAAAAAAGATAACCTCACGATACCCGTCATGATAACCTCAAGATACCCTCAAGATAACCCTCAAGATAACCATTGCCCACAATCATCACCATCATTGACCACAATCACCACATTCATCACCACCATTGCCCACAATCATCACCATCATTGACCACAATCACCACATTCATCACCATCATTGACCACAATCACCACATTTATCGCCATCATTGCCCACAATCATCACCATCATTGACCACAGTCATCACCATCATTGCCCACAATCATCACTATCATTGACCACAATCACCATATTCATCACTATCATTGCCCACAATCACCACATTTATCACCATCATTGCCCACTATCATCACCATCATTGACCACAATCACCACATTCATCACCATCATTGACCACAATCACCACAGTCATCACCATCATTGAACACAATCATCATTATCATTGACCACAATCACCATATTCATCACCATCATTGCCCACAATCACCACATTCATCACCATCATTGACCACAATCATCACCATCATTGCCCATAATCACCACATTTATCACCACCATTGCCCACAATCATCACCATCATTGACCACAATCACCACATTCATCACCATTGACCACAATCACCATATTCATCACCATCATTGTCCACAATCGCCACATTCATCACCATCATTGACCACAATCACCACATTCATCACCATCATTGACTACAATCACCACATTCATCACCGTGATTGACCACAATCACCACAGTCATCACCATCATTGCCCACAATCATTGACCTCAATCACCATATTCATCACCATCATTGTCCACAATCGCCACATTCATCACCATATTGCTCACAATCATCACCATCATTGCTCACAATCATCACCATCATTGCTCACAATCGCCACAACAACAACAATCTCATCACCATTAATCAATGCAACATTGCCAATTCCCCCTCCCCCCCCACCCTCTTCAACACAGGAGTCCTGGACAATTCCCCCTACTGGACCTTCACTACCAATTACCTCCAACAACTCCACCTTATCCGTCGCCAAATGCCAATTTGGCGACGGATTTACTATTAAATCCATGAACTAGTCTCCTATGGATATTATTGATAAATACTATATTGAATATTAAAGAGACTGTAATTTATGAATCAAATCTTCTCACCCAAAATGGGGGGTTATATGTCAAAAGACTATTGTATCCCTGACATCATTTCAGTGTGGTTCGTTCACTGAAGTAAATGAAATAAGTACTTGCAAAATTGGGCAATAATAATTAGAGGAGAATGGGCCGCAAGATACTACGATAGACTAGTATTACTACCAGTGGTTAGAGAACTACGGGCTCACCATAGCCCGTGCTACTTGGAACTTTTTGTTCCAGGTAGCGAATCTTTAACAACAACATACCAGTGGTTAGTAACATGTCTCTCAATGTGAGATCATTAAAATGTTTACGTTATTAGTATCTACATTAACATATACAGCTTAGCTGTGAATTGGGAAGTTAACTGCCACACTCCTGATGAAGTATTGCATCTGACAAAACTGTTACCCGAAGGTGGGACAGCCTAGTACCTCGCTTGACGTGGACCCGGGTGCTGCAAGGCAAGTAGATTATAAAAGCTTTCTACTTGATTATTAATAATACATCCTAAATTAAAGGAAATACTCATATTGAATATAGCAATCATTGTAGAATTTGTCTACAGGTATTAATGCAATATTTATTCCTATATAAATTGAGAATATTGCCAAAGAAAGAGACGTATTTGATTTTTGTTGTAATTGAATGGCCTAACGACAACTAGTCTAAATTTTAAATGTGCACACAATATAACAAATAGAAAAGTTTATAGTAGCCGAGCCGCGAGTCCGTTGGTGGAGAGAACTATGTAATCCTTCGTCCTCAGCTGCTGTGTGAAGGACGTTGACTTCGGATTTGGTATCACTCTGATTCCAGGACACGGCTATTGATTGCCAATTTAACGTGGCAACGCTCTTGTAAATGTAAGAACGAATAATTAAACTAAGCAAATGCTTTGCTACAGCGTCGTTTCTCTCTTGCACATTGCTAATATAGCGTCGCTCTTAGGAGTCAGGCAAGCAAGCAAGTGATGCTCTCCTTCTTCCTTGGCTGTGATACGCATGCGCAGCTCGCTCAAAGTATTCTCCAGCTTAAAGTATTTTAATTTACTTGCAATTAATTGGGAAGGCAAGGACTGGTGACAAGTGTTTATGTCACTAAATAATGTATTAAGGTCCAATATATTTTTGCACAATGCAAGTCAGCTTATTAAGACTGCATTAAATAATTATCATATAAATTGCTATGCTTTACAATATTTTCCACCGTAGTTGTTAATACACCTAAATGAACCAATTCAGTAAGCAATAATATACTATGTAAAAAATCAAATAAATAAACGATTACTCAGCCCTTGACAAAAATGAGTTTCCGATTGGACTCTTCATTGACCTGAGAAAGGCCTTTGATACTGTTAATCACAATTACCTCTTACGTAAACTCCATCATTATGGAATCCGAGGTCATGCACTGGACTATATCCAATCCTATCTTAGTGATAGACACCAATGTATAGCCATCAATGATATAACCTCTCCAACTCACCAATAACAGTTGGCGTGCCTAAGGGCAGCATCTTGGGACCTCTCCTATTTCTTATATACATCAATGATCTGCCTAATGTCTCTAACATTCTGAAACTTATTTTGTTTGCTGATGATACTACCCTCATCTACTCTAACCCCAACCCACATACACTAAAAAATGTTGTTAATAATGAACTAAAAAAGTCCACTTATGGATGTCAACCAACAAACTAACACTTAACATAGAAAAGACGTACTACATCTTATTTGGAAGCAAATCTACAAATGCAATTCAGCTTCAGATAGACAATGTAAACATTAGCAATAAAAATGATGGAAAGTTTCTTAGCCTATTCCTAGACAAGAGACTCAACTTCAGCACCCACATGCAACACATAACTAAGAAAGTCTCTAAAACAGTTGGTATACTCTCCAGAATCAGATATTATGTACCTAACTCTGCTCTCATTTCTCTATATTATGCACTAATCTATCCCTATCTTAATTATGGTATCTGTGCATGGGGTTCAGCCACTGCAAACCACCTCAAGTCCATCATCACCCAGCAAAACCTGCTATCAGAATAATAACAAATTCTACTTTCAGACAACTCTCAGCCCTTGTTTAACTCCCTAAACATGCTAAACATAATCTCACTTCACACATTCTCTTGTGTCAACTACATTTACAAAACCCTGTTCTTAAATGCAAATCCTGCTCTGAAACTTTCCCTGGACAGATGTAATAGGACCCATTATCACCACACCAGAAATAAATATCTCTTTGATATTCCAGAGTCAAACTTAATCTGTGTAAACACTCTATGCAAATAAAAGGACCCAGTCTATGGAACTCGCTCCGTATTGAATTGAAAAGCTGTCCAAATTTTTCGTCATTCAAAAACAATACTAAAAAGTACCTAATTTCATCTTCATAGTTTTTTACTTTTTTTGCTTTAAAATTGCATTGTAGCTATTGCTACCCAATCTCCCAATCTTTATGTACCCAATACCAACATCTTTACCATTGTGATCATTGCTGTCTTCTTATATGTGCTGTCAATCTGCTGTATGGTGTCTATTAATCTTGTTTAAATTACCAATCAAGCTGTCAATGTAATCAATCAGAGCTTTAATATACCAATGAGCTTTAATATACTTACTAATCTCTCTCATCTCATTTTTTTCTTGCAATGTATTTGTTAACATTTTATTAATTCTGCTAGAATTTACCTACTTAAAATTATCTGTGAGATTAAGGACCTGCCCGAAACGCTGCGCGTACTAGTGGCTTTACGAGATTGTAAATACCATGCTATGTATTCTCACAAACCCAATGTACCTTCTTGTATATACATAAATAAATAAAAAAGTATATAAATAAAATATTCTTAGTAAGGTTGCGTAATTAACTAAACTCTGTTTAGATGCGACTAAACGTGGAGAGATTCATGTTTTAGCCTGTAGCTACCTCGCGGCGTCATGAGACTGTGGCAAGAATTTGGCAAATATTGCGTCGCAATAGAAACATTATTTGAATTAGTTCTACAAATTAGTAGAGTTAGTAATTACTATGGTTAATACAATAATGATGTATTGTATTACAAGAAATGATGTACTAGTGTTGGAGACTTTCCAACAGTGACTGCTCTGTGGTGGGGGATGATCATAGGCGGTTACCCACTTTGCAGGGTGACTGCACTATGGTAGGGGCTGGTCATAGGTGGTCACCCACTCTGTATAAAAAGGCAAAAATAACACTATCCCCCCCCCCCATCTCGCTGATTACCAGACACCATTTTCACCATCATTACTGGGATGAAGGTGAGGGAAGGTGGTGAACGATGAGGATGGTGAGTAGCGATGATGGTTACAGTGAGGAAGGTAGTGTGTAGTGAAGAGTTATAACACAAGCCTGGTTGCCTAACAAGCCAAAATACACAACTAGCTGAGAGGCGGGACCAGAGAGCCAGAGCTCAACCCCACACAAGCACAAGTAGGTGAGTACAATTTGGTAAGTACACAAACACACACACAAACACTCAAACAGTGACACTTAAACCTGCCCAAAGTTAGGAGTGGGAAGCCTAAGCCCATATAGGAGTATAGAGCACTTGAATTGGATATGCGACAGACTAAGAACTAGAATATGGAGTATTAGGACTGGGCTCGAACGCCGTCCCGGCAACCAGTGAGACCAATGGGTCACACACAAGCCAGGTATATATACACCGATCCGCTTAACAAAGTCAGATATACAAATACACCAGTTACATAACAATGGGTGTAGTTTGCTCCTCACGAGAGAGAGAGAGAATACAGAATCATACATTTATGAAACTAATACTTACTGTGATCCCCTGTGTGTATTTTTGTTGTATTGGGACACGTAATTGGCTTAGTGGCATCCGATTACTATACACACACACACCGGCCCCTACAGTTACGGGGCCGAGCGAACAGCACGCTGGACACGTGATCCTGTGGTCCCGGGTTCGATCCCGGGCACCGGCGAGAAACGATGGGCCGAGTTTCTTTCACCCTATGCCCCTGTTACCAAGCAGTAAATAGGTACCTGGGAGTTAGTCAGCTGTCATGGGCTGCTTCCTGGGGTGTGTGTGTATGGGGGGGGGGGGAATAGGTAGTAGTAGAAACAGTTGAGAGGCGGGCCGAAAGAGCAGAGCTCAACCCCCGCAAGCACAACTAGGTGAACACAGAGACCTCGTGGCTGAGTGGACAGGCGCTTGGGATTTGTAGTCCTAGGGCCCCCGGGATCGATTCCCGGTGGAGGCGGAAACAAATGGGCAGAATTTCCTTCACCCTGATTTTCCTGTTCACCTAGCAGTAAATAGGAACCTGGGAGTTAGGCAGCTGCTATGGGCTGCTTCCTGGGGATGTGTGTACTCACCTAGTTGTGCTTGCAGGGGTTGAGCTTTGGCTCTTTGGTCCCGCCTCTCACCTGTCAATCAACTGGTGTACAGATTCCGCGTGATTCCAGATAAATATATGTAATAGACATAATAGAAGAAAAATAGATTGGTTAGAAAGCTGACTAACCAACTCCTTGGGCTTGACGGTAGAACGACAGTCACAGGAAAGTGACTGCGAATGATCGGGTTTACAGACTTGGCAAAAGTTATGTCATGAAACACAGAAAAAGACAAGGAAGTATGTCATGAAACACAGAAAAAGACAAGGAAGTATGTCATGACACACAGAAAAAGACAAGGAAGTATGTCATGACACACAGAAAAAGACAAGGAAGTATGTCATGACACACAGAAAAAGACAAGGAAGTAAGTCATGACACACAGAAAAAGACAAGGAAGTATGTCATGACACACAGAAAAAGACAAGGAAGTATGTCATGACACACAGAAAAAGACAAGGAAGTATGTCATGACACACAGAAAGAGACAAGGAAGTATGTGAGGAACATAATTCAATAAACATCCCAACACATAAAGCACATATGCATCCCAACACGACAACAACACAAATAACCTACCTAAGGTGGGTCCAGGAGCCTAACTCGACCCAAGCAAGCACATCTAGGCAAGAAAACACACACACACTGTTCCTACAGTTACATGTGTGCCAACTGCCAATTAAGTTATATATATATCGTTCTGTATTGACAGTGTACATATATACATACACTCGCGCATTCATACGCTCGATCATACAAGCATTCATACACTCGCGCATACATTCACAAGCATGTAAACAGCACTACAATACCATCGCTCCAGACGTGCTGTGATATGAGTGAAAATTCTGTTGTATAACTTTTACCCAGTCAGGGTGATCCAGTAGGTAGACTCAGTGACGCAGGTTCGAGTCCACCTAAGAGCTCCACTTCATTTTCTCAGTGGCAATGATACTATAAATATCAATGATGATGATTAATAATAATAATTTTGATGATAATGAGGAAATCCACAGGAGTTATAATGAGGACTTGAACCAGTGTACTAGGATTTGAACCAATGTACTAGGATTCGAACCTATGTACTAGGATTCGAACCTATGTACTAGGATTAGAACCAATGCACTAGGATTCGAACCTATGTACTAGGATTAGAACCAATGCACTAGGATTCGAACCTATGTACTAGGATTCGAACCTATGCACTAGGATTCGAATCTATGTACTAGGATTCGAACCTATGCACTAGGATTCGAACCTATGTGCTGGGATTCGAACCTATGCACTAGGATTCGAACCTATGTACTAGGATTCGAACCTATGTGCTAGGATTCGAACCTATGCACCAGGATTCGAACCTATGCACTAAGATTCGAACCTATGTGCTAGGATCCCAATCTATGCACTAGGATTCGAACCTATATGCTAGGATTCGAACCTATGTGCTAGGATTCGAACCTATGCACTAGGATTCGAACCTATGTACTAGGATTCAAACCTATGTGCTAGGATTCGAACCTATGTGCTAGGATTCGAACCTATGCACTAGGATTCGAACCTATGTACTAGGATTCAACCCTATGTGCTAGGATTCGAACCTATGTGCTAGGATTCGAAACTATGTACTAGGATTCGAACCTATGTGCTAGGATTCAAACCTATGCACTTGGATTCGAACCTATGTGCTAGGATTCGAACCTATGTACTAGGATTCGAACCTATGCACTAGGATTCGAACCTATGTGCTAGGATTCGAACCTATGTGCTATGATTCGAATCTATGCACTAGGATTCGAACCTATGTACTAGGATTCGAACCTATGTGCTAGGATTCGAACCAATACACTTGGATTCGAACCTATGCACTAGGATTCGAACCTATGCACTAGGACTCGAACCTATGCACAAGGATTCGAACCTATGCACTAGGATTCGAACCTATGTGCTAGGATTCGAACCTATGCACAAGGATTCGAACCTATGTACTAGGATTCGAACCTATGTGCTAGGATTCGAACCTGTGCACTAGGATTCGAACCTATGCACTAGGATTCGAACCTATGCACGAGGATTCGAACCTATGTGCTAGGATTCGAACCTATGCACGAGGATTTGAACCTATGTACTAGGATTCGAACCTATGTGCTAGGATCCGAACGTATGCACTAGGATTCGAACCTATGTGCTAGGATTCGAACCAATGTACTAGGATTCGAACCTATGCACTAGGATTCGAACCAGTGTACTAGGATTCGAGCCTATGTACTAGGATTCGAACCTACGTACTAGGATTCGAACCTATGTACTAGGATTCGAACCTATGTACTAGGATTCGAAGATGTGTACTAGGATTCGAACCTATGTACTAGGATTCGAACCTATGTACTAGGATTCGAACCTATGTACTAGGATTCGAACCTATGTACTAGGATTCGAACCTATGTACTAGCATTCGAACCAATGCACTAGGATTCGAACCTATGTACTAGGATTCGAACCTATGTGCTAGGATTCGAACCTATGCACTAGGATTCGAACCTATGTACTAGGATTCGAACCTATATGCTAGGATTCGAACCTATGCCCTAGGATTCGAACCTATGCACTAGGATTCGAACCTATGTACTAGGATTCGAACCTATGCACGAGGATTTGAACCTATGTACTAGGATTCGAACCTATGCACTAGGATTCGAACCTATGTGCTAGGATTCGAACCTATGTACTAGGATTCGACCCTATGCACTAGGATTCGAACCAGTGTACTAGGATTTGAACCAATGTACTATGTATGATTCGAACCT
Organism: Procambarus clarkii; assembly: GCF_040958095.1. NCBI lineage: Eukaryota > Metazoa > Arthropoda > Malacostraca > Decapoda > Cambaridae > Procambarus > Procambarus clarkii. The sequence goes on along the minus strand of NC_091174.1, from coordinate 35,587,153 downwards.
ATGTACTAGGATTCGAACCTATGTACTAGGATTCGAACCTATGTACTAGGATTCGAACCTACATACTAGGATTCGAAGATATGTTCTAGGATTCGAACCTATGTACTAGGATTCGAGCCAGTGTACTAGGACTCGAACCTATGCACTAGGACTTGAACCTATGTACTAGGATTCGATCCTATGCACTAGGATTCGAACCAGTGTACTAGGATTCGAACCTATGTATTAGGACTTGAACCTATGTACTAGGATTCGACCCTATGCACTAGGATTCGAACCAGTGTACTAGGATTCGAACCTATGTACTAGGACTTGAACCTATGTACTAGGATTCGATCCTATGCACTAGGATTCGAACCTATGCACTAGGATTCGAACCTATGTGCCAGGATTCGAACCTATGTGCTAGGATTCGAACCTATGCACGAGGATTTGATCCTATGTAATAAGATTCGAAACTATGTAAAAGGATTCGAACCTATGCTTGAGGATTCGACCCTGTGCACCAACGTCGGTGTTTGTGTGTTTGAATGGTCCTTACGCCAATGTGCAATCGACAATTCCTGAAGGATTCGAACCCAGACATCCATGGCTCCATGCACCTTAGCACATGCAGCACTACACCAACTAGACCACACTGACTGTGCAAAAGTTGGAAGTTCGTGAGATTTTCGATCCTGGCTGTCGAGGTTCGAATCCTTCAAGGGGTGAAGAGTGTTGAGTGTGTCTTAACAACCAAGACTTAAGTCTAAATCTATCACCATTAGCACTATCTACTGTCTGAACTCTTGATTTTAAGAAAAAATGGACACCACGAACGTTAGACCTTTTAAATTATGCAGCTCTAGCACGGAGCCGCCCCCACACTACCAGGCTGGTACCAGAGTCTTAGGGACTAATATGCAAGGGAAGACTAATGACACTGAAGCTCGGCTCACTGAAGGCAGCAGCTGCGGGACATGATCACGACCTATAAAATACTCAGTGGAATCAACACGTCAAAATAAAATTGAACTTAGCGTCCCCACCACCAATAAGGGGAACCTCAGCCCCCAGGACCAATAAGAGGGGACCTCAGCCCCCCCCCGGACCAATAAGGGGAACCTCAGCCCCCAGGACCAATAAGAGGGGACCTCATCCCCCCGGGACCAATAAGAGGGACCTCAGCCCCCCGGGACCAATAAGAGGGACCTCAGCCCCCCGGGACCAAAAAGGGGGACCTCAGCCCCCCGGGACCAATAAGAGGGACCTCAGCCGCCCGGGACCAATAAGAGGACCTCAGTCCCGGGACCAATAAGGGGGACCTCAGCCCCCGGGACCAATAAGAGGGACCTCAGCCCCCCGGGACCAATAAGGGGGACCTCAGCCCCCGGGACCAATAAGGGGGACCTCAGCCCCCGGGACCAATAAGAGGGACCTCAGCCCCCCGGGACCAATAAGGGGGACCTCATCCCCCGGGACCAATAAGGGGGACCTCAGCCCCCCGGGACCAATAAGAGGGACCTCAGCCCCCCGGGACCAATAAGGGGGGACCTTAGCCCCACGGGACCAATAAGGGGGACCTCAGAACCCGGGACCAATAAGAGGGACCTCAGCCCCCCGGGACCAATAAGAGGGACCTCAGCCACCCGGGACCAATAAGGGGGACCTCAGCCCCCGGGAACAATAAGAGGGACCTCAGCCCCCCGGGACCAATGAGGGGGGACCTCAGCCCCCCGGGACCAATAAGGGGGACCTCAGCCCCCCGGGACCAATAAGGGGGACCTCAGCCCCCCGGGACCAATAAGAGGGACCTCAGCCCCCCGGGACCAATAAGGGGGACCTCAGCCTCCGGGACCAATAAGGGGGACCTCAGCCCCCCGGGACCAATAAGGGGGACCTCAGCCCCCCGAGACCAATAAGACGGACCTCAGCCCCCCGGGACCAATAAGGGGGACCTCAGCCCCCCGGGACCAATAAGAGGGGACCTCATCCCCCCGGGACCAATAAGAGGGACCTCAGCCCCCGGGACCAATAAGGGGGACCTCAGCCCCCCGGGACCAATAAGGGGGACCTCAGCCCCCCGGGACCAATAAGAGGGACCTCAGCCCCCCGGGACCAATAAGGGGGACCTCAGCCCCCGGGACCAATAAGGGGGACCTCAGCCCCCCAGGACCAATAAGGGGGACCTCAGCCCCCCGGGACCAATAAGACGGACCTCAGCCCCCCGGGACCAATAAGGGGGACCTCAGCCCCCCGGGACCAATAAGGGGGACCTCATCCCCCCGGGACCAATAAGGGGGACCTCAGCCACCGGGACCAATAAGAGGGACCTCAGCCCCCCGGGGACCAATAAGAGGGGACCTCATCCCCCCGGGACCAATAAGGGGGACCTCAGCCCCCCGGGACCAATAAGAGGGACCTCAGCCCCCCGGGACCAATAAGGGGGGACCTCAGCCCCCCGGGACCAATAAGGGGAACCTCAGCCCCCCGGGACCAATAAGAGAGACCTCAGCCCCCCGGGACCAATAAGGGGGACTTCAGCCCCCGGGACCAATAAGGGGGACCTCAGCCCCCGAGACCAATAAGGGGGACCTCAGCCCCCGGGACCAATAAGAGGGACCTCAGCCCCCCGGGACCAATAAGGGGGACCTCAGCCCCCCGGGACCAATAAGGGGGACCTCAGCCCCCCGGGACCAATAAGGGGGACCTCAGCCCCCCGGGACCAATAAGGGGGACCTCAGCCCCCGGGACCAATAAGAGGGACCTCAGCCCCCGGGACCAATAAGAGGGACCTCAGCCCCCCGTGACCAATAAGGGGGACCTCAGCCCCCCGGGACCAATAAGGGGGACCTCAGCCCCCCGGGACCAATAAGAGGGGACCTCATCCCCCCGGGACCAATAAGAGGGACCTCAGCCCCCGGGACCAATAAGGGGGACCTCAGCCCCCCGGGACCAATAGGGGGGACCTCAGCCCCCCGGGACCAATAAGAGGGACCTCAGCCCCCCGGGACCAATAAGGGGGACCTCAGCCCCCGGGACCAATAAGGGGGACCTCAGCCCCCGGGACCAATAAGAGGGACCTCAGCCCCCCGGGACCAATAAGGGGGACCTCAGCCCCCCGGGACCAATAAGGGGGACCTCAGCCCCCCGGGACCAATAAGACGGACCTCAGCCCCCCGGGACCAATAAGGGGGGCCTCAGCCCCCCGGGACCAATAAGGGGGACCTCAGCCCCCCGGGACCAATAAGAGGGGACCTCATCCCCCCGGGACCAATAAGAGGGACCTCAGCCCCCCGGGGACCAATAAGAGGGGACCTCATCCCCCCGGGACCAATAAGGGGGACCTCAGCCCCCGGGACCAATAAGAGGGACCTCAGCCCCCCGGGACCAATAAGGGGGACCTCAGCCCCCCGAGACCAATAAGGGGGACCTCAGCCCCCCGGGACCAATAAGGGGGACCTCAGCCCCCCGGGACCAATAAGAGGGGACCTCATCCCCCCGGGACCAATAAGAGGGACCTCAGCCCCCCGGGACCAATAAGAGGAGACCTCATCCCCCCGGGACCAATAAGAGGGACCTCAGCCTCCCCGGGACCAATAAGAGGGACCTCAGTCCCCGGGACCAATAAGGGGGACCTCAGCCCCCGGGACCAATAAGGGGGACCTCAGCCCCCGGGACCAATAAGAGGGACCTCAGCCCCCCGGGACCAATAAGGGGGACCTCAGCCCCCCGAGACCAATAAGGGGGACCTCAGCCCCCCGGGACCAATAAGGGGGACCTCAGCCCCCCGGGACCAATAAGAGGGGACCTCATCCCCCCGGGACCAATAAGAGGGACCTCAGCCCCCCGGGACCAATAAGAGGAGACCTCATCCCCCCGGGACCAATAAGAGGGACCTCAGCCTCCCCGGGACCAATAAGAGGGACCTCAGTCCCCGGGACCAATAAGGGGGACCTCAGCCCCCGGGACCAATAAGGGGGACCTCAGCCCCCGGGACCAATAAGAGGGACCTCAGCCCCCCGGGACCAATAAGAGGGACCTCAGCCCCCCGGGACAATAAGGGGGACCTCAGCCCCCGGGACCAATAAGAGGGCCCTCAGCCCCCCGGGACCAATAAGGGGGGACCTCAGCCCCCCGGGACCAATAAGGGGGACCTCAGCCCCCGGGACCAATAAGGGGGCCCTCAGCCCCCCGGGACCAATAAGAGGGACCTCAGCCCCCCGGGACCAATAAGTGGGACCTCAGCCCCCGGGACCAATAAGGGTGACCTCAGCCCCCGGGACCAATAAGGGGGACCTCAGCCCCCGGGACCAATAAGGGGGACCTCAGCCCCCCGGGACCAATAAGAGGGACCTCAGCCCCCCGGGACCAATAAGAGGGACCTCAGCCCCCCGGGACCAATAAGAGGGACCTCAGCCCCCCGGGACCAATAAGGGGGACCACAGCCCCCCGGGACCAATAAGGGGGACCTCAGCCCCCCGGGACCAATAAGACGGACCTCAGCCCCCGGGACCAATAAGGGGGACCTCAGCCCCCCGGGACCAATAAGGGGGACCTCAGCCCCCCGGGACCAATAAGAGGGGACCTCATCCCCCCGGGACCAATAAAAGGGACCTCAGCCCCCCGGGGACCAATAAGAGGGGACCTCATCCCCCCGGGACCAATAAGAGGGACCTCAGCCTCATCGGGACCAATAAGGGGGACCGCAGCCTCATCGGGACCAATAAGGGGGACCTCAGCTCCCCGGGACCAATAAGGGGGACCTCAGCCCCCCGGGACCAATAAGGGGGGACCTCTGCCCCCCGGGACCAATAAGGGGGACCTCAGCCCCCCGGGACCAATAAGAGGGACCTCAGCCCCCCGGGACCAATAAGGGGGACCTCAGCCCCCGGGACCAATAAGGGGGACCTCAGCCCCCGGGACCAATAAGGGGGACCTCAGCCCCCGGGACCAATAAGGGGGACCTCAGCCCCCGGGATCAATAAGAGGGACCTCAGCCCCCCGGGACCAATAAGGGGGACCTCAGCCCCCGGGACCAATAAGGGGGACCTCAGCCCCCGGGACCAATAAGGGGGACCTCAGCCCCCGGGACCAATAAGGGGGACCTCAGCCCCCGGGACCAATAAGGGGGACCTCAGCCCCCGGGACCAATAAGAAGGACCTCAGCCCCCCGGGAATAATAAGGGGGACCTCAGCCCCCGGGACCAATAAGAGGGACCTCAGCCCCCCGGGACCAATAAGAGGGACCTCAGCCCCCCGGGACCAATAAGGGGGACCTCAGCCCCCGGGACCAATAAGAGGGACCTCAGCCCCCCGGGACCAATAAGGGGGGACCTCAGCCCCCCGGGACCAATAAGGGGGACCTCAGCCCCCCGGGACCAATAAGGGGGACCTCAGCCCCCCGGGACCAATAAGAGGGACCTCAGCCCCCGGGACCAATAAGGGGGACCTCAGCCCCCGGGACCAATAAGGGGGACCTCAGCCCCCGGGACCAATAAGAGGGACCTCAGCCCCCCGGGACCAATAAGGGGGACCTCAGCCCCCCGGGAACAATAAGGGGGACCTCAGCCCCCCGGGACCAATAAGAGGGGACCTCATCCCCCCGGGACCAATAAGAGGGACCACAGCCCCCGAGACCAATAAGGGGGACCTCAGTCCCCCAGGACCAATAAGGGGGACCTCAGCCCCCCGGGACCAATAAGAGGGACCTCAGCCCCCCGGGACCAATAAGGGGGACCTCAGCCCCCGGGACCAATAAGGGGGACCTCAGCTTCCGGGACCAATAAGAGGGACCTCAGCCCCCCGGGACCAATAAGGGGGACCTCAGCCCCCCGGGACCAATAAGGGGGACCTCAGCCCCCCGGGACCAATAAGGGGGACCTCAGCCCCCCGGGACCAATAAGGGGGACCTCAGCCCCCGGGACCAATAAGAGGGACCTCAGCCCCCGGGACCAATAAGAGGGACCTCAGCCCCCCGTGACCAATAAGGGGGACCTCAGCCCCCCGGGACCAATAAGGGGGACCTCAGCCCCCCGGGACCAATAAGAGGGGACCTCATCCCCCCGGGACCAATAAGAGGGACCTCAGCCCCCGGGACCAATAAGGGGGACCTCAGCCCCCCGGGACCAATAGGGGGGACCTCAGCCCCCCGGGACCAATAAGAGGGACCTCAGCCCCCCGGGACCAATAAGGAGGACCTCAGCCCCCGGGACCAATAAGGGGGACCTCAGCCCCCGGGACCAATAAGAGGGACCTCAGCCCCCCGGGACCAATAAGGGGGACCTCAGCCCCCCGGGACCAATAAGGGGGACCTCAGCCCCCCGGGACCAATCAGACGGACCTCAGCCCCCCGGGACCAATAAGGGGGACCTCAGCCCCCCGGGACCAATAAGGGGGACCTCAGCCCCCCGGGACCAATAAGAGGGGACCTCATCCCCCCGGGACCAATAAGAGGGACCTCAGCCCCCCGGGGACCAATAAGAGGGGACCTCATCCCCCCGGGACCAATAAGAGGGACCTCAGCCTCATCGGGACCAATAAGGGGGACCTCAGCCTCATCGGGACCAATAAGGGGGACCTCAGCTCCCCGGGACCAATAAGGGGGACCTCAGCCCCCCGGGACCAATAAGCAGGGACCTCTGCCCCCCGGGACCAATAAGGGGGACCTCAGCCCCCCGGGACCAATAAGAGGGACCTCAGCCCCCCGGGACCAATAAGGGGGACCTCAGCCCCCCGGGACCAATAAAGGGGACCTCAGCCCCCGGGACCAATAAGGGGGACCTCAGCCCCCGGGACCAATAAGGGGGACCTCAGCCCCCGGGACCATTAAGAGGGACCTCAGCCCCCCGGGACCAATAAGGGGGACCTCAGCCCCCGGGACCAATAAGGGGGACCTCAGCCCCCGGGACCAATAAGGGGACCTCAGCCCCCGGGACCAATAAGGGGGACCTCAGCCCCCGGGACCAATAAGGGGGACCTCAGCCCCCGGGACCAATAAGAGGGACCTCAGCCCCCCGGGACCAATAAGGCGGACCTCAGCCCCCGGGACCAATAGGAGGGACCTCAGCCCCCCGGGACCAATAAGAGGGACCTCAGCCCCCTGGGACCAATAAGGGGGACCTCAGCCCCCGGGACCAATAAGAGGGACCTCAGCCCCCCGGGACCAATAAGGGGGAACCTCAGCCCCCCGGGACCAATAAGGGGGACCTCAGCCCCCCGGGACCAATAAGGGGGACCTCAGCCCCCCGGGACCAATAAGAGGGACCTCAGCCCCCGGGACCAATAAGGGGGACCTCAGCCCCCGGGACCAATAAGGGGGACCTCAGCCCCCGGGACCAATAAGGGGGACCTCAGCCCCCGGGACCAATAAGAAGGACCTCAGCCCCCCGGGAATAATAAGGGGGACCTCAGCCCCCGGGACCAATAAGAGGGACCTCAGCCCCCCGGGACCAATAAGAGGGACCTCAGCCCCCCGGGACCAATAAGGGGGACCTCAGCCCCCGGGACCAATAAGAGGGACCTCAGCCCCCCGGGACCAATAAGGGGGGACCTCAGCCCCCCGGGACCAATAAGGGGGACCTCAGCCCCCCGGGACCAATAAGGGGGACCTCAGCCCCCCGGGACCAATAAGAGGGACCTCAGCCCCCGGGACCAATAAGGGGGACCTCAGCCCCCGGGACCAATAAGGGGGACCTCAGCCCCCGGGACCAATAAGGAGGGACCTCAGCCCCCCGGGACCAATAAGGGGGACCTCAGCCCCCCGGGAACCAATAAGGGGGACCTCAGCCCCCCGGGACCAATAAGAGGGGACCTCATCCCCCCGGGACCAATAAGAGGGACCTCAGCCCCCGGGACCAATAAGGGGGACCTCAGTCCCCCAGGGACCAATAAGGGGACCTCAGCCCCCCGGGACCAATAAGAGGGGACCTCAGCCCCCCGGGACCAATAAGGGGGACCTCAGCCCCCGGGACCAATAAGGGGGACCTCAGCCTCCCGGGACCAATAAGGGGGACCTCAGCCCCCCGGGACCAATAAGGGGGACCTCAGCCCCCCGGGACCAATAAGGGGGACCTCAGCCCCCCGGGACCAATAAGGGGGACCTCAGCCCCCCGGGACCAATAAGGGGGACCTCAGCCCCCCGGGACCAATAAGAGGGACCTCAGCCCCCGGGACCAATAAGAGGGGACCTCAGCCCCCCGGGACCAATAAGGGGGACCTCAGCCCCCCGGGACCAATAAGGGGGACCTCAGCCCCCCGGGACCAATAAGAGGGGACCTCATCCCCCCGGGACCAATAAGAGGGACCTCAGCCCCCGGGACCAATAAGGGGGACCTCAGCCCCCCGGGACCAATAGGGGGACCTCAGCCCCCCGGGACCAATAAGAGGGACCTCAGCCCCCCGGGACCAATAAGGAGGGACCTCAGCCCCCGGGACCAATAAGGGGGACCTCAGCCCCCGGGACCAATAAGAGGGACCTCAGCCCCCCGGGACCAATAAGGGGGACCTCAGCCCCCGGGACCAATAAGGGGGACCTCAGCCCCCCGGGACCAATAAGAGGGACCTCAGCCCCCCGGGACCAATAAGGGGGACCTCAGCCCCCCGGGACCAATAAGGGGGACCTCAGCCCCCCGGGACCAATAAGAGGGGACCTCATCCCCCCGGGACCAATAAGAGGGACCTCAGCCCCCGGGACCAATAAGAGGGGACCTCATCCCCCCGGGACCAATAAGAGGGACCTCAGCCCCTCGGGACCAATAAGGGGGACCTCAGCCTCCTCGGGACCAATAAGGGGGACCTCAGCTCCCCGGGACCAATAAGGGGGACCTCAGCCCCCCGGGACCAATAAGCAGGGACCTCATGCCCCCCGGGACCAATAAGGGGGACCTCAGCCCCCCGGGACCAATAAGAGGGACCTCAGCCCCCCGGGACCAATAAGGGGGACCTCAGCCCCCCGGGACCAATAAGAGGGACCTCAGCCCCCGGGACCAATAAGGGGGACCTCAGCCCCCGGGACCAATAAGGGGGACCTCAGCCCCCCGGGACCAATTAAGAGGGACCTCAGCCCCCCGGGACCAATAAGGGGGACCTCAGCCCCCGGGACCAATAAGGGGGACCTCAGCCCCCGGGACCAATAAGGGGGACCTCAGCCCCCGGGACCAATAAGGGGGACCTCAGCCCCCGGGACCAATAAGGGGGACCTCAGCCCCCGGGACCAATAAGAGGGACCTCAGCCCCCCGGGACCAATAAGGCGGGACCTCAGCCCCCGGGACCAATAAGGAGGGACCTCAGCCCCCCGGGACCAATAAGAGGGACCTCAGCCCCCTGGGACCAATAAGGGGGACCTCAGCCCCCGGGACCAATAAGAGGGACCTCAGCCCCCCGGGACCAATAAGGGGGAACCTCAGCCCCCCGGGACCAATAAGGGGGACCTCAGCCCCCCGGGACCAATAAGGGGGACCTCAGCCCCCCGGGACCAATAAGAGGGACCTCAGCCCCCGGGACCAATAAGGGGGACCTCAGCCCCCGGGACCAATAAGGGGGACCTCAGCCCCCGGGACCAATAAGAGGGACCTCAGCCCCCCGGGACCAATAAGGGGGACCTCAGCCCCACGGGAACAATAAGGGGGACCTCAGCCCCCCGGGACCAATAGGAGGGGACCTCATCCCCCCGGGACCAATAAGAGGGACCACAGCCCCCGGGACCAATAAGGGGGACCTCAGTCCCCCGGGACCAATAAGGGGGACCTCAGCCCCCCGGGACCAATAAGAGGGACCTCAGCCCCCGGGACCAATAGGGGGACCTCAGCCCCCGGGACCAATAAGGGGGACCTCAGCTTCCGGGACCAATAAGAGGGACCTCAGCCCCCCCGGACCAATAAGGGGGACCTCAGCCCCCCGGGACCAATAAGGGCGACCTCAGCCCCCCGGGACCAATAAGAGGGGACCTCATCCCCCCGGGACCAATAAGAGGGAGCTCAACCCCCCGGGACCAATAAGAGGGGACCTCATCCCCCCGGGACCAATAAGAGGGACCTCAGCCTCCCCGGGACCAATAAGGGGGACCTCAGCCCCCCGGGACCAAAAAGAGAGACCTCAGCCCCCCGGGACCAAAAAGGGGGACCTCAGCCCCCGTGACCAATAAGAGGGACCTCAGCCCCCCGGTACCTCAGCCCCCCGGGACCAAAAAGAGGGATTTCAGCCCCCCGGGACCAATAAGGGGGACCTCAGCCCCCCGGGACCAATAAGACGGACCTCAGCCCCCCGTGACCAATAAGGGGGACCTCAGCCCCCCGGGACCAATAAGGGGGACCTCAGCCCCCCGGGACTAATAAGAGGGGACCTCATCCCCCCGGGACCAATAAGAGGGACCTCAGCCCCCCGGGACCAATAAGAGGGGACCTCATCCCCCCGAGACCAATAAGAGGGACCTCAGCCTCCCCGGGACCAATAAGGGGGACCTCAGCCCCCCGGGACTAATAAGAGGGACCTCAGCCCCCCGGGACCAATAAGGGGGACCTCATCCCCCCGGGACCAATAAGACGGACCTCAGCCCCCCGGGACCAATAAGGGGGACCTCAGCCCCCCGGGACCAATAAGGGGGACCTCAGCCCCCCGGGACCAATAAGGGGGACCTCAGCCCCCCGGGACCAATAAGAGGGGACCTCATCCCCCCGGGACCAATAAGAGGGACCTCAGCCCCCCGGGACCAATAAGAGGGGACCTCATCCCCCCGGGACCAATAAGAGGGACCTCAGCCTCCCCGGGACCAATAAGGGGGACCTCAGCCCCCCGGGACCAATAAGAGGGGACCTCATCCCCCGGGACCAATAAGGGGGACCTCAGCCCTCCGGGACCAATAAGGGGGACCTCAGGCCCCCGGGACCAATAAGAGGGGACCTCATCCCCCCGGGACCAATAAGAGGGACCTCAGCCCCCCGGGACCAATAAGAGGGGACCTCATCCCCCCGGGACCAATAAGGGGGACCTCAGCCCCCCGGGACCAAAAAGGGGGACCTCATCCCCCCGGGACCAATAAGGGGGACCTCAGCCCCCCGGGACCAATAAGAGGGGACCTCATCCCCCCAGGACCAATAAGAGGGACCTCAGCCCCCCGGGACCAATAAGAGGGGACCTCATCCCCCCGTGACCAATAAGGGGGACCTCAGCCCCCGGGACCAATAAGAGGGACCTCAGCCCCCCGGGACCAATAAGGGGGACCTCAGCCCCCCGGGACCAATAAGGGGGACCTCAGCCCCCCGGGACCAATAAGGGGGACCTCAGCCCCCCGGGACCAATAAGAGAGGACCTCATCCCCCCGGGACCAATAAGAGGGACCTCAGCCCCCCGGGACCAATAAGAGGAGACCTCATCCCCCCGGGACCAATAAGAGGGACCTCAGCCTCCCCGGGACCAATAAGAGGGACCTCAGCCCCCGGGACCAATAAGGGGGACCTCAGCCCCCGGGACCAATAAGGGGGACCTCAGCCCCCGGGACCAATAAGAGGGACCTCAGCCCCCCGGGACCAATAAGAGGGACCTCAGCCCCCCGGGACAATAAGGGGGACCTCAGCCCCCGGGACCAATAAGAGGGCCCTCAGCCCCCCGGGACCAATAAGGGGGGACCTCAGCCCCCCGGGACCAATAAGGGGGACCTCAGCCCCCGGGACCAATAAGGGGGCCCTCAGCCCCCCGGGACCAATAAGAGGGAACTCAGCCCCCCGGGACCAATAAGGGGGACCTCAGCCCCCGGGACCAATAAGGGTGACCTCAGCCCCCGGGACCAATAAGGGGGACCTCAGCCCCCGGGACCAATAAGGGGGACCTCAGCCCCCCGGGACCAATAAGAGGGACCTCAGCCCCCCGCGACCAATAAGAGGGACCTCAGCCCCCCGGGACCAATAAGAGGGACCTCATCTCCCCGGGACCAATAAGAGGGACCTCAGCCCCCGGGACCAATAAGAGGGGACCTCATCCCCCCGAGACCCATTAGAGGGACCTCAGCCTCCCCGGGACCAATAAGGGGGACCTCAGCCCCCCGGGGCCAATAAGAGGGGACCTCATCCCCCCGGGACCAATAAGGGGGACCTCAGCCCCCGGGAACAATAAGAGGGACCTCAGCCCCCCGGGACCAATAAGGGGGACGTCCTCATCCCCCCGGGACCAATAAGGGGGACCTCAGCCCCCCGGGACCAATAAGAGGGGACCTCATCCCCCCAGGACCAATAAGGGGGACCTCAGCCCCCCGGGACCAATAAGGGGGACGTCCCCAGCCCCCCGGGACCAATAAGGGGGACCTCAGCCCCCCGGGACCAATAAGAGGGGACCTCATCCCCCCAGGACCAATAAGAGGGACCTCAGCCCCCCGGGACCAATAAGAGGGGACCTCATCCCCCCGGGACCAATAAGGGGGACCTCAGCCCCCCGGGACCAATAAGGGGGACCTCAGCCCCCCGGGACCAATAAGGGGGACCTCAGCCCTACGGGACCAATAAGAGGGACCTCAGCCCCCCGGGACCAATAAGGGGGACCTCAGCCCCCCGGGACCAATAAGACGGACCTCAGCCCTCCGGGACCAATAAGAGGGGACCTAATCCCCCCGGGACCAATAAGAGGGACCTCAGCCCCCCGGGACCAATAAGAGGGGACCTCATCCCCCCGGGACCAATAAGAGGGACCTCAGCCCCCCGGGACCAATAAGAGGGGACCTCATCCCCCCGGGACCAATAAGAGGGACCTCAGCCTTCCCGGGACCAATAAGGGGGACCTCAGCCCCCCGGGACCAATAAGAGGGGACCTCATCCCCCCGGGACCAATAAGAGGGACCTCAGCCCCCCGGGACCAATAAGGGGGACCTCAGCCCCCCGGGACCAATAAGAGGGGACCTCATCCCCCCGGGACCAATAAGAGGGACCTCAGCCCCCCGGGACCAATAAGAGGGGACCTCATCCCCCCGGGACCAATAAGGGGGACCTCAGCCCCCGGGACCAATAAGAGGGACCTCAGCCCCCCGGGACCAATAAGGGGGACCTCAGCCCCCCGGGACCAATAAGGGGGACCTCAGCCCCCCGGGACCAATAAGAGGGACCTCAGCCCCCCGGGACCAATAAGGGGGACCTCAGCCCCCGGGACCAATAAGGGGGACCTCAGTCCCCCGGGACCAATAAGAGGGGACCTCATCCCCCCGGGACCAATAAGAGGGACCTCAGCCCCCCGGGACCAATTAGAGGGGACCTCATCCCCCCGGGACCAATAAGAGGGACCTCAGCCTCCCCGGGACCAATAAGAGGGACCTCAGCCCCCGGGACCAATAAGGGGGACCTCAGCCCCCAGGACCAATAAGGGGGACCTCAGCCCCCGGGACCAATAAGAGGGACCTCAGCCCCCCGGGACCAATAAGGGGGACCTCAGCCCCCCGGGACCAATAAGGGGGACCTCAGCCCCCGGGACCAATAAGAGGGACCTCAGCCCCCAGGGACCAATAAGGGGGGACCTCAGCCCCCCGGGACCAATAAGGGGGACCTCAGCCCCCGGGACCAATAAGGGGGCCCTCAGCCCCCCGGGAGCAATAAGAGGGACCTCAGCCCCCCGGGACCAATAAGGGGGACCTCAGCCCCCGGGACCAATAAGGGGGACCTCAGCCCCCGGGACCAATAAGGGGGACCTCAGCCCCCGGGACCAATAAGGGGGACCTCAGCCCTCCGGGACCAATAAGAGGGACCTCAGCCCCCGGGACCAATAAGAGGACCTCAGCCACCCGGGACCAATAAGAGGGACCTCAGCCCCCCGGGACCAATAAGAGGGACCTCAACCCCCCGTTACCAATAAGGGGGACCTCAGCCCCCCGGGACCAATAAGGGGGACCTCAGCCCCCCGGGACCAATAAGGGGGACCTCAGCCCCCCGGGACCAATAAGAGGGACCTCAGCCCCCGGGACCAATAAGGGGGACCTCAGCCCCCGGGACCAATAAGGGGGACCTCAGCCCCCGGGACCAATAAGAGGGACCTCAGCCCCCCGGGACCAATAAGGGGGACCTCAGCCCCCCGGGAACAATAAGGGGGACCTCAGCCCCCTGGGACCAATAGGAGGGGACCTCATCCCCCCGGGACCAATAAGAGGGACCACAGCCCCCGGGACCAATAAGGGGGACCTCAGTCCCCCGGGACCAATAAGGGGGACCTCAGCCCCCCGGGACCAATAAGAGGGACCTCAGCCCCCCGGGACCAATAAGGGGGACCTCAGCCCCCGGGACCAATAAGGGGGACCTCAGCTTCCGGGACCAATAAGAGGGACCTCAGCCCCCCCGGACCAATAAGGGGGACCTCAGCCCCCCGGGACCAATAAGGGGGACCTCAGCCCCCCGGGACCAATAAGAGGGGACCTCATCCCCCCGGGACCAATAAGAGGGAGCTCAGCCCCCCGGGACCAATAAGAGGGGACCTCATCCCCCCGGGACCAATAAGAGGGACCTCAGCCTCCCCGGGACCAATAAGGGGGACCTCAGCCCCCCGGGACCAAAAAGAGAGACCTCAGCCCCCCGGGACCAAAAAGGGGGACCTCAGCCCCCGTGACCAATAAGAGGGACCTCAGCCCCCCGGTACCTCAGCCCGCCGGGACCAAAAAGAGGGATTTCAGCCCCCGGGACCAATAAGGGGGACCTCAGCCCCCCGGGACCAATAAGACGGACCTCAGCCCCCCCGTGACCAATAAGGGGGACCTCAGCCCCCCGGGACCAATAAGGGGGACCTCAGCCCCCCGGGACTAATAAGAGGGGACCTCATCCCCCCGGGACCAATAAGAGGGACCTCAGCCCCCCGGGACCAATAAGAGGGGACCTCAGCCCCCCGAGACCAATAAGAGGGACCTCAGCCTCCCCGGGACCAATAAGGGGGACCTCAGCCCCCCGGGACTAATAAGAGGGACCTCAGCCCCCCGGGACCAATAAGGGGGACCTCATCCCCCCGGGACCAATAAGACGGACCTCAGCCCCCCGGGACCAATAAGGGGGACCTCAGCCCCCCGGGACCAATAAGGGGGACCTCAGCCCCCCGGGACCAATAAGGGGGACCTCAGCCCCCCGGGACCAATAAGAGGGGACCTCATCCCCCCGGGACCAATAAGAGGGACCTCAGCCCCCCGGGACCAATAAGAGGGGACCTCATCCCCCCGGGACCAATAAGAGGGACCTCAGCCTCCCCGGGACCAATAAGGGGGACCTCAGCCCCCCGGGACCAATAAGAGGGGACCTCATCCCCCGGGACCAATAAGGGGGACCTCAGCCCTCCGGGACCAATAAGGGGGACCTCAGGCCCCCGGGACCAATAAGAGGGGACCTCATCCCCCCGGGACCAATAAGAGGGACCTCAGCCCCCCGGGACCAATAAGAGGGGACCTCATCCCCCCGGAACCAATAAGGGGGACCTCAGCCCCCCGGGACCAAAAAGGGGGACCTCATCCCCCCGGGACCAATAAGGGGGACCTCAGCCCCCCGGGACCAATAAGAGGGGACCTCATCCCCCCAGGACCAATAAGAGGGACCTCAGCCCCCCGGGACCAATAAGAGGGGACCTCATCCCCCCGGGACCAATAAGGGGGACCTCAGCCCCCGGGACCAATAAGAGGGACCTCAGCCCCCCGGGACCAATAAGGGGGACCTCAGCCCCCCGGGACCAATAAGGGGGACCTCAGCCCCCCGGGACCAATAAGGGGGACCTCAGCCCCCCGGGACCAATAAGAGGGGACCTCATCCCCCCGGGACCAATAAGAGGGACCTCAGCCCCCCGGGACCAATGAGAGGAGACCTCATCCCCCCGGGACCAATAAGAGGGACCTCAGCCTCCCCGGGACCAATAAGAGGGACCTCAGCCCCCGGGACCAATAAGGGGGACCTCAGCCCCCGGGACCAATAAGGGGGACCTCAGCCCCCGGGACCAATAAGAGGGACCTCAGCCCCCCGGGACCAATAAGAGGGACCTCAGCCCCCCGGGACAATAAGGGGGACCTCAGCCCCCGGGACCAATAAGAGGGCCCTCAGCCCCCCGGGACCAATAAGGGGGGACCTCAGCCCCCCGAGACCAATAAGGGGGACCTCAGCCCCCGGGACCAATAAGGGGGCCCTCAGCCCCCCGGGACCAATAAGAGGGAACTCAGCCCCCCGGGACCAATAAGGGGGACCTCAGCCCCCGGGACCAATAAGGGTGACCTCAGCCCCCGGGACCAATAAGAGGGACCTCAGCCCCCGGGACCAATAAGGGGGACCTCAGCCCCCCGGGACCAATAAGAGGGACCTCAGCCCCCCGCGACCAATAAGAGGGACCTCAGCCCCCCGGGACCAATAAGAGGGACCTCAGCCCCCCAGGACCAATAAGGGGGACCTCAGCCCCCCGGGACCAATAAGAGGGACCTCAGCCCCCCGGGACCAATAAGGGGGACCTCAGCCCCCGGGACCAATAAGTGGGACCTCAGCCCCCCGGGACCAATAAGGGGGACCTCAGCCCCCCGGGACCAATAAGAGGGGACCTCATCCCCCCGGGACCAATAAGAGGGACCTCAGCCCCCGGGACCAATAAGAGGGGACCTCATCCCCCCGAGACCCATTAGAGGGACCTCAGCCTCCCCGGGACCAATAAGGGGGACCTCAGCCCCCCGGGGCCAATAAGAGGGGACCTCATCCCCCCGGGACCAATAAGGGGGACCTCAGCCCCCGGGAACAATAAGAGGGACCTCAGCCCCCCGGGACCAATAAGGGGGACGTCCTCATCCCCCCGGGACCAATAAGGGGGACCTCAGCCCCCCGGGACCAATAAGAGGGGACCTCATCCCCCCAGGACCAATAAGGGGGACCTCAGCCCCCCGGGACCAATAAGGGGGACGTCCCCATCCCCCCGGGACCAATAAGGGGGACCTCAGCCCCCCGGGACCAATAAGAGGGGACCTCATCCCCCCAGGACCAATAAGAGGGACCTCAGCCCCCCGGGACCAATAAGAGGGGACCTCATCCCCCCGGGACCAATAAGGGGGACCTCAGCCCCCCGGGACCAATAAGGGGGACCTCAGCCCCCCGGGACCAATAAGGGGGACCTCAGCCCTACGGGACCAATAAGAGGGACCTCAGCCCCCCGGGACCAATAAGGGGGACCTCAGCCCCCCGGGACCAATAAGACGGACCTCAGCCCTCCGGGACCAATAAGAGGGGACCTAATCCCCCCGGGACCAATAAGAGGGACCTCAGCCCCCCGGGACCAATAAGAGGGGACCTCATCCCCCCGGGACCAATAAGAGGGACCTCAGCCCCCCGGGACCAATAAGAGGGGACCTCATCCCCCCGGGACCAATAAGAGGGACCTCAGCCTTCCCGGGACCAATAAGGGGGACCTCAGCCCCCCGGGACCAATAAGAGGGGACCTCATCTCCCCGGGACCAATAAGAGGGACCTCAGCCCCCCGGGACCAATAAGGGGGACCTCAGCCCCCCGGGACCAATAAGAGGGGACCTCATCCCCCCGGGACCAATAAGAGGGACCTCAGCCCCCCGGGACCAATAAGAGGGGACCTCATCCCCCCGGGACCAATAAGGGGGACCACAGCCCCCGGGACCAATAAGAGGGACCTCAGCCCCCCGGGACCAATAAGGGGGACCTCAGCCCCCCGGGACCAATAAGGGGGACCTCAGTCCCCCGGGACCAATAAGAGGGACCTCAGCCCCCCGGGACCAATAAGGGGGACCTCAGCCCCCGGGACCAATAAGGGGGACCTCAGTCCCCCGGGACCAATAAGAGGGGACCTCATCCCTCCGGGACCAATAAGAGGGACCTCAGCCCCCCGGGACCAATTAGAGGGGACCTCATCCCCCCGGGACCAATAAGAGGGACCTCAGCCTCCCCGGGACCAATAAGAGGGACCTCAGCCCCCGGGACCAATAAGGGGGACCTCAGCCCCCAGGACCAATAAGGGGGTCCTCAGCCCCCGGGACCAATAAGAAGGACCTCAGCCCCCCGGGACCAATAAGGGGGACCTCAGCCCCCCGGGACCAATAAGGGGGACCTCAGCCCCCGGGACCAATAAGAGGGACCTCAGCCCCCAGGGACCAATAAGGGGGGACCTCAGCCCCCCGGGACCAATAAGGGGGACCTCAGCCCCCGGGACCAATAAGGGGGCCCTCAGCCCCCCGGGAGCAATAAGAGGGACCTCAGCCCCCCGGGACCAATAAGGGGGACCTCAGCCCCCGGGACCAATAAGGGGGACCTCAGCCCCCGGGACCAATAAGGGGGACCTCAGCCCCCGGGACCAATAAGGGGGACCTCAGCCCTCCGGGACCAATAAGAGGGACCTCAGCCCCCGGGACCAATAAGGGGACCTCAGCCCCCCGGGACCAATAAGAGGGACCTCAGCCCCCCGGGACCAATAAGAGGGACCTCAACCCCCCGTTACCAATAAGGGGGACCTCAGCCCCCCGGGACATATAAGAGGGACCTCAGCCCCCCGGGACCAATAAGGGGGACCTCAGCCCCCGGGACCAATAAGAGGGACCTCAGCCCCCCGGGACCAATAAGGGGGACCTCAGCTCCCCGGGACCAATAAGAGGGGACCTCATCCCCCCGGGACCAATAAGAGGGACCTCAGCCCCCCGGGACCAATAAGAGGGGACCTCATCCCCCCGAGACCAATAAGAGGGACCTCAGCCTCCCCGGGACCAATAAGGGGGACCTCAGCCCCCCGGGACCAATAAGAGGGGACCTCATCCCCCCGGGACCAATAAAGGGGACCTCAGCCCCCGGGAACAATAAGAGGGGACCTCAGCCCCCCGGGACCAATAAGGGGGACCTCAGCCCCCGGGACCAATAAGAGGGACCTCAGCCCCCCGGGACCAATAAGGGGGATCTCAGCCCCCGGGACCAATAAGGGTGACCTCAGCCCCCGGGACCAATAAGAGGGACCTCAGCCCCCGGGACCAATAAGGGGGACCTCAGCCCCCCGGGACCAATAAAAGGGACCTCAGCCCCCCGCGACCAATAAGAGGGACCTCAGCCCCCCGGGACCAATAAGAGGGACCTCAGCCCCCCAGGACCAATAAGGGGGACCTCAGCCCCCCGGGACCAATAAGAGGGACCTCAGCCCCCCGGGACCAATAAGGGGGACCTCAGCCCCCGGGACCAATAAGTGGGACCTCAGCCCCCCGGGACCAATAAGGGGGACCTCAGCCCCCCGGGACCAATAAGAGGGGACCTCATCCCCCCGGGACCAATAAGAGGGACCTCAGCCCCCGGGACCAATAAGAGGGGACCTCATCCCCCCGAGACCCATTAGAGGGACCTCAGCCTCCCCGGGACCAATAAGGGGGACCTCAGCCCCCCGGGGCCAATAAGAGGGGACCTCATCCCCCCGGGACCAATAAGGGGGACCTCAGCCCCCGGGAACAATAAGAGGGACCTCAGCCCCCCGGGACCAATAAGGGGGACGTCCTCATCCCCCCGGGACCAATAAGGGGGACCTCAGCCCCCCGGGACCAATAAGAGGGGACCTCATCCCCCCAGGACCAATAAGGGGGACCTCAGCCCCCAGGGACCAATAAGGGGGACGTCCCCATCCCCCCGGGACCAATAAGGGGGACCTCAGCCCCCCGGGACCAATAAGAGGGGACCTCATCCCCCCAGGACCAATAAGAGGGACCTCAGCCCCCCGGGACCAATAAGAGGGGACCTCATCCCCCCGGGACCAATAAGGGGGACCTCAGCCCCCCGGGACCAATAAGGGGGACCTCAGCCCCCCGGGACCAATAAGGGGGACCTCAGCCCTACGGGACCAATAAGAGGGACCTCAGCCCCCCGGGACCAATAAGGGGGACCTCAGCCCCCCGGGACCAATAAGACGGACCTCAGCCCTCCGGGACCAATAAGAGGGGACCTAATCCCCCCGGGACCAATAAGAGGGACCTCAGCCCCCCGGGACCAATAAGAGGGGACCTCATCCCCCCGGGACCAATAAGAGGGACCTCAGCCCCCCGGGACCAATAAGAGGGGACCTCATCCCCCCGGGACCAATAAGAGGGACCTCAGCCTTCCCGGGACCAATAAGGGGGACCTCAGCCCCCGGGACCAATAAGAGGGACCTCAGCCCCCGGGACCAATAAGGGGGACCTCAGCCCCCCGGGACCAATAAGAGGGACCTCAGCCCCCCGCGACCAATAAGAGGGACCTCAGCCCCCCGGGACCAATAAGAGGGACCTCAGCCCCCCAGGACCAATAAGGGGGACCTCAGCCCCCCGGGACCAATAAGAGGGACCTCAGCCCCCCGGGACCAATAAGGGGGACCTCAGCCCCCGGGACCAATAAGTGGGACCTCAGCCCCCCGGGACCAATAAGGGGGACCTCAGCCCCCCGGGACCAATAAGAGGGGACCTCATCCCCCCGGGACCAATAAGAGGGACCTCAGCCCCCGGGACCAATAAGAGGGGACCTCATCCCCCCGAGACCCATTAGAGGGACCTCAGCCTCCCCGGGACCAATAAGGGGGACCTCAGCCCCCCGGGGCCAATAAGAGGGGACCTCATCCCCCCGGGACCAATAAGGGGGACCTCAGCCCCCGGGAACAATAAGAGGGACCTCAGCCCCCCGGGACCAATAAGGGGGACGTCCTCATCCCCCCGGGACCAATAAGGGGGACCTCAGCCCCCCGGGACCAATAAGAGGGGACCTCATCCCCCCAGGACCAATAAGGGGGACCTCAGCCCCCAGGGACCAATAAGGGGGACGTCCCCATCCCCCCGGGACCAATAAGGGGGACCTCAGCCCCCCGGGACCAATAAGAGGGGACCTCATCCCCCCAGGACCAATAAGAGGGACCTCAGCCCCCCGGGACCAATAAGAGGGGACCTCATCCCCCCGGGACCAATAAGGGGGACCTCAGCCCCCCGGGACCAATAAGGGGGACCTCAGCCCCCCGGGACCAATAAGGGGGACCTCAGCCCTACGGGACCAATAAGAGGGACCTCAGCCCCCCGGGACCAATAAGGGGGACCTCAGCCCCCCGGGACCAATAAGACGGACCTCAGCCCTCCGGGACCAATAAGAGGGGACCTAATCCCCCCGGGACCAATAAGAGGGACCTCAGCCCCCCGGGACCAATAAGAGGGGACCTCATCCCCCCGGGACCAATAAGA
Organism: Procambarus clarkii; assembly: GCF_040958095.1. Taxonomy (NCBI): domain Eukaryota; kingdom Metazoa; phylum Arthropoda; class Malacostraca; order Decapoda; family Cambaridae; genus Procambarus; species Procambarus clarkii. The sequence continues at coordinate 35,566,016 of NC_091174.1, read as the reverse complement.
GGGACCTCAGCCCCCCGGGACCAATAAGAGGGGACCTCATCCCCCCGGGACCAATAAGAGGGACCTCAGCCTTCCCGGGACCAATAAGGGGGACCTCAGCCCCCCGGGACCAATAAGAGGGGACCTCATCCCCCCGGGACCAATAAGAGGGACCTCAGCCCCCCGGGACCAATAAGGGGGACCTCAGCCCCCCGGGACCAATAAGAGGGGACCTCATCCCCCCGGGACCAATAAGAGGGACCTCAGCCCCCCGGGACCAATAAGAGGGGACCTCATCCCCCCGGGACCAATAAGGGGGACCTCAGCCCCCGGGACCAATAAGAGGGACCTCAGCCCCCCGGGACCAATAAGGGGGACCTCAGCCCCCCGGGACCAATAAGGGGGACCTCAGTCCCCCGGGACCAATAAAAGGGACCTCAGCCCCCCGGGACCAATAAGGGGGACCTCGGCCCCCGGGACCAATAAGGGGGACCTCAGTCCCCCGGGACCAATAAGAGGGGACCTCATCCCTCCGGGACCAATAAGAGGGACCTCAGCCCCCCGGGACCAATTAGAGGGGACCTCATCCCCCCGGGACCAATAAGAGGGACCTCAGCCTCCCCGGGACCAATAAGAGGGCCCTCAGCCCCCGGGACCAATAAGGGGGACCTCAGCCACCAGGACCAATAAGGGGGTCCTCAGCCCCCGGGACCAATAAGAAGGACCTCAGCCCCCCGGGACCAATAAGGGGGACCTCAGCCCCCCGGGACCAATAAGGGGGACCTCAGCCCCCGGGACCAATAAGAGGGACCTCAGCCCCCAGGGACCAATAAGGGGGGACCTCAGCCCCCCGGGACCAATAAGGGGGACCTCAGCCCCCGGGACCAATAAGGGGGCCCTCAGCCCCCCGGGAGCAATAAGAGGGACCTCAGCCCCCCGGGACCAATAAGGGGGACCTCAGCCCCCGGGACCAATAAGGGGGACCTCAGCCCCCGGGACCAATAAGGGGGACCTCAGCCCCCGGGACCAATAACGGGGACCTCAGCCCTCCGGGACCAATAAGAGGGACCTCAGCCCCCGGGACCAATAAGGGGACCTCAGCCCCCCGGGACCAATAAGAGGGACCTCAGCCCCCCGGGACCAATAAGAGGGACCTCAACCCCCCGTTACCAATAAGGGGGACCTCAGCCCCCCGGGACATATAAGAGGGACCTCAGCCCCCCGGGACCAATAAGGGGGACCTCAGCCCCCGGGACCAATAAGAGGGACCTCAGCCCCCCGGGACCAATAAGGGGGACCTCAGCCCCCCGGGACCAATAAGAGGGGACCTCATCCCCCCGGGACCAATAAGAGGGACCTCAGCCCCCCGGGACCAATAAGAGGGGACCTCATCCCCCCGAGACCAATAAGAGGGACCTCAGCCTCCCCGGGACCAATAAGGGGGACCTCAGCCCCCCGGGACCAATAAGAGGGGACCTCATCCCCCCGGGACCAATAAAGGGGACCTCAGCCCCCGGGAACAATAAGAGGGACCTCAGCCCCCCGGGACCAATAAGGGGGACCTCAGCCCCCGGGACCAATAAGAGGGACCTCAGCCCCCCGGGACCAATAAGGGGGATCTCAGCCCCCGGGACCAATAAGGGGGACCTCAGCCCCCCGGGACCAATAAGGGGGACGTCCTCATCCCCCCGGGACCAATAAGGGGGACCTCAACCCCCGGGACCAATAAGAGGGGACCTCATCCCCCCAGGACCAATAAGGGGGACCTCAGCCCCCCGGGACCAATAAGACGGGCCTCAGCCCTCCGGGACCAATAAGAGCGGACCTCATCCCCCCGGGACCAATAAGAGGGACCTCAGCCCCCCGGGACCAATAAGAGGGGACCTCATCCCCCCGGGACCAATAAGAGGGACCTCAGCCCCCCGGGACCAATAAGAGGGGACCTCATCCCCCCGGGACCAATAAGAGGGACCTCAGCCTTCCCGGGACCAATAAGGGGGACCTCAGCCCCCCGGGACCAATAAGAGGGGACCTCATCCCCCCGGGACCAATAAGAGGGACCTCAGCCTTCCCGGGACCAATAAGGGGGACCTCAGCCCCCCGGGACCAATAAGAGGGGACCTCATCCCCCCGGGACCAATAAGGGGGACCTCAGCCCCCCGGGACCAATAAGGGGGACCTCAGCCCCCCGGGACCAATAAGAGGGGACCTCATCCCCCCGGGACCAATAAGAGGGACCTCAGCCCCCCGGGACCAATAAGAGGGGACCTCATCCCCCCGGGACCAATAAGGGGGACCTCAGCCCCCGGGACCAATAAGAGGGACCTCAGCCCCCCGGGACCAATAAGGGGGACCTCAGCCCCCCGGGACCAATAAGGGGGGACCTCAGCCCCCCGGGACCAATAAGAGGGACCTCAGCCCCCCGGGACCAATAAGGGGGACCTCAGCCCCCGGGACCAATAAGGGGGACCTCAGTCCCCCGGGACCAATAAGAGGGGACCTCATCCCCCCGGGACCAATAAGAGGGACCTCAGCCCCCCGGGACCAATTAGAGGGGACCTCATCCCCCCGGGACCAATAAGAGGGACCTCAGCCTCCCCGGGACCAATAAGAGGGACCTCAGCCCCCGGGACCAATAAGGGGGACCTCAGCCCCCAGGACCAATAAGGGGGACCTCAGCCCCCGGGACCAATAAGAGGGACCTCAGCCCCCCGGGACCAATAAGGGGGACCTCAGCCCCCCCGGGACCAATAAGGGGGACCTCAGCCCCCGGGACCAATAAGAGGGACCTCAGCCCCCAGGGACCAATAAGGGGGACCTCAGCCCCCCGGGACCAATAAGGGGGACCTCAGCCCCCGGGACCAATAAGGGGGCCCTCAGCCCCCCGGGAGCAATAAGAGGGACCTCAGCCCCCCGGGACCAATAAGGGGGACCTCAGCCCCCGGGACCAATAAGGGGGACCTCAGCCCCCGGGACCAATAAGGGGGACCTCAGCCCCCGGGACCAATAAGGGGGACCTCAGCCCTCCGGGACCAATAAGAGGGACCTCAGCCCCCGGGACCAATAAGGGGACCTCAGCCCCCCGGGACCAATAAGAGGGACCTCAGCCCCCCGGGACCAATAAGAGATACCTCAACCCCCCGTTACCAATAAGGGGGACCTCAGCCCCCCGGGACATATAAGAGAGACCTCAGCCCCCCGGGACCAATAAGGGGGACCTCAGCCCCCGGGACCAATAAGAGGGACCTCAGCCCCCCGGGACCAATAAGGGGGACCTCAGCCCCCCGGGACCAATAAGAGGGGACCTCATCCCCCCGGGACCAATAAGAGGGACCTCAGCCCCCCGGGACCAATAAGAGGGGACCTCATCCCCCCGAGACCAATAAGAGGGACCTCAGCCTCCCCGGGACCAATAAGGGGGACCTCAGCCCCCCGGGACCAATAAGAGGGGACCTCATCCCCCCGGGACCAATAAAGGGGACCTCAGCCCCCGGGAACAATAAGAGGGACCTCAGCCCCCCGGGACCAATAAGGGGGACCTCAGCCCCCGGGACCAATAAGAGGGACCTCAGCCCCCCGGGACCAATAAGGGGGATCTCAGCCCCCCGGGACCAATAAGGGGGACCTCAGCCCCCCGGGACCAATAAGGGGGACGTCCTCATCCCCCCGGGACCAATAAGGGGGACCTCAACCCTTGGGACCAATAAGAGGGGACCTCATCCCCCCAGGACCAATAAGGGGGACCTCAGCCCCCCGGGACCAATAAGACGGGCCTCAGCCCTCCGGGACCAATAAGAGCGGACCTCATCCCCTCGGGATTAATAAGAGGGACCTCAGCCCCCCGGGACCAATAAGAGGGGACCTCATCCCCCCGGGACCAATAAGAGGGACCTCAGCCCCCCGGGACCAATAAGAGGGGACCTCATCCCCCCGGGACCAATAAGAGGGACCTCAGCCTTCCCGGGAACAATAAGGGGGACCTCAGCCCCCCGGGACCAATAAGAGGGGACCTCATCCCCCGGGACCAATAAGGGGGACCTCAGCCCCCGGCACCAATAAGGGGGACCTCAGACCCCCGGGACCAATAAGAGGGGACCTCATCCCCCCGGGACCAATAAGAGGGACCTCTGCCCCCCGGGACCAATAGGAGGGGACCTCATCCCCCCGGGACCAATAAGGGGGACCTCAGCCCCCCGGGACCAATAAGGGGGACCTCATCCCCCCGGGACCAATAAGGGGGACCTCAGCCCCCCGGGACCAATAAGAGAGGACCTCATCCCCCCAGGACCAATAAGAGGGACCTCAGCCCCCCGGGACCAATAAGAGGGGACCTCATCCCCCCGGGACCAATAAGGGGGACCTCAGCCCCCGGGACCAATAAGAGGGACCTCAGCCCCCCGGGACCAATAAGGGGGACCTCAGCCCCCCGGGACCAATAAGGGGAACCTCAGCCCCCCGGGACCAATAAGAGGGACCTCAGCCCCCCGGGACCAATAAGGGGGACCTCAGCCCCCCGGGACCAATAAGGGGGACCTCAGCCCCCTGGGACCAATAAGAGGGGACCTCATCCCCCCGGGACCAATAAGAGGGACCTCAGCCCCCCGGGACCAATAAGAGGGGACCTCATCCCCCCGGGACCAATAAGAGGGACCTCAGCCTCCCCGGGACCAATAAGAGGGACCTCAGCCCCCGGGACCAATAAGGGGGACCTCAGCCCCCGGGACCAATAAGGGGGACCTCAGCCCCCGGGACCAATAAGAGGGACCTCAGCCCCCCGGGACCAATAAGAGGGACCTCAGCCCCCCGGGACCAATAAGGGGGACCTCAGCCCCCGGGACCAATGAGAGGGACCTCAGCCCCCCGGGACCAATAAGGGAGACCTCAGCCCCCGGGACCAATAAGGGGGACCTCAGCCCCCCGGGACCAATAAGAGGGACCTCAGCCCCCCGGGACCAATAAGGGGGACCTCAGCCCCCGGGACCAATAAGGGGGACCTCAGCCCCCGGGACCAATAAGGGGGACCTCAGCCCCCGGGACCAATAAGAGGGACCTCAGCCCCCCGGGACCAATAAGGGGGACCTCAGCCCCCGGGACCAATAAGAGGGACCTCAGCCCCCCGGGACCAATAAGGGGGACCTCAGCCCCCCGGGACCAATAAGAGGGACCTCAGCCCCCCGGGACAATAAGGGAGACCTCAGCCCCACGGGACCAATAAGAGGGACCTCAGCCCCCCGGGACCAATAAGGGGGACCTCAGCCCCCGGGACCAATAAGGGGGACCTCAGCCCTCCGGGACCAATAAGGGGGACCTCAGCCCTCCGGGACCAATAAGGCGGACCTCAGCCCCCCGGGACCAATAAGAGGGGACCTCATCCCCCCGGGACCAATAAGAGGGACCTCAGCCCCCCGGGACCAATAAGAGGGGACCTCATCCCCCCGGGACCAATAAGAGGGACCTCAGCCTCCCCGGGACCAATAAGGGGGACCTCAGCCCCCCGGGACCAATAAGGGGGACCTCAGCTCCCCGGGACCAATAAGAGGGGACCTCATCCCCCCGGGACCAATAAGAGGGACCTCAGCCTCTCCGGCACCAATAAGGGGGACCTCAGCCCCCCGGGACCAATAAGAGGGACCTCAGAATCCCCGGGACCAATAAGGGGGACCTCAGCCCCCCGGGACCAATAAGAGGGACCTCAGCCTCCCCGGGACCAATAAGGGGGACCTCAGCCCCCCGGGACCAATAAGAGGGGACCTCATCCCCCCGGGACCAATAAGAGGGACCTCAGCCCCCCGGGACCAATAAGGGGGGCCTCAGCCCCCGGGACCAATTAGAGGGACCTCAGCCCCCCGGGACCAATTAGAGGGACCTCAGCCTCCCCGGGACCAATAAGGGGGACCTCAGCCCCCCGGGACCAATAACAGGGACCTCAGCCCCCCGGGACCAATAAGAGGGACCTCAACCCCCCGGGACCAATAAGGGGGACCTCAGCCCCCCCGGGACCAATAAGAGGGATCTCAGCCCCCCGAGACCAATAAGGGGGACCTCAGCCCCCCGGGACCATTAAGAGGGACCTCAGCCCCCCGGGACCAATAAGGGGGACCTCAGCCCCCCGGGACCAATAAGAGGGACCTCAGCCCCCCGAGACCAATAAGGGGGATCTCAGCCACCCATGACCATTAAAGGGGATCTCAGCCCCCCGAGACCAATAAGGGGGATCTCAGCCCCCCGGGACCAATAAGGGGACCTCAGCCCCCCGAGACCAATAAGGGGGATCTCAGCCCCCCATGACCATTAAAGGGGATCTCAGCCCCCCGAGACCAATAAGGGGGATCTCAGCCCCCCGGGACCAATAATGGGACCTCAGCCCCCCGAGACCAATAAGGGGGATCTCAGCACTCCGGGACCAATAAGGGGGACCTCAGCCCCCCGGGACCAATAAAGGGGACCTCAGCCCCCTCCAGGGCCAATAAGGGGGACCTCAGTCCCCACGGAACCAATAAGGGGGACCTCAGCCCCCCGGGACCAATAAGGGGGACCTCAGCCCCCCCAGGACCAATAAGAGGGACCTCAGCCCCCCCGGGACCAATAAGGGGACCTCAGCCCCCCGAGACCAATAAGGGGGATCTCTGCACTCCGGGACCAATAAGGGGGACCTCAGCCCCCCGGGACCAATAAGGGGGACCTCAGTCCCCGGGACCAATAAGGGGGACCTCAGCCCCCCGGGACCAATAAGGGGACCTCAGCCCCCTCCAGGGCCAATAAGTGGGACCTCAGTCCTCACGGAACCAATAAGGGGGACCTCAGCCCCCCGGGACGAATAAGGGGGACCTCAGCCCCCCCAGGACCAATTAGAGGGACCTCAGCCCTCCCGGGACTAATAAGGGGACCTCAGCCCCCTCCAGGGCCAATAAGGGGGACCTCAGTCCCCACGGAACCAATAAGGGGGACCTCAGCCCCCCGGGAACAATAAGGGGGACCTCAGCCCCCCCAGGACCAATAAGAGGGACCTCAGCCTCCCCGGGACCAATAAGAGGGACCTCAGCCCCCCGGGACCAATAAGGGGGGACCTCAGCCCCCCGGGACCAATAAGGGGGACCTCAGCCCCCGGGACCAATAAGAGGGACCTCAGCCCCCTCCAGGGCCAATAAGGGGGACCTCAGTCCCCACGGAACCAATAAGGGGGACCTCAGCCCCCCGAGGCCAATAAGGGGGGACCTCAGCCCCCCGGGACCAATAAGGGGGACCTCAGCCCCCGGGACCAATAAGACGGACCTCAGCCCCCCGGGACCAATAAGGGGGGACCTCAGCCCCCCGGGACCAATAAGGGGGACCTCAGCCCCCGGGACCAATAAGGGGGCCCTCAGCCCCCCGGGACCAATAAGAGGGACCTCAGCCCCCCGGGACCAATAAGGGGGACCTCAGCCCCCGGGACCAATAAGGGGGACCTCAGCCCCCGGGACCAATAAGGGGGACCTCAGCCCCTGGGACCAATAAGGGGGACCTCAGCCCCCCGGGACCAATAAGAGGGACCTCAGCCCCCCGGGACCAATAAGAGGGACCTCAGCCCCCCGGGACCAATAAGGGGGACCTCAGCCCCCGGGAACAATAAGAGGGACCTCAGCCCCCCGGGACCAATAAGGGGGACCTCAGCCCCCCGGGACCAATAAGACGGACCTCAGCCCCCCGGGACCAATAAGGGGGACCTCAGCCCCCCGGGACCAATAAGGGGGACCTCAGCCCCCCGGGACCAATAAGAGGGGACCTCATCCCCCCGGGACCAATAAGAGGGACCTCAGCCCCCCGGGACCAATAAGAGGGGACCTCATCCCCCCGGGACCAATAAGAGGGACCTCAGCCTCCCCGGGACCAATATGGGGGACCTCAGCCCCCCGGGACCAATAAGAGGGGACCTCATTCTCCCGGGACCAATAAGGGGGACCTCAGCCCCCCGGGACCAATAAGGGGGACCTCATCCCCCCGGGACCAATAAGGGGGACCTCAGCTCCCCCCCCCCGGAACCAATAAGGGGGGACCTCAGCCCAGCGGGACCAATAAGGGGGACCTCAGACCCCGGGACCAATAAGGGGGACCTCAGCCCCCGGATCCAAAAAGGGGGGGCCTCAGCCCCCTCCCCCGGGACCAATAAGGGGGGACCTCAGCCCCCGGACCAATAAGGGGGACCTCAGCCCCCGGGACCAATAAGGGGGGACCTCAGTCCCCACGGAACCAATAAGGGGGGACCTAAGCCCCCCGGGACCAATAAGGGGGACCTCAGCCCCCCCCCGGAACCAATAAAGGGGACCTCAGCCCAGCGGCACCAATAAGGGGGACCTCAGCCCTCCGGGACCAATAAGGGGGACCTCAGCCCGCGTATCCAATAAGGGGGACCTCAGCCCCCCCTGGGTCCAATAAGGGGGACCTCATCCCTCCGGGACCAAAACCCTTGAGGGTCGAGGTCACCCTTGAGGGGTCAAGGTCACCCTTGAGGGTCTGGGTCACCATTAAGGGTCGAGGTCCCCCTTGAGGGTTCGAGGTCACCCTTGAGCGTCTAGGTCATCCCTGATGGTCAAGGTCATCCTTGAGGGTCTAGGTCACCCCTGATGGTCAAGGTCACCCTTGAGGGTCGAGGTCATCCTTGAGAGTCGTGGTCACCCTTGAGTGGTCAAGGTCACCCTTAAGGGGTCGAGGTCACCCCTGATGGTCAAGGTCACCCTTGAGGGTCGAGGTCACCCGTGAGGGTCGAGGTCACCCTTGAGGGTCAAGGTCACCCTTGAGGGTCGAGGTCATCCTTGAGAGTCGTGGTCACCCTTGAGTGGTCAAGGTCACCCTTGAGGGGTCGAGGTCACCCCTGATGGTCAAGGTCACCCTTGAGGGTCGAGGTCACCCGTGAGGGTCGAGGTCACCCTTGAGGGTCAAGGTCACCCTTGAGGGTCGAGGTCACCCTTGAGAGTGTCAAGATCACCTTTGAGGGGTCAAGGTCAACCTTGAGGGTCGAGGTCATCCTTGAGAGTCGTGGTCACCCTTGAGTGGTCAAGGTCACCCTTGAGGGGTCGAGGTCACCCCTGATGGTCAAAGTCAACCATGAGTGTCGAGGTCACCCGTGAGGGTCGAGGTCACCCTTGAGGGTCGAGGTCACCCATGAGGGTCGAGGTCACCCTTGAGAGTGTCAAAATCACCCTTGAGGGGTCAAGGTCACCCTCGAGGGATCAAGGTCACCCTTGAGGGGTCAAGGTCACCCTTCAGGGTCTAGGTCACCCCTGATGGTCAAGGTCACCCTTGAGGGTCGAGGTCACTCTTGAGAGTGTCAAGATCACCCTTGAGGGGTCAAGGTCACCCTCGAGGGATCAAGGTCACCCTTGAGGGGTCAAGGTCACCCTTCAGGGTCTAGGTCACCCCTGATGGTCAAGGTCACCCTTGAGGGTCGAGGTCACCCTCGAGGGATCAAGGTCACCCTTGAGGGGTCAAGGTCACCCTTCAGGGTCTAGGTCACCCCTGATGGTCAAGGTCACCCTTGAGGGTCGAGGTCACTCTTGAGAGTGTCAAGATCACCCTTGAGGGGTCAAGGTCACCCTCGAGGGATCAAGGTCACCCTTGAGGGGTCAAGGTCACCCTTCAGGGTCTAGGTCACCCCTGATGGTCAAGGTCACCCTTGAGGGTCGAGGTCACTCTTGAGAGTGTCAAGATCACCCTTGAGGGGTCAAGGTACGTCACCCTTCAGGCTCTAGGTCACCCCTGATGGTCAAGGTCACCCTTGAGGGTCGAGTTCACCCTTGAGAGTGTCAAGGTCACCCTTGAGGGTCAAGGTGATGCGTACCTTCTCCTGAAGGAGGGCTGTCCGTAGTGGAGTCAGACCAGGCAGGGGCGGGGTCAGTGTCAACACAACCACGTGCTCATGAACATAAACAAAAGCGGTGTTGCCAACATTCAAGAATCACTCACATCGACCACAATCTCCAGCAGGAGACGAGCAACACCGCAGTAACTACACAACTACCCAGCAATGACGTCATTTTGGCCACAGCAATAACAACTAACTACCACCTTGTGCTGTCCACAAGATTTAGCTGGTTGAAATCCATACCCTTCACACTGGGAAGGGGTCAGGATAAGGATTAGGGATGGGACGGGGGAAGGAATGGTGCCCAACCACTGGGAAGGGGTCAGGATAAGGATAAGGGGTGGGACGAGGGGAAGGAATGGTGCCCAACAACTGGGAAGGGGTCAGGATAAAGATTAGGGATGGGATGGGGACGGGGAGGGAATGGTGCCCAAACACCCGTGGACGGTCGGGGATTGAACGCGGACCTGCATGAAGCCATACCTTAAAATGAGAGATATGCAGACAGACAGACATTAAGTCAACGTGGGGAGCAAAATTAGTAGATGTTATAGACAGGAATTTCCTAACACAACATGTGAAGGAAGACACAAGGGAAAGAGGAGATGCACCGAGCCTATTAGACCTGATTTTCACCCAGAACGTAGAAGATATCGAGAATTTAGAGCATGAAATACCTCTAGGGGCCAGTGACCATTGTGTCCTAGTCTTTGACTACATGATGGAATTCAAACTTATGACCATGGGACAAGAGATCTGAGAAAGGAGAGTTGACTACAGGAAAAGGGACTGTAAGAGGATAAGGGACTATCTGGGTGAAGTGCAGTGGGAGGAAGAAATTAGAGGAAAAACAGTCCAAGATATGATGGACCTAGTCATACAGAAATGCCAGGAGGCCGAAGAGAGATTTATACCAACAGTAAAGGGAAAAAATAAGAAGGAATATAATAACCCATGGTTTAATAGACAGTGTCAGGAAGCAAAAATGGCCAGCAGGCGGGAGTGGAGGAAGTACAGAAGACAAAGGACAGAGGACAGCAGGATCAGATGCAACAGAGCTAGGAACGATTACATTAACATAAGACGAACATCGGAAAGGGACTATGAGAACGATATTGCAATCAAAGCGAAAAAACAACCTAAGTTACTACACAGTCATATAAGAATAAAAATGTCGGTAAACGATCAAGTGACAAGACTAAGGAAGACAGAGGGGGCATATACTGAAAGTGACAAGGAAATCTGCGAGGCACTGAATGCCAGTTTCCATGGAGTGTTCACTACTGAGCCTGAGCAGCTCCCATTGTTGGAAGGGGTTACCCTAGATGAAAGACTATCAGATATAGAGGTGACAGCAGTGGAGGTCATGAAATAGTTGACAATTCTAGATGCAACTAAAGCAGTTGGACCAGACAAAGTATCACCGTGGATACTAAAAGAAGCAGCACAGGCCCTCAGCGTGCCTCTGGCAATTATCTTTAATGAGTCACTTATGTCGGGAGAATTGCCCAGTTGCTGGAAGAAGGCAAATGTCGTGCCGATCTTCAAGAAAGGCGATAGGGAGGAGGCACTTAACTATAGACCTGTATCACTGACAAGCATTCCCTGTAAAATACTGGAAAGAATAATTAGGCTAAGACTGGTTGCACACCTGGAGAACATTAGGTTTGTGAACAAACATCAACATGGGTTCTGGACAGGGAAATCGTACCTAACAAACCTTCTGGAATTCTATGATAAAATAACGAGGATAAGACAGGACAGAGATGGTTGGGCAGACTGCATATTTCTGGACTGCCAAAAAGCCTTTGATACAGTATCGCACATGACACTGCTGTTCAAACTCGAGAGGCAGGCGGGGGTGGGGGGAAAGGTCCTAGCATGGATAAAGAACTACCTAACAGGAAGGAGCCAAAGAGTTACGGTAAGGGGCGAGAAGTCGGACTGGCGAACAGTAACAAGTGGAGTACCACAAGGATCGGTGCTGGGACCAATTCTATTTCTTGTATATGTTAACGACATGTTTACAGGCGTAGAGTCTTACATGTCGATGTTTGCGGATGACGCAAAGTTGATGAGAAGAGTTGTGACAGATAAGGATTGCAGGATCCTCCAAGAGGACCTAAACAGGTTGCAGAGATGGTCAGAGAAATGGCTACTGGAATTCAACACGAGCAAATGTAATGTTATGGAAATGGGACTAGGAGATAGGAGACCAAAGGGACAGTACACAATGAAGGGGGAACAGCCTACCTGTGACGACGCGCGAAAGAGACCTGGGTGTGGACGTAACACCTAATCTATCTCCTGAGGCACATATAAATAGGATAACGACAGCAGCGTACTCTACACTGGCAAAAGTTAGAACATCATTCAGAAACCTAAGTAAGGAGGCATTTAGGGCACTTTACACTGCCTACGTGAGGCCAGTCTTAGAGTATGCCGCCTCATCATGGAGTCCCCATCTGAAGAAGCATATAATGAAACTGGAAAAGGTTCAGAGGTTTGCAACGAGACTCGTCCCAGATCTACGAGGGATGGGGTATGAGGAGCGCCTGAGGGAACTGTGCCTTACGACACTAGAAAGAAGAAGGGAGAGGGGGGACATGATAGGAACGTATAAAATACTCAGAAGGATTGACAGAGTCGACATAGACGAAATGTTCACACGGAATAGTAACAGAACGAGGGGACATGGATGGATGCTTGAAACTCAGATGAGTCACAGAGATGTTAGGAAGTTTTCTTTTAGCGTGAGAGTAGTGGGAACATGGAATGCACTTCATGAACAGGTTGTGGAAGCAAATACTATTCATAATTTTAAAACCAGGTATGATAGGGAAATGGGACAGGAGTCATTGCTGTAAACAACCGATGCTCGGAAGGCGGGATCCAAGAGTCAATGCTCGATCCTGCAGACACAACTAGGTGAGTACAAAGACAGAGAGAGAGAGAGAGAGAGAGAGAGAGAGAGAGAGAGAGAGAGAGAGAGAGAGAGAGAGAGTGAGAGAGAGAGAGAGAGTGAGAGAGTGAGAGAGAGAGAGAGAGAGAGAGAGAGAGAGAGAGAGAGAGAGAGAGAGAGAGAGAGAGAGAGAGAGAGAGAGAGAGAGAGAGTGAGAGAGAGAGAGAGAGAGAGAGAGAGAGAGAGAGAGAGAGAGAGAGAGAGAGAGAGAGAGAGAGAGAGAGAGAGAGAGAGAGAGAGAGAGAGAGAGAGAGAGAGAGAGAGAGAGAGAAATGACCAATCAGTAAGTATACGTAAAACCCATGAACTGAATTAAGGTATACTTCACGGTGTATGTAACCGCAAAGCGAGTGTGTACTTCGCGGTAAACCGCGATGAATAAATGGAAAATTTTTTAACATTTTCAGCCAACAGAAAACGCGAGTTAATATTTTTCCGCGGATGGGGGCTCCCCCATCAGTGTCGCTCCAACGCTGGTGGAGGAAGGGTGTACGCTCCCATGACTCCTCTTCTCTGTGTCACTACATTCGCGTATATCCCCGATTTCGCGATTTATGACCCGTAAAGGACTTGTGTATTTCATACACGCCAAAAAGAAGCGTATGTGATTGTTCTACAGCCTTCATATGGAGTGCAAATTGGCGAATTATCAACATTTAACAAAGGATTTGCCAATATTGCTCCTATGTCTTGTGCAAATTATTATCGCTAATTTAACCTAATTGGCATAACAATGACGTGATTTACATTGCCAATTCCGGAGATAAACTGAATTATTGTGGATTTTTTAATTATAGTTTGCTAATTAAGTAGCTCAAACATATTAAAATAATTCAGAAAATTTTGACTTGAAATATTCTTTAATTAAAAAGTTGTATAAAGGTTTAAGTGAAACTTTCAAGCAACTTTGAGAGTGAACATTGTGTATTGTTCTTAAGAACAAGGGGGAAGAACATCATATGGTAAGTGGAGTCTGGTCTTCATTCTTTGTGTTCTTAAGATGTCTTTAGTACCATACTGTTCTTAAGATGTCTTAAATATCAGACTGTTCTTAATTAAGATGTCTAGAAAAAGCTTTAATGTATTCCCAAGCTTTTTAAAAGAGCTTTAACTTTTCATCAAGCAGACATAACTAAGCTTACTGTATCATTAAACTGACATAACTAAGCTTACTGTATCATCAAGCTGACATAACTAAGCTTACTGTATCATTAAGCTGACATAACTAAGCTTACTGTATCATCAAGCTGACATAACTAAGCATACTGTATCATCAAGCTGACATAACTAAGCTTACTGTATCATCAAGCTGATATAACTAAGCTTACTGTATCATCAAGCAGACATAACTAAGCTTACTGTATCATTAAACTGACATAACTAAGCTTACTGTATCATCAAGCTGACATAACTAAGCTTACTGTATCATTAAGCTGACATAACTAAGCTTACTGTATCATCAAGCTGACATAACTAAGCATACTGTATCATCAAGCTGACATAACTAAGCTTACTGTATCATCAAGCTGATATAACTAAGCTTACTGTATCATCAAGCTGACATAACTAAGCTTATTGTATCATTAAGCTGACATAACTAAGCTTATTGTATCATCAAGCTGACATAACTAAGCTTATTGTATCATCAAGCTGACATAACTAAGCATATTGTATCATCAAGCTGACATAACTAAGCTTACTGTATCATCAAGCTGACATAACTAAGCTTGGGTAGGTGTTTGTGGCGGTAGTCTTGGTGGGGGTGTTTGTGGGGGTAGTCTTGGTGGGGGTGTTTGTGGGGGTAGTCTTGGTAGTGGTGTTTGTGGGGGTAGTCTTGGTGGGCGTGTTTGTGGGGGTAGTCTTGTTTGTGGTGGTAGTCTTGGTGGGGGTGTTTGTGGGAGTAGTCTTGGTGGGGGTGTTTGTGGCGGTAGTCTTGGTGGGGGTGTTTGTGGGGGTAGTCTTGGTGGGGGTGTTTGTGGGGGTAGTCTTGGTGGGGGTAGACTTGGTGGGGGTGTTTGTGGGGGTAGTCTTGGTGGGGGTAGTCTTGGTGGGGGTGTTTGTGGGGGTAGTCTTGGTGGGGGTGTTTGTTGCGGTAGTCTTGGTGGGGGTGTTTGTGGGGGTAGTCTTGGTGGGGGTGTTTGTGGGGGTAGTCGTGGTGGGGGTTTTTGTGGGGGTAGTCTTGGTGGGGGTGTTTGCGGGGGTAGTCGTGATGGGGGTGTTTGTGGGGGTAGTCTTGGTGGGGGTGTCTGTGGCGGTAGTGTTGCTGGGGGTGATTGTGGGGGTAGTCTGGGTGGGGGTGTTTTTGGGGTAGTCTTGGTTAGGGGTAGGTGTTTGTGGCGGTAGTCGTGGAGGGGGTAGTCTTGGTGGGGGTGTTTGTGGCGGTAGTCTTGGTGGGGGTGTTTGTGGCGGTAGTCTTGGTGGGGGTGTTTGTGGGGGTAGACTTGGTGGGGGTGTTTGTGGGGGTAGTGTTGGTGGGGGTGTTTGTGGGGGTAGTCTTGGTGGGGGTGTTTGTGGGGGTAGTCTTGGTGGGGGTGTTTGTTGCGGTAGTCTTGGTGGGGGTGTTTGTGGGGGTAGTCTTGGTGGGGGTGTTTGTGGGGGTAGTCGTGGTGGGGGTTTTTGTGGGGGTAGTCTTGGTGGGGGTGTTTGCGGGGGTAGTCGTGATGGGGGTGTTTGTGGGGGTAGTCTTGGTGGGGGTGTTTGTGGCGGTAGTGTTGCTGGGGGTGTTTGTGGGGGTAGTCTTGGTGGGGGTTTTTTTGGGGTAGTCTTGGTTAGGGGTAGGTGTTTGTGGCGGTAGTCGTGGTGGGGGTAGTCTTGGTGGGGGTGTTTGTGGCGGTAGTCTTGGTGGGGGTGTTTGTGGGGTAGTCTTGGTTAGGGGTAGGTGTTTGCAGCGGTAGTCGTGGTGGGGGTGTTTGTGGGGGTAGTCTTGGTGGGGGTGTTTGTGGGGTAGTCTTGGTTAGGGGTAGGTGTTTGTGGGGGTAGTCTTGGTGGGAGTAGGTGTTTGTGGGGGTGGTCTTGTTGGGGGTAGGTGTTTGAGGGGGTAGACTTGGTGGGAGTAGGTGTTAGTGGGGGCATTCTTAGTGGGGGGTTGGTGTTTGTGGGGGTGGTCTTGGTGGGGGTAGGTGTTTGTGGTGGGTAGTTTTGGGGGGTAGGTGTTTGAGGGGGTAGTTTTGGTGAGGGTAGGTGTTTGTGGGGTTAGTCTTGTTGGGGGGTTGGTGTTTGTGGGTGTAGTCTTGATAGGGGTAGGAGTTTGGGGGGAGTAGTCTTGGTGGGGGGTTGGTATTTGTGGGGGTAGTCTTGGTGGGGGTTGGTGTTTTGGGGGTAGTCTTGGTGGGGGATTGGTGTTTGTTGGGGAAGTCTTGGTGGAGTTAGGTGTTTGTGGGGGTACTCTTGGTGGGGGTAGGTGTTTGTGGGGGGTAGTCTTGGTGGGGGTAAATATTTGGGGGGTATTCTTGGTAAGGGGTAGGTGTCTGTGGGGGTAGTCTTGGTGGGGGTAGGTGTTTGTGAGGAGTAGTCTTGTTGGGGTAGGTGTTTTGGGGGTAGTCTTGGTGGGGGTAGGTGTTTGTTGGGGGTAGTCTTGGTGGGGGTAAGTGTTTGTTGGGGTAGTCTGGGGGAGGGTAGGTGCTTGTGGGGAGTAGTCTTAGTGGGGATAGATATTTGTGGGTGTAGTCTTGGTGGGGGTAGGTGTTTGTAGTTGTAGCCTTGGTTGGGGTAGGTGTTTGTGGAGGTACTGTTTGTGGGGGTAGTCTTGGTGGGGGGGTAGGTGTTTGTAGGGTTTAGTCTTGGTGGGGATAGATGTTTGTGCTGGTAGTCTTGTTGGGGGTAGGTGTTTGTGGGGGTAGTCTTTGTGGGGGTAGGTGTTTGTGGGGGTAGTCTTGTTGGGGGTAGGTGTTTGTGGGGGTAGTCTTTGTGGGGTAGCTGTTTATAGGGGGTAGGTGTTTGTGTGGGGGGTCTTGGGATGGGGTAGGTGTTTGTGAGGGTAGTCTTAGTGGGGGTAGGTGTTTGTGGGGGTAGTCTTGTTGGGGGTAGGTGTTTGAAGGGGGTTAGACTTGGTAGGGGTAGGTGTTTGTTATGGGTAGTCTTGGTGGGGATAGGTGTTTGTAGGGGTAGTCCTATTGGGGGTAGGTGTTTGTGGGGGTATTCTTGGTGGGGGTAGGTGTTTGTTGGGGTAGTCTTGGTGAGGGTAGGTGTTTGTGGGGGTAGTCTTGGTGGGGATAGGTGTTTGTGAGGAGAAGTCTTGGTGGGGGTAGGTGTTTGTAGGGGTAGTCTTAATGGGGGTAGGTGTTTGTGGGGGGGTAGTCTTAGTGGGGGTCGGTGTTTAAGGAGGTAGTCTTAGTGGGGGTAGGTATTGGTGGAGTTTGTCTTTGTGGGGATAGGTGTTTGTGGGGGTAGTCTTGGTTGGGGTTTTTAGTTGTGGTGGTAGTCTTGGTGGGGGTAGGTGTTTGCGCGGGAAGTCTTGGTGGGAGGTAGGTGTTTGTGGGGGTAGTCTTGGTGAGGGTAGGTGTTTGTGTTGGGTAGTCTTGGAAGGGGTAGGTGTTTGTGGGGGTAGTCTTGGTTGGGGTAGGTGTTTGGGGGGTAGTCTTGGTGGGGGTAGGTGTTTGTGGGTTTAGTCATTGTGGGGGTAGATGTTTGTGGGTTTAGTCTTGATGGGGTTAGATGTTTGTGGTTGTAGCCGTAGTGGAGATAGGTGTTTGTGGAGGTAGTGTTTGTGGGGGTAGTCTTGGTGGGGGTAGGTGTTTTTTTGGGTTGTCTTGGTGGGGGTAGGTGTTTTTTGGGGTTGTCTTGGTGGGGGTAGGTGTTTGTGAGGGTAGTCGTGGTGAGGGGAGGTCACTGTGGGGTAGAGGTCTTGGTGGGGTTAGGTGTTTGTGGGGGTAGTCATGTTGGGGGTAGATGTTTGTGGGGTAGTCCTGGTGGGGGTAGGTGTTTGTGAGGGTAGGTGTTTGTGGAAGCGGGGGTCTTGGGAGGGGGTAGGTGTTTGTGGGGGTTGTCTTGGTGGGGGTAGTCTTATTGGAGTTAGATGTTTGAGGGGGTAGACTTTGTAGGGGTAGGTGTTTGTCGGGGTATTCTTGGTGGGGGTAGGTGTTTGTAGGGGTAGTCTTGTTGGGGGTAGGTGTTTGAAGGGGTAGACTTGGTAGAGGTAGGTGTTTGTGGGGGGTAGTCTTGGTGGGTGGTGTAGGTGTTTGTAAGGGTAGTCTTATTGGGGGTAGGTGTTTGTGGGGGTATTCTTGGTGGGGGTAGGTATTTGTAGGGGTAGTCGTGTTGGGGGTAGGTGTTTGAGGGGGTAGACTTGGTAGAGGTAGGTGTTTGTAGGGGGTAGTCTTGGTGGGGGTAGGTGTTTGTAAGGGTAGTCTTATTGGGGGTAGGTGTTTGTAGGGGGTATTCTTGGTGGGGGTAGGTGTTTGTTGGGGTAGTCTTGATGGGGGTAGGTGTTTGTGGGGATAGCCTTGGTGAGGGTAGGTGTTTGTGGGGGTAGTCTTGGTGGGGGTAGGTGTTTGTGGATGTAGTCTTTTGGGGGTAGTTGTTTGTGGAGGGTAGTCTTGGTGGGGGTAGGTGGTTGTAGGGGTAGTCTTGGTGGGGGTAGGTGTTTGTGGGGGGTAGTGTTGGTGGAGGTAGGTGGTTGTAGGGGTAGTCTTGGTGGGGGTAGGTGTTTGTAAGGGTAGTCTTATTGGGGGTAGGTGTTTGTGGGGGGTATTCTTGGTGGGGGTATTCTTGGTGGGGGTAGGTGTTTGTTGGGGTAGTCTTGATGGGGGTAGGTGTTTGTGGGGATAGCCTTGGTGAGGGTAGGTGTTTGTGGGGGTAGTCTTGGTGAGGGTAGGTGTTTGTGGGGGGTAGCCTTGGTGGGGGTAGGTGTTTGTGGATGTAGTCTTTTTGGGGGTAGTTGTTTGTGGGGGGTAGTCTTGGTGGGGGTAGGTGGTTGTAGGGGTAGTCTTGGTGGGGGTATGTGTTTGTGGGGGTAGGTATTGGTGGGGTTAGTCTTGGTGGGGGTAGGTGGTTGTAGGGGTAGTCTTGGTGGGGGTATGTGTTTGTGGGGGTAGGTATTGGTGGGGTTAGTCTTAGTGGGGATAGGTGTTTGTTGGGGTAGTCGTAGTTGGGGTAGGTGTTTGTGGTGGTAGTCGTGGTGGGGGTAGGTGTTTGTAGGAGTAGTCTAGGTTGGGGGTAGGTGTTTGTGGGGGAAGTCTTGGTGAGGGGTAGGTGTTTGTGGTGGGTAGTCTTGGTGGGGGTAGGTGTTTGTGGCGGTAGTCTTGCTGGGGGTAGACTTGGTGGGGGTAGGTGTTTGTGGGGGTAGCCTTAGTGGGGGGGTTTTGTTTGTGGAGGTAGTCTTGGTGGGGGGTCGTCTTGGTGGGGGTAGGTGTTTGTGGGGGTAGTCTTGGTGGAGGTAGGTGTTTGTGGGGGTAGTCTTGTTGGGGTTAGATGTTTGAGGGGGTCGACTTGGTAGGGGTAGGTGCTTGTCGGGATATTCTTGGTGGGGGTAGGTGTTTGTTGGGGTAGTCTTGTTGGGGGTAGGTGTTTGAGGGGGTAGACTTGGTAGGGGTAGGTGCTTGTGGGGGGTAGTCTTGGTGGGGGTAAGTGTTTGTAAGGGTAGTCTTATTGGGGGTAGGTGTTTGTGGGGGTATTCTTGGTGGGGGTAGGTGTTTGTTGGGGTAGTCTTGGTGGGGGTAGGTGTTTGTTGGGGTAGTCTTGGTGAGGGTAGGTGTTTGTGGGGGTAGTCTTGGTGGGGATAGGTGTTTGTGAGGAGAAGTCTTGGTGGGGGTAGGTGTTTGTAGGGGTAGTCTTAATGGGGGTAGGTGTTTGTGGGGGTAGTCTTGTTGGGGGTAGGTGTTTGTGGGGGTGGTCTTGTTGGGGGTAGGTGTTTGAGGGGGTAGACTTGGTGGGAGTAGGTGTTAGTGGGGGCATTCTTAGTGGGGGGTTGGTGTTTGTGGGGGTGGTCTTGGTGGGGGTAGGTGTTTGTGGTGGGTAGTTTTGGGGGGTAGGTGTTTGAGGGGGTAGTTTTGGTGAGGGTAGGTGTTTGTGGGGTTAGTCTTGTTGGGGGGTTGGTGTTTGTGGGTGTAGTCTTGATAGGGGTAGGAGTTTGGGGGGAGTAGTCTTGGTGGGGGGTTGGTATTTGTGGGGGTAGTCTTGGTGGGGGTTGGTGTTTTGGGGGTAGTCTTGGTGGGGGATTGGTGTTTGTTGGGGAAGTCTTGGTGGAGTTAGGTGTTTGTGGGGGTACTCTTGGTGGGGGTAGGTGTTTGTGGGGGGTAGTCTTGGTGGGGGTAAATATTTGGGGGGTATTCTTGGTAAGGGGTAGGTGTCTGTGGGGGTAGTCTTGGTGGGGGTAGGTGTTTGTGAGGAGTAGTCTTGTTGGGGTAGGTGTTTTGGGGGTAGTCTTGGTGGGGGTAGGTGTTTGTTGGGGGTAGTCTTGGTGGGGGTAAGTGTTTGTTGGGGTAGTCTGGGGGAGGGTAGGTGCTTGTGGGGAGTAGTCTTAGTGGGGATAGATATTTGTGGGTGTAGTCTTGGTGGGGGTAGGTGTTTGTAGTTGTAGCCTTGGTTGGGGTAGGTGTTTGTGGAGGTACTGTTTGTGGGGGTAGTCTTGGTGGGGGGGTAGGTGTTTGTAGGGTTTAGTCTTGGTGGGGATAGATGTTTGTGCTGGTAGTCTTGTTGGGGGTAGGTGTTTGTGGGGGTAGTCTTTGTGGGGGTAGGTGTTTGTGGGGGTAGTCTTGTTGGGGGTAGGTGTTTGTGGGGGTAGTCTTTGTGGGGTAGCTGTTTATAGGGGGTAGGTGTTTGTGTGGGGGGTCTTGGGATGGGGTAGGTGTTTGTGAGGGTAGTCTTAGTGGGGGTAGGTGTTTGTGGGGGTAGTCTTGTTGGGGGTAGGTGTTTGAAGGGGGTTAGACTTGGTAGGGGTAGGTGTTTGTTATGGGTAGTCTTGGTGGGGATAGGTGTTTGTAGGGGTAGTCCTATTGGGGGTAGGTGTTTGTGGGGGTATTCTTGGTGGGGGTAGGTGTTTGTTGGGGTAGTCTTGGTGAGGGTAGGTGTTTGTGGGGGTAGTCTTGGTGGGGATAGGTGTTTGTGAGGAGAAGTCTTGGTGGGGGTAGGTGTTTGTAGGGGTAGTCTTAATGGGGGTAGGTGTTTGTGGGGGGGTAGTCTTAGTGGGGGTCGGTGTTTAAGGAGGTAGTCTTAGTGGGGGTAGGTATTGGTGGAGTTTGTCTTTGTGGGGATAGGTGTTTGTGGGGGTAGTCTTGGTTGGGGTTTTTAGTTGTGGTGGTAGTCTTGGTGGGGGTAGGTGTTTGCGCGGGAAGTCTTGGTGGGAGGTAGGTGTTTGTGGGGGTAGTCTTGGTGAGGGTAGGTGTTTGTGTTGGGTAGTCTTGGAAGGGGTAGGTGTTTGTGGGGGTAGTCTTGGTTGGGGTAGGTGTTTGGGGGGTAGTCTTGGTGGGGGTAGGTGTTTGTGGGTTTAGTCATTGTGGGGGTAGATGTTTGTGGGTTTAGTCTTGATGGGGTTAGATGTTTGTGGTTGTAGCCGTAGTGGAGATAGGTGTTTGTGGAGGTAGTGTTTGTGGGGGTAGTCTTGGTGGGGGTAGGTGTTTTTTTGGGTTGTCTTGGTGGGGGTAGGTGTTTTTTGGGGTTGTCTTGGTGGGGGTAGGTGTTTGTGGGGGTAGTCGTGGTGAGGGGAGGTCACTGTGGGGTAGAGGTCTTGGTGGGGTTAGGTGTTTGTGGGGGTAGTCATGTTGGGGGTAGATGTTTGTGGGGGTAGTCCTGGTGGGGGTAGGTGTTTGTGAGGGTAGGTGTTTGTGGAAGCGGGGGTCTTGGGAGGGGGTAGGTGTTTGTGGGGGTTGTCTTGGTGGGGGTAGTCTTATTGGAGTTAGATGTTTGAGGGGGTAGACTTTGTAGGGGTAGGTGTTTGTCGGGGTATTCTTGGTGGGGGTAGGTGTTTGTAGGGGTAGTCTTGTTGGGGGTAGGTGTTTGAAGGGGTAGACTTGGTAGAGGTAGGTGTTTGTGGGGGGTAGTCTTGGTGGGTGGTGTAGGTGTTTGTAAGGGTAGTCTTATTGGGGGTAGGTGTTTGTGGGGGTATTCTTGGTGGGGGTAGGTATTTGTAGGGGTAGTCGTGTTGGGGGTAGGTGTTTGAGGGGGTAGACTTGGTAGAGGTAGGTGTTTGTAGGGGGTAGTCTTGGTGGGGGTAGGTGTTTGTAAGGGTAGTCTTATTGGGGGTAGGTGTTTGTAGGGGGTATTCTTGGTGGGGGTAGGTGTTTGTTGGGGTAGTCTTGATGGGGGTAGGTGTTTGTGGGGATAGCCTTGGTGAGGGTAGGTGTTTGTGGGGGTAGTCTTGGTGGGGGTAGGTGTTTGTGGATGTAGTCTTTTGGGGGTAGTTGTTTGTGGAGGGTAGTCTTGGTGGGGGTAGGTGGTTGTAGGGGTAGTCTTGGTGGGGGTAGGTGTTTGTGGGGGGTAGTGTTGGTGGAGGTAGGTGGTTGTAGGGGTAGTCTTGGTGGGGGTAGGTGTTTGTAAGGGTAGTCTTATTGGGGGTAGGTGTTTGTGGGGGGTATTCTTGGTGGGGGTATTCTTGGTGGGGGTAGGTGTTTGTTGGGGTAGTCTTGATGGGGGTAGGTGTTTGTGGGGATAGCCTTGGTGAGGGTAGGTGTTTGTGGGGGTAGTCTTGGTGAGGGTAGGTGTTTGTGGGGGGTAGCCTTGGTGGGGGTAGGTGTTTGTGGATGTAGTCTTTTTGGGGGTAGTTGTTTGTGGGGGGTAGTCTTGGTGGGGGTAGGTGGTTGTAGGGGTAGTCTTGGTGGGGGTATGTGTTTGTGGGGGTAGGTATTGGTGGGGTTAGTCTTGGTGGGGGTAGGTGGTTGTAGGGGTAGTCTTGGTGGGGGTATGTGTTTGTGGGGGTAGGTATTGGTGGGGTTAGTCTTAGTGGGGATAGGTGTTTGTTGGGGTAGTCGTAGTTGGGGTAGGTGTTTGTGGTGGTAGTCGTGGTGGGGGTAGGTGTTTGTAGGAGTAGTCTAGGTTGGGGGTAGGTGTTTGTGGGGGAAGTCTTGGTGAGGGGTAGGTGTTTGTGGTGGGTAGTCTTGGTGGGGGTAGGTGTTTGTGGCGGTAGTCTTGCTGGGGGTAGACTTGGTGGGGGTAGGTGTTTGTGGGGGTAGCCTTAGTGGGGGGGTTTTGTTTGTGGAGGTAGTCTTGGTGGGGGGTCGTCTTGGTGGGGGTAGGTGTTTGTGGGGGTAGTCTTGGTGGAGGTAGGTGTTTGTGGGGGTAGTCTTGTTGGGGTTAGATGTTTGAGGGGGTCGACTTGGTAGGGGTAGGTGCTTGTCGGGATATTCTTGGTGGGGGTAGGTGTTTGTTGGGGTAGTCTTGTTGGGGGTAGGTGTTTGAGGGGGTAGACTTGGTAGGGGTAGGTGCTTGTGGGGGGTAGTCTTGGTGGGGGTAAGTGTTTGTAAGGGTAGTCTTATTGGGGGTAGGTGTTTGTGGGGGTATTCTTGGTGGGGGTAGGTGTTTGTTGGGGTAGTCTTGGTGGGGGTAGGTGTTTGTTGGGGTAGTCTTGGTGAGGGTAGGTGTTTGTGGGGGTAGTCTTGGTGGGGATAGGTGTTTGTGAGGAGAAGTCTTGGTGGGGGTAGGTGTTTGTAGGGGTAGTCTTAATGGGGGTAGGTGTTTGTGGGGGGGTAGTCTTAGTGGGGGTCGGTGTTTAAGGAGGTAGTCTTAGTGGGGGTAGGTATTGGTGGAGTTTGTCTTTGTGGGGATAGGTGTTTGTGGGGGTAGTCTTGGTTGGGGTTTTTAGTTGTGGTGGTAGTCTTGGTGGGGGTAGGTGTTTGCGCGGGAAGTCTTGGTGGGAGGTAGGTGTTTGTGGGGGTAGTATTGGTGGGGGTAGGTGTTTGTTGGGGTAGTCCTGGTGAGGGTAGGTGTTTGTGTTGGGTAGTCTTGGAAGGGGTAGGTGTTTGTGGGGGTAGTTTTGGTTGGGGTAGGTGTTTGGGGGGTAGTCTTGGTGGGGGTAGGTGTTTGTGGGTTTAGTCATTGTGGGGGTAGATGTTTGTGGGTTTAGTCTTGATGGGGTTAGATGTTTGTGGTTGTAGCCGTAGTGGGGATAGGTGTTTGTGGAGGTAGTGTTTGTGGGGGTAGTCTTGGTGGGGGTAGGTGTTTTTTGGGTTGTCTTGGTGGGGGTAGGTGTTTTTTGGGGTTGTCTTGGTGGGGGTAGGTGTTTGTGGGGGTAGTCGTGGTGAGGGGAGGTCACTGTGGGGTAGAAGTCTTGGTGGGGTTAGGTGTTTGTGGGGGTAGTCATGTTGGGGGTAGGTGTTTGTGGGGGTAGTCCTGGTGGGGGTAGTGTTTGTGGGGGTAGTCTTGGTGGGGGTAGGGTTTTTTTTGGGTTGTCTTGGTGGGGGTAGGTGTTTTTTGGGGTTGTCTTGGTGGGGGTAGGTGTTTGTGGGGGTAGTCGTGGTGAGGGGAGGTCACTGTGGGGTAGAGGTCTTGGTGGGGTTAGGTGTTTGTGGGGGTAGTCATGTTGGGTGTAGATGTTTGTGGGGGTAGTCCTGGTGGGGGTAGGTGTTTGTGAGGGGTAGGTGTTTGTGGAAGCGGGGGTCTTGGGAGGGGGTAGGTGTTTGTGGGGGTAGGTGTTTGTGGGGGTAGTCTTGGTGGGGGTAGTCTTGTTGGGGTTAGATGTTTGAGGGGGTAGACTTTGTAGGGGTAGGTGTTTGTCGGGGTATTCTTGGTGGGGGTAGGTGTTTGTAGGGGTAGTCTTGTTGGGGGTAGGTGTTTGAAGGGGTAGACTTGGTAGAGGTAGGTGTTTGTGGGGGGTAGTCTTGGTGGGTGGTGTAGGTGTTTGTAAGGGTAGTCTTATTGGGGGTAGGTGTTTGTGGGGGTATTCTTGGTGGGGGTAGGTATTTGTAGGGGTAGTCGTGTTGGGGGTAGGTGTTTGAGGGGGTAGACTTGGTAGAGGTAGGTGTTTGTAGGGGGTAGTCTTGGTGGGGGTAGGTGTTTGTAAGGGTAGTCTTATTGGGGCTAGGTGTTTGTAGGGGGTATTCTTGGTGGGGGTAGGTGTTTGTTGGGGTAGTCTTGATGGGGGTAGGTGTTTGTGGGGATAGCCTTGGTGAGGGTAGGTGTTTGTGGGGGTAGTCTTGGTGGGGGTAGGTGTTTGTGGATGTAGTCTTTTGGGGGTAGTTGTTTGTGGAGGGTAGTCTTGGTGGGGGTAGGTGGTTGTAGGGGTAGTCTTGGTGGGGGTAGGTGTTTGTGGGGGGTAGTCTTGGTGGAGGTAGGTGGTTGTAGGGGTAGTCTTGGTGGGGGTAGGTGTTTGCAAGGGTAGTCTTATTGGGGGTAGGTGTTTGTGGGGGGTATTCTTGGTGGGGGTATTCTTGGTGGGGGTAGGTGTTTGTTGGGGTAGTCTTGATGGGGGTAGGTGTTTGTGGGGATAGCCTTGGTTAGGGTAGGTGTTTGTGGGGGTAGTCTTGGTGAGGGTAGGTGTTTGTGGGGGGTAGCCTTGGGGGGGGTTGGTGTTTGTGGATGTAGTCTTTTTGGGGGTAGTTGTTTGTGGGGGGTAGTCTTGGTGGGGGTAGGTGGTTGTAGGGGTAGTCTTGGTGGGGGTATGTGTTTGTGGGGGTAGGTATTGGTGGGGTTAGTCTTAGTGGGGATAGGTGTTTGTTGGGGTAGTCGTAGTTGGGGTAGGTGTTTGTGGTGGTAGTCGTGGTGGGGGTAGGTGTTTGTAGGAGTAGTCAAGGTTGGGGGTAGGTGTTTGTGGGGGAAGTCTTTGTGAGGGGTAGGTGTTTGTGGTGGGTAGTCTTGGTGGGGGTAGTCTTGGTGGAGGTAGGTGTTTGTGGGGGTAGTCTTGTTGGGGTTAGATGTTTGAGGGGGTCGACTTGGTAGGGGTAGGTGCTTGTCGGGATATTCTTGGTGGGGGTAGGTGTTTGTTGGGGTAGTCTTGTTGGGGGTAGGTGTTTGAGGGGGTAGACTTGGTAGGTGTTTGTGGGGGGTAGTCTTGGTGGGGGTAAGTGTTTGTTGGGGTAGTCTTGGTGGGGGTAGGTGTTTGTGGGGGTATTCTTGGTGGGGGAAGGTGTTTGTTGGGGTAGTCTTGGTGGGGGTAGGTGTTTGTTGGGAGAGTCTTGGTGAGGGTAGGTGTTTGAGGGGGTAGTCTTGGTGGGAGTAGGTGTTTGGGGGGGTAGCCTTGGTGGGGGGTAGGTGTTTGTGGATGTAGTCTTTGTGGGGGTAGTTGCTTGTGGTGGTAGTCTTGGTGGGAGTAGGTGGTTGTAGGGGTAGTCTTGGTGGGGTAGGTGTTTGTGGGGGTAGGTATTGGTGGGGTTAGTCTTAGTGGGGATAGATGTTTGTGGGGGTAGTCGTGGTTGGGGTAGGTGTTTGTGGTGGTAGTCTTGGTGGGGGTAGGTGTTTGTAGGGGTAGTCTAGGTGGGGGGGTAGGTGTTTGTGGGGGAAGTCTTGGTGAGGGTAGGTGTTTGTGGTGGGTAGTTTTGGTGGGGGTAGGTGTTTGTGGGGATAGTCTTGGTGGGGGTAGGTGTTTGTGGGGGGTAGACTTGGTGGGGGTTTTTGTTTGTGGGGGTAGTCTTGGTGGGGGTCGTCTTGGTGGGGGTTGGTGTTTGTGGTGGTAGTCTTGTTGGGGTTAGATGTTTGAGGGGGTAGACTTGGTAGGGGTAGGTGTTTGTCGGGATATTCTTGGTGGGGGTAGGTGTTTGTGGGTGTATTCTTGGTGGGGGTAGGTGTTTGTGGGGGTAGGTGTTTGTGGGGGTAGTCTTGGTGGGGGTAGGTGTTTGTGGGGGTAGGTGTTTGTGGGGGTAGTCTTGGTGGGGGTAGACTTGGTGGGGGTAGGTGTTTGTGGGGGTAACCTTAGTGGGGGGGGTTTGTTTGTGGGGGTAGTCTTGAGGGGGGTAGGTGTTTGTGGGGGTAGTCTTGTTGTGGTTAGATGTTTGAGGGGGGTCGACTTGGTAGGGGTAGGTGTTTGTCGGGAGAGTCTTGGTGAGGGTGGATTTGTAAGGGTTGTCTTGGTGGGGGTTGGTGTTTGTGGGGGGTAGCCTTGGTGGGGGGTAGGTGTTTGTGGATGTAGTCTTTGTGGGGGTAGTTGTTTGTGGTGGTAGTCTTAGTGGGAGTAGGAGGTTGTAGGGGTAGTCTTGGTGGGGTAGGTGTTTGTGGAGGTAGGTATTGGTGGGGTGAGTCTTAGTGGGGATAGGTGTTTGTGGGGGTAGTCGTGGTTGGGGGTAGGTGCTCGTGGGGGTAGTCTTTGTTGGGGGGTAGGTGTTTGTGGGGGAAGTGTTGGTGAGGGTAGGTGTTTGTGGTGGGTAGTCTTGGTGGGGGTAGGTGTTTGTGGTGGTAGTCTTGGTAGGGGTAGGTGTTTGTAGGTTGGGTAGTCTAGGTTGGGGGGTAGGTGTTTGTGGGGGAAGTCGTGGGGAGGGTAGGTGTTTGTGGTGGGTAGTCTTGGTGGGGGTAGGTGTTTGTGGGGGTAGTCTTGGTGGGGGTAGGTGTTTGTGGAGGGGTAGACTTGGTGGGGGTAGGTGTTTGTGGGGGTAGTCTTTGTGGGGGTTTTTTGTTTGTGGGGGTAGTCTTGGTGGGGGTCGTCTTGGTGGGGGTAGGTGTTTATGGTGGTAGTCTTGTTGGGGTTAGATGTTTGAGGGGGTAGGCTTGGTAGGGGTAAGTGTTTGTCGGGATATTCTTGGTGGGGGTAGGTGTTTGTTGGGGTAGTCTTGGTGGGGGTAGGTGTTTGTGGGGAGGTAGTCATGGTGGGGGTAGGTGTTTGTGGGGAGGTAGTCTTGGTGGGGGTAGGTGTTTGTGGGGTTAGTCTTGGTGGGGTTAGGTGTTTGTGGGAGTAGACTTGGTAGGGGTAGGTGTTTTTGGTGGGTAGTCTTGGTGGGGGTAGGTGTTTGTGGGGGGTAACCTTTTTAGGGGTAGATGTTTGTGGGGGTAGTCTTGGTGGGGGTAGGTGTTTGTGGGGGTAGTCTTGGTGGAGGGTAGGTGTTTGTGGGGGTAGTCTTGGTGGGAGTAGGTGTTTGGGGGGTACTCTTGGTGGGGGTAGGTGTTTGTTGGGGTAGTCTTAGTGGGAGGTTGGTGTTTGTGGGGGTAGTCTTGGTGGGGGGTCGTCTGGGTGGGGGTAGGTGTTTGTCGGGGTAGTGTTACGGTGCCCTCTCCTATTTCTTTCGTTTGCCGGCTTAAAGAGTCATATCAGCTCTCCCTACTGATTCTCTGAGGTTCAGGGAGTCTAATGATATATGTGGCGACCAGACCGGCTGCCAGTTAAGGGAAGGGAGTTATTTTATAAGTTGTAAATAAAGGAAAATTGGCGCCCTGTTATAAAATGAAACAGTATCCCCTACGGTAGATATGACCTTTTGGAAGGGACACAAGCCGATCGCGGATTGGCCGACGTAGGTCGCGGGCGACAAATCAGGGCCCGCCATGACGTCACCGAGTGCCCCGGGCGGCGCCAACGTCAGAGTGGCCCTGACTTTGGAAGCGACAGGACGCGCTTCGGTCTGCTCTCAAGGATTGCAGGCTCTGCAAGCCTTGTTCAGTGGATTGAGCTGGCCCTCGCAGCCCATCATAGTTATTGGAGACCCTGCGCTTCTGGGAAGCAAAAGAGGAACCAAGTTCAGTGAGCAGAGAAGTCCCAAACTTGGAAAATAGTCGGCGACGACGCTGGGCGGCGCCGCTGGTTGGACGTTGAGGTCTGGAAGGTGGGGGGCAGGCCTAGCTGTGATTGGGGTCACATCCACTGAGCATCTTGGAAGGACGACACCGTGCCTAGGACAAGGAGCAACGCCTTGTGGGAGAGGCGAGTGTGGGGAAAAATAGTGATTAGCTCAGCGCTCGTCGATGAACCAGGATTGGGGCAGCTGAATCTCAGGGATTGGAACGGCGACGACGCGAAGGCTTCACGACACCTGAGGACCTGTGGAACGCCCTGGATCGTCAAGGATCGACCCAAGGAAGCGTGGGAACCTCACACCATCGAGGGACAGGCGTCGTGAGCCAGGAGTGTAAGGTAGATCATTTTCCCTCCCATTACCCCTTGTATGAGTAGGCTAGTTAGGCCACAATATTTACTTGTGTATGTGGCAGCAAGACTTTATTACTTTAATAGTAGAATAGGCTGCAAGGCAGCTTGTGTCCAGGACTGTCAGAGAGGACAGTGTGTATGGATGACAGGACAGTGAAGAAGAGGCGCCGACGTGGTGAAGAGGCCTTCCTGTGAGAGTGTGAGACTCCTGTCTTCCTGCCCAGTTGAAGGAGTGTTGGAGGTCGTGGAAGAAGAGGCTGACGAGCTCCAGACTCATTATCCATATTCCATATTCATGTATTACTTGTGATTGTGTGTGTGTGTTCATGTAATTTGCATCAGTAAATCCACACCTTTTATTACTGTGTTTGAGTGTGCCTCCATTTATGATATTTCTCTATGAGCATACATTTCTGGCTACAAACAATATATAATACACCCACTGAACTGCATTGCTGGGGTGCAGATATAATAACCCAGCTGGCGACCTTGCTAAGAGGAAGATAGAGAAGACAGGCGGGAAAGGAGTTCCTGCAACCTTTTTTTTGTCTGGCAGGCAAGGCTCAGGGAGGTTATGGTTATAAGGTAAGCCTGAGTCTTCCTTCACTCCCCCACGGGTCTAGGCCGGAACTGTTAACAGCAGTTTCCCCGTGTTTGACTGAAGGGCTTCCAGGGTGAATCAGTGGCACCCCCTTTTGTGGTGGAAGCAAAGACCTGCGGAGGTGGGCATTGTTGGTCCTATCTTGTGTGACCAAGGAGACTCCGGTGAATCCCGGGAGTCGGAGGGGCTGAGTATTTGGGCCTTTTGAGCCCCTAGCAGTTAAGTGTTAGCAGAGCCCCGGACCGCCCACCCCCACGTGACAGTAGTCTTGGTGGAGGTAGGTTTTTGTGGGGGTAGTTGTGGTGGGGATAGTTGTTTGTGGGGGGGTAGTCTTGGGGGTAGGTGTTTGTGGGGGGTAGTATTGATGGGGATAGGTATTTGTGGGGGTAAGGTGTTTGTGGGGGGGGGTAGGCTTGATTGGGGGGGGGGGGGGTAGGAGTTTGTGGGGGTAATCTTCGTGGGGGTAAGTGTTTGTGGAAGTAGTCTTGGTGGGGGTAGGTGATGTGGGGGTAATCTTGGTGGGGGTAGGTGTATGTAGGGGTATTCTTGGTGGGGATAGGTGTTTCTGAAGGTAGTCTTGGAATGGGGTAGGTGTATGTGGGGAGTAGTCTTGGTGGGAGTAGGTGTGTTTGGGGGTAGTCTATGTGGGGGGTAAGTGTTTGTGGGGGGGTAGCCTTGGTTGGGGTAGGTTTCTTTGGATGTAGTCTTGGTGGGGGAACGTGTCTGTGGGGGTAATCTTGGTGGGGCGGGGGATAGGTATTTGTTGGGGATAGTCTTGGTGGGGGTTAATGTTTGTAGGGGTATTCTTGCTAGGGGTAGGAGTTTGTGGGGGTAGTCTTGGTAGGGGTAGGTGTTTGTGAGCAGTAGTCTTTTGGGGGTAGGTGTTTGTTGTGGTAGTCTTGGTGAGGGTAGGTGTTTGTGGGGAGTAGTTTTGGTGTGGGTAGGTGTTTGTGGGTGTAGTCTTTGTGGAGGCAGATGTTTGTGGTTATAGCCTTGGTGGGGGTAGGTATTTGTGGAGGTAGTATTTGTGGGGGTAGTCTTGGTGGGGGGGTAGTTGTTTTTTGGGGTTGTCTTGGTGGGGTTAGGTGTTTGTAAGGGTTAGTCTTGGTGGGGATATGTGTTTGTGAGGGTAGTCTTGTTGGGGGAGGTCATTGTGGGTAGAAGTCTTGGTGGGGTTAGGTGTTTGTTGAAGTAGTCTTGTTGGGGGTAGATATTTGTGGGGGTAGTCTTGGTAGGTGTTAGTAGGGGGTAGGTGTTTGTGGGGGTAGGTGTTTGTGGGGGGTCTTGGGAGGGGGTAGGTGTTTGTGGGGGTTACCTGGTTGATACCTGGTTGATGGGGTTCTGGGAGTTCTTCTACTCCCCAAGCCCGGCCCGAGGCCAGGCTCGACTTGTGAGAGTTTGGTCCACCAGGCTGTTGCTTGGAGCGGCCCGCAGGCCCACATACCCACCACAGCCCGGTTGGTCCGGCACTCCTTGGAGGAATAAATCTAGTTTCCTCTTGAAAATGTCCACGGTTGTTCCGGCAATATTTCTTATGCTTGCTGGGAGGACGTTGAACAACCGCGGACCTCTGATGTTTATACAGTGTTCTCTGATTGTGCCTATGGCACCTCTGCTCTTCACTGGTTCTATTCTACATTTTCTTCCATATCGTGCACTCCAGTACGTTGTTATTTTACTGTGTAGATTTGGTACTTGGCCCTCCAGTCTAGGTGTAGTCTAGGTGGGGGTAGGAGTTTGTGGGGGTAGTCTTGTTGGGGGTAGGTGTTTGAGGGGGGTATGCTTCGTAGGGGTAAGTGTTTGTGGGGGTAGTCTTGGTGGGGGTAGGTGTTTGTAAGGGTAGTCTTATTGGGGGTAGGTGTTTGTGGGGGTATTCTTGGTGGGGGTAGGTGTTTTTGGGGGTAGTCTTGGTGGCGGTAGGTGTTTGTGGGAGTAGTCGTGGTAGGGGTAGGAGTTTGTGGGGGGTAGTCTTGGTGGGGGTAGGTGTTTGTGAGGAGTAGTCTTGGTGGGGGTAGGTGTTTGTGGGGGTAGTCTTGGTGGGGGTAGGTGTTTGTGAGGAGTAGTCTTGGTGGGGGATTGTGGTTGTTCGGGCCTTAATGTGGGTAGGTGTTTGTGCGGGGTAGTCTTAGTGGGGGTCGGTGTTTAAGGGGGGTAGTCGTGGTGGGGGTAGATGTTTGTCGGGGTCGGTATTGGTGGGATTAGTCTTGGTGGGGATAGGTGTTTGTGGGGGGTAGTCTTGGTTGGGGGTAGGTGTTTGTGGTGGTAGTCTTGGTGGGGTAGGTGTTTGTGGGGGAAGTCTTGGTGGGGGTATGTGTTTGTTAGGGTAATCTTGGTGGGGGTAGGTGTTTGTGGGGGTAGTCTTAGTAGGGGTAGGTGTTTGTGGGGGTAGTCTTGGTGGACGGTAGGTGTTTGTAAGGGTAGTCTTGGTGGGGGGGTTGATTTTTGTGGGGGGGTAGTCTTGGTGGGGGAAGGTGTTTGGGGGGTAGTATTGGTAGAGGGTAGGTGTTTGTGAGGGTAGTCTTGGTGGAGGGTAGGAGTTTGTGGGGGTAGTCTTGATGGGGGTAGGTGTTTGGGGGGGTAGGCTTGGTGGGGGTAGGTGTTTGGTGGGGTAGTCTTTGGCGGGGTAGGTGTTTGGTGGGTAGTCTTGTTGGGGTGTCGTCTTGGTGGGGGTAGGTGTTTGGAGGGGGGGGGGTAGTGTTGGTGGGTGGTCGTCTTGGTGGGGGTAAGTGTTTGTTGGGGAAGTCTTGGTGGAGGTACGTGTTTGTTGGGGAAGTCTTGGTGGAGGTAGGTGTTTGTGGGAGTAGTCTTACTGGGGGGATTGGTGTTTGTAGGGGTAGTCTTGGTGGGGGCAGGTCTTTGGGGGGGGGGTACTCTTGGTGGGGGTAGGGGTTTGTGGGGGTAGTTATAGTGGGGGGGTTGGTGTTTGTGAGGGTAGTCTTGGTGGGGTGTCGTCTTGGTGGGGTAGGTGTTTGTCTGGGTAGTGTTTGGGGGGTAGGTGTTTGTGGGGGTAGTGTTGCTGGGGGTAGGTGTTTGTGAATGTAGTCTGTGTGAGGGTAGTTGTTTGTGGGGGTAGTTTTGTTGGGGGTAGGTGTCTGTCGGGGTAATCTTGGTGGGGGTAGGAGTTTGTGAGGAGTAATCTTTTTGGGGTAGGAGTTTGTGGGGGTAGTCTTGGTGGGGTAGGTGTTTGTGAGTGTAGTCGTAGTGGGGTTAGATGTTTGTGGGTGTAGTCTTGGTGGGGGTAGATGTTTGTGGGTGTAGCCTTGGTGGGGGTAGTTTTTTGAGGAGGAGGTGTTTGTGGGGTAGAATTGGTGGGGGTAGGAGTTTTTGGGGGTTGTCTTGGTGGGTGTAAGGGTTTGTGGAGGGTAGTCATGGTGGGGGGAGGTCATTGTGGGGAGAAGTCGTGCTGGGGTTAGGTGTTTGTAGGGGTAGTTTTGATGGGGGTAGCAGTTTGTTGGTGTAGTATTGTTGGGGGTAGGTGTTTGAGGGGGTAGTCTTGGTGGGGGTAGGTATTGGTCGGGTTAGTCTTGGTGAGGGTAAGTGTTTGCGGGGGAAATCTTGGTGTGGGTTGGAGTTTGTGAGTTGTCTTAGTCGGGGTAGGTGTTTGTAGGGGTAGATATTTGTGGGGGTCGGTGTTTGTAAGGATAGTCTTGGTGGGTGTAGGTGTTTGTGGGGGTTATCTTGAGATGATTTCGGGGCTTTTAGTGTCCCCGCGGCCCGGACCTCGACCAGGCCTCCACCCCCAGGAAGCAGCCCGTGACAGCTGACTAACTCCCAGGTACCTATTTACTGCTAGGTAACAGGTGCAGGTAACAGGTAACACGGGTAGTCGTGTTCGGGGTAGGTGTTTGTGGGGGGTAGGTGTTTGGAGGGGTAGGTGTTGGTGGGGGTAGTCTTAGTTTGGATAGTCTTGGTGGGGGTATGGGGGTAGGTGTTTGTGAGGGTAGTCTTGGTTGAAGGTAGGTGTTTGTAAGGGGTATTCTTGGTGGGGGTAGGTGTTTGTGGGAGTAGGTGGTTGGGGGGAACAGGTTTTGGTGGGGGTAGTCTTGGTGGGGGTTGTCTTGGTGGGGTAGGTGTTTGTGGGGGTAGTCTTGGTGGAGGATAGGTGTTTGTGGGGGTAGTCTTAGTGAGGGGTTGGTGTTTGTGGGGGTAGTCTTGGTGGAGGTAGGTGTTTGGGGTGGTAGTCTTGGTGGAGGTAGGTGTTTGTTGGGGGTAGTCTTGTTGTGGGTAGGTGTTTGGGGGTAGTCTTGGTGGGGGGATCGTCTTGGTGGGGGTAGGTGTTTGTGGGGGGTAGTCTTGGTGGACGTAGGTGTTTGTGGGGGTAGTCTTAGTGGGGGGTTGGTGGTTTGTGGGGGTAGTCTTGTTGGGGGTAGGTGTTGGGGGGTACTCTTGGTGGGGGTATGTGTTTGTCAGGGGTAGTCATGGTGGGGGGTTGGTGTTTGTGGGGGTAGGTATTTGGGGGGTTAGTCTTGGAGGGGGGTCGTCTTGGTGGGGATAGGTGTTTATGGAGGTAGTCTTGGTGGAGGTAGGTATTTGTGGGGGTAGTCTTGGGGAGGGGGTAGGTGTTTGTGTTGGTAGTATTAGTAGGGATAGGTGTTTGTGGGAGTAGGTTTTTGTGGGGGGTAATCTTGGTGGGGTGGTAGGAGTTTTGTAGAGGTAATCTTGTTTTGGAGGTAGTCCTAATGGGGGTAAGTGTTTGTTTGGGTAGTCTTAGTGGTGGGTTGGAGTTTGTGGGGTATTTTTCTTGGGGGTAGGTGTTTGTGGGGGGTATTCTTGGTGGGGATAGGTGTTTGTAGGGGTAATCTTTTTGGGGAGTAGGTGTTTATTGGGGGTAGTCTTGGTGGGGGTAAATGTTTGTGGGGGTAGGTGTTTGTGGGTGTAGTCTTGCTGGGGGTAGGTGTTTGTGGGGGTAGTCTTGCTGGGGGTAGGTGTTTGTGAGGAGTAGTCTTGTTGGGGGTAGGAGTTTGTGGGGGTGGTCTTGGTGAGGGTATGTGTTTGTGGGGAGTAGTCTTGGTAGGGTTGTTGTTTACGGGTGTAGTCTTGGTGGGGGTAGATGTTTGTGGGTGTAGTCTTGGTGGGGGTAGATGTTTGTGGGTGTTGCCTTGGTGGCGGTAGGTGTTTGTGGAGGTAGTGTCTGTGGGGGTAGTCTTGGTGAGGGTAGGTGTTTTTGGAGTTGATATGGTGGGGGTAGGTGTTTCTGGGGGAAAGTCTTGGTGGGGATAGGGGTTTGTGGGGGTAGTCTTGGATGGGGTAGGTGTTTGAAGGGGTGTTCGTGGTGGGGGTAGGTGTTTGTTGGGGTTGTCTTATTAGGGGTAGGTGTACGTTGGGGTAGTTTTGGTGGGGGTTGTCTTGGTGGGATTAGGTATTTGTGGGGGTAGTCTTGGTGGGGTTAGGTGTTTGTGAGGGTAGGTGTTTGTAGGGGTAGTCTTGGAAGAGGTAGGTGTTTGTAGGAGTAGGTGTTTGTGTGGGTGGTCTTGGTGGGGGGTAGGTGTTTGTGGGAGTAGTCTTGGTGGGGGTAGGTGTTTTCGGTGGTGTTCTTGGTGGGGGGTAGGTGTTTGTGGAGGTAGTCTTGGATGGGGTAGGTGTTTGTGGGGGTAGTTTAAGAGTGGGTAGTCCTGGAGGGGGTAGATGTTTGTAAGGGTAGTCTTGGTGGGGGGTAGGTGTTTGTGGGGGTAGTCTTGGAGGTGTTACGTGTTTGTATGGGTAGTCTGGGTGGTTGGTAGGTGATTGTGGGGGGTAGTCTTGGAGGGGGTAGGTGTTTGTGGAGGTTGTCCTAGTTGGGGGGGGGGTAGGTGTTTGTGGGGGGTAGTCTTGGTGGGAGTAGGTGTTTGTTGGGGTAGTCTGGGTGAGGGTAAATATTTGGGGGGGGTATTCTTGGTAGGGGGTAGGTGTCTGTGAGGAGTAGTCTTGTTGGGGTAGGTGTTTTGGGGGTAGTCTTGGTGGGGGAAAGTGTTTGTTGGGGTAGTCTGGGTGAGGGTAGGTGTTTGTTGGGGTAGTCTTCGTGGGGGTAGGTTTTTGTTGGGGTAGTCTTGGTGGGGGTAAGTGTTTGTTGGGGTAGTCTGGGTGAGGGTAGGTGTTTGTGGGGAATAGTCTTAGTGGGGATAGATGTTTGTGGGTGTAGTCTTGGTGGGGGTAGGTGTTTGTAGTTGTAGCCTTGTTGGGGGTAGGTGTTTGTGGAGGTTGTGTTTGTGGGGGTGGTCTTGGTGGGGGGGGTTTAGGTGTTTTTTGGAGTTGTCTTGGTGGGGGTAGGTGTTTGTAGGGTTTAGTCTTGGTGGGGATAGGTGTTTGTGCTAGTAGTCTTTGTGGGGTAGGTGTTTATAGGGGGTAGATGTTTGTGGGGAGGTCTTGGAAGGGGGTAGGTGTTTGTGGGGGTAGTCTTAGTGGGGGTAGGTGTTTGTGGGGGTAGTCTTTGTGGGGTAGGTGTTTATAGGGGGTAGATGTTTGTGGGGGGTCTTGGAAGGGGGTAGGTGTTTGTGGGGGTAGTCTTGGTGGGGGTAGGTGTTTGTGGGGGTAGTCTTGTTGTGGGTAGGTGTTTGAAGGGGGGTAGACTTGGTAGGGGTAGGTGTTTGTAGGAGTAGTCCTATTGGGGGCAGGTGTTTGTGGGGGTATTCTTGGTGGGGGTAGGTGTTTGTTGGGGTAGTCTTGGTGGGGGTAGGTGTTTGTGGGGGTAGTCTTAGTGGGGGTAGGTGTTTGTGGGGGTAGGTATTGGTGGAGTTAGTCTTGGTGGGGATAGGTGTTTGTGGGGGTAGTCTTGGTTGGGGTAGGTGTTTGTGGTGGTAGTGTTGGTGGGGGTAGGTGTTTGTGTGGGTAGTCTTGGTGGGAGGTATGTGTTTGTGGGGGTAGTCTTGGTGCGGGTAGGTGTTTGTGGGGGTAGTCTTGGTGAGGGTAGGTGTTTGAGGTGGGTAGTCTTGGAGGGGGTAGGAGTTTGTATGGTAAGTCTTGGTTGAGGTAGGTGTTTGGGGGTAGTCTTGGTGGGGGTAGGTGTTTGTGTGTGTAGTCATGGTGGGGGTAGATGTTTGTGGGTTTAGTCTTGATGGGGTTAGATGTTTGTGGTTGTAGCCGTAGTGAGGATAGGTGTTTGTTGAGGTAGTGTTTGTGGGGGTAGTCTTGGTGGGGGGTAGGTGTTTTTTAGGATTGTCTTGGTGGAGGGTAGGTGTTTTTTGGGGTTGTCTTGGTGGGGGTAGGTGTTTGTGCGGGTAGTCGTTGTGGGGGGAGGTCATTGTTGGTAGAAGTCTTGGTGGGGTTAGGTGTTTGTGGGGGTAGTCATGTTGGGGGTAGGTGTTTGAAGGGGTAGTCCTGGTGGGGGTAGGTGTTTGTGAGGGTAGTCTTGGTGGGGGTAGGTGTTTGTGGGGGTAGTCTTGTTGGGGTTAGATGTTTGAGGGGGTAGATTTTGTAGGGGTAGGTGTTTGTCGGGGTATTCTTAGTGGGGGTAGGTGTTTGTAGGGGTCGTCTTGTTGGGGTAGGTGTTTGAGGGGGTAGACTTGGTAGAGGTCGGTGTTTGTGAGGGGTAGTCTAGGTTGGGGGGTAGGTGTTTGTGGGGGAAGTCTTGATGAGGGTAGGTGTTTGTGGTGGGTAGTCTTGGTGGGGGTAGGTGTTTGTGGGGGTAGTCTTGGTGGGGGTAGACTTGGTGGGGGTAGGTGTTTGTGGGGGTAGCCTTAGTGGGGGTTTTTGTTTGTGGGGGTAGTCTTGGTGGGGGTCGTCTTGTTGGGGTAGGTGTTTGTGGTGGTAGTCTTGTTGGGGTTAGATGTTTGAGGGCGGTAGACTTGGTAGGGGTAGGTGTTTGTCGGGATATTCTTAGTGGGGGTAGGTGTTTGTTGAGGTAGGCTTGGTGGGGGTAGGTGTTTGTGGGGAGGTAGTCATGGTGGGGGTAGGTGTTTGTGGGGAGGTAGTCTTGGTAGGGGTAGGTGTTTGTAGGGGTAGTCTTGGTGGGATTAGGTGTTTGTGGGTGTAGACTTGGTGGGGGTAGGTGTTTATGGTGGGTAGTCTTGGTGGGGGTAGGTGTTTGTGGGGGTAGACTTGGTGGGGGTAGGTGTTTGTGGGGGTAGCCTTTTTAGGGGTTGATGTTTGTAGGGGTAGTCTTGGTGGGGGTAGGTGTTTGTGGGGGTAGTCTTGGTGGAGGGTAGGTGTTTGTGGGGGTAGTCTTGGTTGGGGGTTGGTGTTTGTAGGGGTAGTATTGGTGGGGGAAGGTGTTTGGGGGGGTAGTCTTAGTGGGGCGTTGGTGTTTGTGGGGGTAGTCTTGGTGAGGCAGGTGTTTGGGGATGTACTCTTGGTGGGGGCAGGTGATTGGGGGGTACTCTTGGTGGGGGTAGGTGTTTGTAGGGGGTAGTCTTAGTGGGAGGTTGGTGTTTGTGGGGGTAGTTTTGGTGGGGGGTCGTCTTGGTGGGGGTAGGTGTTTGTCGGGGTAGTCTTGGTGGAGGTAGGTTTTTGTTGGGGTAGTTGTGGTGGGGGTAGTTGTTTGTGGGGGGTAGTCTTGGGGTAGGTGTTTGTGGGGGGTAGTATTGATGGGGGTAGGTATTTGTGGGCGTAGGTGTTTGTGGGGGGTAGTCTTGATTGGGGGGGTTGGAGTTTGTGGGGTTAATCTTCGTGGGGGAAGGTGTTTGTGGACGTAGTCTTGGTGGGGGTAGGTGTTGTGGGGGGTATTCTTGGTGGGGGTAGGTGTATGTAGGGGTATTCTTGGTGGGGGTAGGTGTTTGTGGGGAGTAGTCTTGGTGGGACTAGGTGTGCTTGGGGGTAGTCTATGTGGGGGGTAAGTGTTTGTGGGAGGGAGTAGCCTTGGTTGGAGTAGGTGTCTTTGGAGGTAGTCTTGGTGGGGCGGGGGATAGGTATTTGTAGGGGATAGTCTTGGTGGGGGTTAATGTTTGTTGGGGTATTCTTGCTAGGGGTAGGTGTTTGTGGGGTACTCTTGGTGGGGGTAGGTGTTTGTGAGCAGTAGTCTTGATGGGGGTAGGTGTTTGTTGTGGTGGTCTTGTTGAGGGTAGGTGTTTGTGGGGAGTAGTTTTGGTGGGGGTAGGTGTTTGTGGGTGTAGTCTTTGTGGAGGGTAGTCTTGGTGGGGGGTAGGTGTTTTTTGGGGTTGTCTTGGTGGGGGTAGGTGTTTGTAAGGGTTAGTCTTGGTGGGGATATGTGTTTGTGGGGGTAGTCTTGGTAGGGGTAGGTGTTTGTGGGGGTAGGTGTTTGTGGGGGGTCTTGGGAGGGGGTAGGTGTTTGTGGGGGAAGTCTAGGTGGGGGTAGGAGTTTGTGTGGGGTAGTCTTATTGGGGGTAGGTGTTTGAGGGGGTAGGCTTGGTAGGGGTAAGTGTTTGTGGGGGTATTCTTGGTGGGGGTATGTGTTTTTGGGGGTAATCTTGGTGGCGGTAGGTGTTTTTAGGAGTATTCTTGGTAGGGGTAGGAGTTTGTGGGGGTAGTCTTGGTGGGGATAGGTGTTTGTGAGGAGTAGTCTTGGTGGGGGATTGTGGTTTTACGGGCCTTAATGTGGGTAGGTGTTTGTGTGGGGTAGTCTTAGTGGGGGTCGGTGTTTAAGGGGGGTTGTCTTGGTGGGAGTAGATGTTTGTGGGGGTAGATGTTTGTCGGGGTCGGTATTGGTGGGATTAGTCTTGGTGGGGATAGGTGTTTGTGGGGAGTAGTCTTGGTGGGGGTAGGTGTTTGTGGGGGTAGTCTTGGTGGGGGTATGTGTTTGTAGTGGGTAGTCTTAGTGGGGGGTAGGTGTTTGTGGGGGTAGTCTTGGTGGGGTAGGTGTTAGTAGGGGTAGTCTTGGTGGGGGTAGGAATTTGGGGGGTAGTCTTGGTAGGGGGATAGGTGTTTGTGAGGGTAGTCTTGGTGGAGGGTAGGAGTTTGTGGGGGTAGTCTTGTGGGGGTAGGTGTTTGGTGGGTAGTCTTGGTGGGGGTAGGTGTTTGGTGGGGTAGTCTAGGTGGGGGTAGGTGTTTGGGGGGTAGTCTTGATGGGGGGTCGTCTTGATGGGGGTAGGTGTTTGTGGGGTTAGTCTTGCTGGAGGGTAGGAATTTGTGGGGGTTGTTTTGGTGGGGGTAGGTGTTTTGGGGGGTAGTCTAGGTGGGGTCGTCTATGTGGGGGTAGGTGTTTGTGGTGGAAGTCTTGGTGGAGGTAAGTGTTTGTGGGAGTAGTCTTAGTGGGGGGTTGGTGTTTGTGGGGGTAGTCTTGGTGGGGGCAGGTGTTTGGGGGGTACTCTTGGTGGGGGTAGGTGTTTGTGGAGGGTAGTTATAGTGGGGAGTTGGTGTTTGTGAGGGTAGTTGGTGTTTGTGAGGGTAGTCTTGGTGGGGGTCGTCTTGGTGGGGGTAGGTGTTTGTGGGGGAAGTATTGGTGGGGATAGGTGTTTGTGGGGGTAAGTGTTTGTGGGTGGTAGTGTTGATAAGGGGGTAGGAGTTTGTGGGGGTAATCTTGTTGGGGGTAGGTGTTTGTGGAGGGTAGGTGTTTGTGGGGGGTAGTGTTGATAAGGGGGTAGGTGTTTGTGGTGGTAATCTTGATGGGGGTAGGAGTTTGTGGGGGTAGGTGTTTGTGGAGGGTAGTCTTGGTGGAGATAGATGTTTGTGGTGGTAGTCTTGGTGTGGGGAGGTCATTGTGAGGAGAAATCTTGGTGGGGTTAGGGGTAGCCTTATTGGGGGTAGGTGTTTGTGAGGGTAGTTTTGGTTAGGGTAGCTGTTTGTGGGGGTAGTCTTGTTGGGGGTAGGTGTTTGAGGGGTGAGTCATGGTGGGGGCAGGTGTTTGTGGGGGTAGGTGTTTGTGGAGGGGGGTAGTCTTGATGGGGGTAGGTGTTTATGGGGGTAGTCTTGGTGGGGGTAGGTGTTTGTGGGGGTAGTCTTGGTAGGGGTAGGTGTTTGTGGGGGTAGTCTTGTGGGGGTAGGTGTTTGGGGGGTAGTCTTGGTGGGGGTAGGTGTTTGGTGGGGTAGTCTAGGTGGGGGTAGGTGTTTGGGGGGTAGTCTTGATGGGGGGTCGTCTTGATGGGGGTAGGTGTTTGTGGGGGTAGTCTTGCTGGAGGGTAGGAATTTGTGGGGGTAGTTTTGGTGGGGGTAGGTGTTTTGGGGGGTAGTCTAGGTGGGGGTCGTCTATGTGGGGGTAGGTATTTGTGGTGGATGTCTCGGTGGAGGTAAGTGTTTGTGGGAGTAGTCTTAGTGGGGGGTTGGTGTTTGTGGGGGTAGTCTTGGTGGGGGCAGGTGTTTGGGGGTACTCTTGGTGGGGGTAGGTGTTTGTGGAGGGTAGTTATAGTGGGGAGTTGGTGTTTGTGAGGGTAGTCTTGGTGGGGGGTCGTCTTGGTGGGGGTCGTCTTGGTGGGGGTAGGTGTTTGTGGGGGTAGTATTGGTGGAGATAGTTGTTTGTGGGGGAAGTATTGGTGGGGATAGGTGTTTGTGGGGGTAAGTGTTTGTGGGTGGTAGTGTTGATCAGGGGGTAGGAGTTTGTGGGGGTAATCTTGTTGGGGGTAGGTGTTTGTGGAGGGTAGGTGTTTGTGGGGGGTAGTGTTGATAAGGGGGTAGGTGTTTGTGGTGGTAATCTTGATGGGGGTAGGAGTTTATGGTGGTAGTCTTGGTGGGGGTAGGTGTTTGTGGAGGGTAGTCTTGGTGGGGGTAGGTGTTTGTCAAGGGTAGTCTTGGTGGGGGTAGGTGTTTGTGGAGGGTAGTCTTGAAAGGGGTAGGTGTTTGTGGGGGTAGTTTTAGAGGGGGTAGTCCTGGAGGGGGTAGATGTTAGTGGGGGGTAGTCTTGGTTGGGGGTAGGTGTTTGTGGGGGTAGTCTTGGACGGGTTACGTGTTTGTATAGGTAGTCTTGGTGGTTGGTAGGTGATTGTGGGGGGTAGTCTTGGAGGGGGTAGGTGTTTGTGGGGGTAGTCCTGGTTGGGGGGGTAGGTCTTTGTGGGGGTAGTCTTGGTGGGGGGTAGTCTTGGTAGGGTAGGTGCTTGTGGGGATGGTAGTGTTGGGGTAGGTGTTTGTGGGGGTAGTCTTGGTGTGGGTAGGTGTTTGTGGGGGTAGTCTTGGTGGGGGTAGGTGTTTGTGGGGGTAGCCTTGGAGGGGGTAGGTTTTTGTGGGGGTAGCCTTGGAGGGGGTAGGTTTTTGTGGGGGTTGTTTTGGTGGGGGGAAGGTGTTTGTAGGGGTAGTCTTGGTGGGGGAAGGTGTTTATGGGGGTAGTCATGGTGGGGGTAGTATTGATGGGGGTAGGTGTTTGTGGGGGTGTTGTTTGTGGGGGTATTTGTTTGTGGTGGTAGTCTCGGTGTGAGTAGGTGTTTGTGGGGGTAGTCTTGGTGGAGGTAGGTGTTTGTGGGGGTAGTCTTGGTGGGGGTAGGTGTTTGTGGGGGTAGTCTTGGAGGGGGTAGGTGTTTGTGGAGGTAGTCTTGGTGGGGGTAGGTGTTTGTGGAGGTAGTCTTGGTGGGGGTAGGTGTTTGTGGGTGTTGTCTTGGTGGGGGTAGATGTTTGTGGGGTGTAGTCTTGGTGGGGGTAGGTGTTTGTGGGGGTGGAGTTTGTGGGGTAGCCTTGGTGGGGGTATTTGTTTGTGGTGGTAGTCTTGGTGGGGGTAGGTGTTTGTGGGGGTAGTCTTGGTGGGGGTAGGTGTTTGTGGGGTTAGTCTTGGAGGGGGTAGGTGTTTGTGGAGGTAGTCTTGCTGGGGGTAGGTGTTTGTGGGTGTTGTCTTGGTGGGGGTAGATGTTTGTGGGGGGTAGTCTTGATGGGGGTAGGTGTGTGTGTGTGGGTGGTCTTGGTGGGGGGTAGGTGTTTGGGGGGTAGTCTTGGAGGGGGTAGGTGTTTGTGGGGGTTGTGTTTGTGAAGGGTAGTCTTGGTGGGGGTAGGTGTTTGTGGGGGTAGTGTTTTTGAGGGGTAGTCTTGGTGGGGGTAGGTGTTTGTGGGGGTAGTGTTTGTGAGGGGTAGTCTTGGTGGGGGTAGGTGTTTGTGGGGGTAGTGTTTGTGAGGGGTAGTCTTGGTAGGGGTAGGTGTTTGTGGGGGTAGTGTTTGTGGGGGTGGTCTTGGTGGGGGGTAGGTGTTTGTGGGGTTAGTGTTTGTGAGGGGTGGTCTTGGTGGGGGTAGGTGTTTGTGGGGGTAGTGTTTGTGAGGGGTAGTCTTGGTGGGGGTAGGTGTTTGTGGGGGTAGTGTTTGTGAGGGGTGGTCTTGGTGGGGGTAGGTGTTTGTGGGGATAGGTGTTTGTGGGGGTAGGTGTTTGTGGGGATAGGTGTTTGTGGGGGTAGTTTAATATAACTAATCCGCTTCGACGTAGTGTTCCGTGTAAGGTTCTTCTATTACCAACACATTCATCGTCTTCAATAACCTAAGTGTCTTCTCCGATTGCCATTCTTCCTAACCTATTATTGTCCAATAATGTTAAATAATCCGGTTAGGACACGAGATATAAACAAATTATATATATTTCCCTCTCCTGGTATAGTAGTTATATTTAGCATTACTGTGAGTGCCTTTGACAGTTTTAAGCCGAAAACGCGTTTTCGGCTTATTTTGCCTTCATCAGAGCAAAGAATGACGCGTTCATTCTACGTTCATTTTACTGCTTTCATTTTACTTCTACTACCTCTTACGATATCTATACCTCTTACGATATTTGTACCTCTTGCAATAAATGTACCTCTAACGATATCTGTACCTCTTACGGCATCTGTGCCTCTTACGAAATCTGTGTCTCCTACGATATCTGTGCCTTATACGATATCTAAGCCTCTTTTGATATCTGTACCTCTTACGATATCTGTGCATCTTAATATATATGTACCTCTTACGATATCTGTACTTCTTACGATATCTGTGCATCTTACTATATGTGTATATGTACCTCTTACGACATCTGTACCTCTTACGATATCTGTGCCTCTTCTGATATCTGTACCTCTTTCGATATCTGTAATGCTTACGATATCTGTACCTTTTATGATATTTGTACCTCATACGATATCTGTACCTCTTACGATATCTGTGAATCTTACGATCTCTCTCTCTCTCTCTCTCTCTCTCTCTCTCTCTCTCTCTCTCTCTCTCTCTCTCTCTCTCTCTCTCTCTCTCTCTCTCTCTCTCTCTCTCTCTCTCTCTCTATATCGTATTGATCTTTGAAGGCTCCTCCTTGGTTGTGGTGTGTGTGGTGGTGGTTGTGGTGTGTGTGGTGGTGGTTGTGGTGTGTGTGGTGGTGGTTGTGGTGTGTGTGGTGGTGGTTGTGGTGTGTGTGGTGGTGGTTGTGGTGTGTGGGGTGGTGGTTGTGGTGTGTGTGGTGGTGGTGGTTGTGGTGTGAGTGGTGGTGGTGGTTGTGGTGTGTGTGGTGGTTGTGGTGGTGGTGGTTGTGGTGTGAGTGGTGGTTGTGGTGTGTGTGTGGTGGTTGTGGTGTGTGTGGTGGTGGTTGTGGTGTGTGTGGTGGCTGTAGTGTGTGTGTGGTGGTTGTGGTGTGTGTGGTGGTGGTTGTGGTGTGTGTGTGGTGGTTGTGGTTGTGTGGTGGTGGTTGTTGTTGTGGTGTGTGTGGTGGTGGTTGTAGTGTGTGTGGTGGTTGTGGTGGTTGTGGTGTGAGTGGTGGTGGTGGTTGTGGTGTGTGTGTGTGGTGGTTGTGGTGTGTGTGTGGTGGTTGTGGTGTGTGTGTGGTGGTTGTGGTGTGTGTGTGGTGGTTGTGGTGTGTGTGGTGGTTGTGGTGTGTGTGGTGGTGGTTGTGGTGTGTGTGGTGGTGGTTGTGGTGTGTGTGGTGGTGGTTGTAGTATGTGTGTGGTGGTTGTGGTGTGTGTGGTGGTGGTTGTGGTGTGTGTGTGTGGTGGTTGTGGTGAGTGTGGTGGTGGTGGTTGTTGTGGTGTGTGTGATGGTGGTTGTGGTGGTGGTGGTTGTGGTGTGAGTGGTGGTGGTGGTTGTGGTGTGTGTGTGGTGGTTGTGGTGTGTGTGTGGTGGTTGTGGTGGTGGTGGTTTTGGTGTGAGTGGTGGTGATGGTTGTTGTGTGTGGTGGTGGTTGTGGTGCGTGTGGTGATGGTTGTGGTGTGTGTGGTGGTTGTGGTGTGTGTATTGGTGGTTGTGGGGTGTTTGGTGGTTGTGGTGCGTGTGGTGGTGTGTACTCACCTATTTGTACTCACCTATTTGTGCTTGCGGGGGTTGAGCTTTCGCTCTTTGGTCCCGCCTCTCAACTGTCAATCAACTGGTGTGGTGTGTGTGTGGTGGTTGTGGTGTGTGTGGTGGTTGTGGTGTGTGGGGGTGGTTGTGCTGTGTGGTGGTGGTTGTGGTGTGTATGGTGGTTGTGGTGTGTGGTGGTGGTTGTGGTGTGTGTGGTGGTTGTGGTGTGTGTGGTGGTGGTTGTGGTGGTGGTTGTGGTGTGTGTGTGTGTGTGGTGGTGGTTGTGGTGTGTGTGGTGGT
The DNA here is from genome assembly GCF_040958095.1 of Procambarus clarkii. Classification (NCBI taxonomy): domain Eukaryota; kingdom Metazoa; phylum Arthropoda; class Malacostraca; order Decapoda; family Cambaridae; genus Procambarus; species Procambarus clarkii. The sequence continues at coordinate 35,521,396 of NC_091174.1, read as the reverse complement.
TGTAGTGTGTGTGTGGTGGTTGTGGTGTGTGTGTGGTGGTTGTGGTGTGTGTGGTGGTGGTTGTGGTGTGTGTGGTGGTGGTTGTGGTGTGTGTGGTGGTGGTTGTGGTGTGTGTGGTGGTGGTTGTGGTGTGTGTGGTGGTGGTTGTGGTGTGTGTGTGGTGGTTGTGGTGTGTGTGTGGTGGTTTGTGGTGTGTGGTGGTGGTTGTGGTGTGTGTGGTGGTGGTTGTGGTGTGTGTGGTGGTGGTTGTGGTGTGTGTGTGGTGGTTGTGGTGCGTGTGGTGGTTGTGGTGCGTGTGGTGGTGGTTGTGGTGTGTGTGTGGTGGTTGTGGTGCGTGTGGTGGTGGTTGTGGTGTGTGGTGGTGGTTGTGGTGTGTGTGGTGGTTGTGGTGCGTGTGGTGGTGGTTGTGGTGTGTGTGGTGGTTGTGGTGTGTGTGGTGCTGGTTGTGGTGTGTGTGTGGTGGTTGTAGTGCGTGTGGTGGTTGTGGTGCGTGTGGTGGTGGTTGTGGTGTGTGTGTGGTGGTTGTGGTGTGTGTGTGGTGGTTGTGGTGTGTGGTGGTGGTTGTGGTGTGTGTGGTGGTGGTTGTGGTGTGTGGTGGTGGTTGTGGTGTGTAATTACCTAAGTAATTACCTAAGTGTAGTTACAGGATGAGAGCTACGCTCGTGGTGTCCCGTCTTCCCAGCACTCTTTGTCATATAACGCTTTGAAACTACTGACGGTCTTGGCCTCCACCACCTTCTCACTTAACTTGTTCCAACCGTCTACCACTCTATTTGCGAAGGTGAATTTTCTTATATTTCTTCGGCATCTGTGTTTAGCTAGTTTAAATCTATGACCTCTTGTTCTTGAAGTTCCAGGTCTCAGGAAGTCTTCCCTGTCGATTTTATCAATTCCTGTTACTATTTTGTACGTAGTGATCATATCACCTCTTTTTCTTCTGTCTTCTAGTTTTGGCATATTTAATGCTTCTAACCTCTCCTCGTAGCTCTTGCCCTTCAGTTCTGGGAGCCACTTAGTAGCATGTCTTTGCACCTTTTCCAGTTTGTTGATGTGCTTCTTAAGATATGGGCACCGTGGTGGTTGTGGTGCGTGTGGTGGTGGTTGTGGTGTGTGGTGGTTGTGGTGTGTGGTGGTGGTTGTGGTGTGTGTGGTAGTTGTGGTGTGTGTGTGGTGGTTGTGGTGTGTGGTGGTTGTGGTGTGTGGTGATAGTTTTGGTGTGTGTGTGGTGGTTGTGGTGTGGGTGGTGGTGGTGGTTGTGGTGTGTGTGTGGTGGTGTGTTTGGTGGTGGTTGTGGTGTGTGGTGGTGGTTGTGCTGTGTGGTGGTGGTTGTGCTGTGTGGTGGTGGTTGTGGTGTGTATGGTGGTGGTTGTGGTGTGTGGTGGTGGTTGTGGTGTGTGTGGTGGTTGTGGTGCGTGTGGTGGTGGCTGTGGTGTGTGTGGTGGTTGTAGTGCGTGTGGTGGTGGTTGTGGTGTGTGGTGGTGGTTGTGGTGTGTGTGTGGTGGTTGTGGTGTGTGGTGGTTGTGGTGTGTGGTGGTTGTGGTGCGTGTGGTGCGTGTGGTGGTGGTTGTGGTGTGTTTGGTGGTTGTGGTGTGTGTGGTGATAGTTTTGGTGTGTGTGTGGTGGTTGTGGTGTGGGTGGTGGTGGTGGTTGTGGTGTGTGTGTAGTGGTGTGTTTGGTGGTGGTTGTGGTGTGTGGTGGTGGTTGTGGTGTGTGTGTGGTGGTTGTGGTGCGTGTGGTGATAGTTTTGGTGTGTGTGTGGTGGTAGTTGTGGTGCGTGTGGTGATAGTTTTGGTGTGTGTGTGGTGGTAGTTGTGGTGTGTGGTGGTGGTTGTGGTGCGTGTAGTGATGGTTGTGGTGTGTGTGGTGATGGTTGTGGTGTGTGTGGTCGTTGTGGTGTGTGTGGTGGTGGTTGTGGTGTGTGTGGTGATGGTTGTGGTGTGTGTGGTCGTTGTGGTGTGTGTGGTGGTGGTTGTGGTGTGTGTGTGGTCGTTGTGGTGTGTGTGGTGGTGGTTGTGGTGTGTGTGGTGATGGTTGTGGTGTGTGTGGTCGTTGTGGTGTGTGTGGTGGTGGTTGTGGTGTGTGTGTGGTGGTTGTGGTGTGTGTGTGTGGTGGTTGTGGTGTGTGTGGTGGTGGTTGTGGTGTGTGTGTGGTGGTTGTGGTGTGTGTGGTGGTTGTGGTGTGTGTGGTGGTGGTTGTGGTGGTTGTGGTGTGTGTGGTGGTGGTTGTTGTGTGTGTGGTGGTGGTTGTGGTGTGTGTGGTGGTTGTGGTGTGTGTGGTGGTGGTTGGGGTGTGTGTGTGGTGGTGGTGTGTGTGGTGGTGGTTGGGGTGGGTTTTGTTACACATCCCCAGGAAGCAGCCTGTACCAGCTGTCAAACTACCAGGTACCTGTTTACTGCTTGGTGAACAGGAGCATCAGGGTGAAGAAACTCTGCCCCATTGGTTTCCGCCTCCGCTGGGAATCGAACCCGGAAACTCAGGGCTACAAATCCCGACCGCTGTCCATTCAGCCGTCAGGACCCTAATGTCTTAATACGACTATATAGCACTGGGAAGGGGTCAGGATAAGGATTAGGGATGGGACGGGGGGAAGGAATGGTGCCCAACCCCTGAGAAGGGGTCAGGATAAGGATTAGGGATGGGACGGGGGAGAAGGAATGGTGCCCAACCACTGGGAAGGGGTCAGGATAAGGATTAGGGATGTGACGGGGGGAAGGAATGGTGCCCATCCCCTGAGAAGGGGTCAGGATAAGGATTAGGGATGGGACGGGGGAGAAGGAATGGTGCCCAACCACTGGGAAGGGGTCAGGATAAGGATTAGGGATGGGACTGAGGGAAGGATTGGTGTCCAACCACTGGGAAGGTGTCAGGATATGGATTAGGGATGGGATGGGGGGGGAAGAAATGGTGCGCAACCACTGGGAAGGGGTCAGGATAAGGATTAGGGATGGGACGGGGGAAAGGAATGGTGCCCAACCACTGGGAAGGGATCAGGATAAGAATTAGGGATGGGACGGGGGGGGAGGAAGGAATGGTGCCCAACCACTGGGAAGGGGTCAGGATAAGGATTAGGGATGTGACGGGGGGGGGGAAGGAATGGTGCCCAACCACTGGGAAGAGGTCAGGATAAGGATTAGGGATGTGACGGGGGGGGGAAGGAATGGTGCCAAATCACTGAGAAGGGGTCAGGATAAGGATTAGGGATGTGACGGGGGGGGAAGGAATGGTGCCCAACCACTGGGAAGGGGTCATGAAAAGGATTAGGGATGTGACGGGGGGAAGGAATGGTGCCAAATCACTGGGAAAGGGGCAGGATAAGGATCGGAGATGGGACGGGGGAGAGGAATGGTGCCAAACCTCTGGGAAGGGGTCAGGATAAGGGGTTAGTGATGGGACTTTGGGAAGGAATGGTGCCCAACCACCTGGGGACGTTCGGGGATTGAACTCCGACCTGCATGAAGCCAGACCATCGCTCTACCCTCCACCTCCAAGTGGTTGGGTACAGATTTTCAGCTAAATTTGTGCTCTTTACCCTTCCACTACCTGGGTAATCTCCTGGGTTTATAATAGGTCCATAATCCTATAATATGTTACATGGTTGTAAAGCCACTAGCACACATACCGTTCCGGGGAGGTCCTTAATCCTAATGTTACCCGGAATACGACCCGCCAAATTGTTTATCAACCAGGTAACCATTCACTGCTGGGTGAACAGAGGCTACAGTTAAGGATTGGCGCCCAGTCAATCCTTTCCCAGGCTTTGATACGAACCCAGAGCAAAGCGCTCGCGAAGCGCCAGGCGAGGGCCTTATCACTGAGCCACGGGGACTGCTAAATTTGGTTCATGTTGAAACGATGAAACAGGTTGTAACAAGAAACAATTTGTTCGCCATAACTGAAGCGTTAATTAAAATCCTTTAATTTCCCCTTAACAAAAATCCATTTTTCTTTCCATTTTTCCCATTTTCGTTCTTTTGAGAGGGTTAACTGTCATATTTTTCTCTCTTTTTAAACTTTGATGTTGATAGTTGAAATATTTTTATTATTATTACTTCTCCACTCGTTAGAATGTGAATATTTTTGTTTTGTTATTATCCCTTTATCCTCTTTGACTCCTTAATCCTGGCATCCATCCGACATGGCTTCGTGTAGTGCATAGGGGGATTATTGATTGGATTATATTTTTAATCCTTTGATGTTTTATACTGTTCCCAGCGTCCGAATTCTCAAGCCAATATACAACTGAAAACCCCTCAAGGATTCGAACCCAATCAGAGCTCCATGCACCATCTGTCGCCAAAATTGACCACCGAGTGCTGTCGGGGATTAGGCTAAGAGTCTGACGATTCTTTTGTACAGTCAGTGTGGTCTAGTGAGTTAAGAACTGGTTATGCTAAGGTGCATAGAGCCTGGTCAGTCTGGGTTCGAATCCTTCAGGGGTGAAGAGTGTTCGATGATATATATATATATATATATACAGCTTATCCTTCTGTTCTAGAAGTACTTATAGAAGGGATGAAAACCATAGTACATATACAGACTTATAACGCAATTAGAAAGTAGAAATCTGAACTATTGAATTTAGACAAACCGGACAACTATTTTCTACTTATGTTGCAAGGACAAAAATAAACCTAACCTAAAGTCCCAAGGCCTAATACACAATATCTGATGCCTAATATTGTACATATATGTGCATATATGTACATATATGTACATATATGTACAAATATTGTACATATATGTGGTGAATATGTGAATATTCCTAGGCTATATGCCTAGGAATCTCTAAGTTTATTTTTAGCTAAATTTTTTTCAGACTTTATAAACTGAATAGTACCAAATTTGACTATCTAACTGCTTAGTACATCACATTCTGTACTATGGTGCACATAGTTACACAAAATACTATCTTAAGCGAGCATGGGTTAATATATAAGTATGCAAAAGGTGTGTGTGTGTGTATATATATATATATATATATATATATATATATATATATATATATATATATATATATATATATAATATGTTGTTAAATATGACTGAAAAAGTAAGATTAATAATTCTAACACGATTTTTCTCAATATTTCTTATGTTTCTTTTTACTGTCGAGGGTAATTGAAAAATCAATTCTCCAAAATTCATTTTTATTTCTCGTCTGACACGACGCTTGAACGCGTTCTGTAATAACTTATTACATTTTCAAAGACTTTAGTTTAAACACACACAACTGTAACTTGAAAACACTAAACAGAGTTATACTTATGCTAACATTAAACAGCTTGTCTTATATAATCGCATTTGGGTGAGGTGATATGTTGCAACAGTTTTGGATGAGGTGAACAAACTTTTGACCAACACAAGAGTGAACACGAAACAATGGGTAAAAATTTGATAAATGAGAAAGAAGAATGGAAGTAACTGCAAAGGGCCTATTGGCCCATACTTCCTCTTGATGCTTCTATATTGGTACGGAGTCTTGAAGTGGGTAGAATACAGTTGTGCATTCATTGGCTATTGATTGCTGGCATTGACTTCTTGATGTGTAGTGCCTCGCAGATGTCAAGCCGCCTGCTATCGCTGTATCTATTGATGATTTCTGTGTTGTTTGTTAAGACTTCTCTGGTGATGGTCTGGTTGTGGGAAGAGATTATATGTTCCTTAATGGAGCCCTGTTGCTTATGCATTGTTAATCGCCTGGAAAGAGATGTTGTTGTCTTGCCTATATACTGAGTTCTTTGGGACTTACAGTCCCCAAGTGGGCATTTGAAGGCATAGACGACGTTGGTCTCTTTTAAAGCGTTCTGCCTTGTGTCTGGAGAGTTTCTCATGAGTAGGTTTGTCGTTTTTTTGGTTTTATAGTAAATCGTCAGTTGTATCTTCTGATTTTTGTCTGTAGGGATAACGTTCCTATCAATAATATCTTTCAGGACTCTTTCCTCTGTTTTATGAATCGTCGAAAAGAAGTTCCTGTAAAATAGTCTAATTGGGGGTACAAGTGTTGTGTTGGTTGACTCTTCAGAAGTTGCGTGGCGTTTTACCTTTCTTTTTATGATGTCTTCAACGAAACCGTTAGAGAAGCCGTTGTTGACTAGGACTTGCCTTACCCTACAGAGTTCTTCATCGTCTTCTTTCCATCCTGAGCTGTTGCTGAGAGCACGGTCGACGTAAGCGTTGACAACACTCCTCTTGTACCTGTCTGGGCAGTCACGATTGGCATTGATGCACATTCCTATGTTTGTTTCTATGTTTGACTGCAGTATGGAAGCCTCCGCTCCTTTCCGTGACTGTTACATCCAGAAAGGGCAGCTTCCCATTATTCTCCATCTCGTACGTGAAACTCAACACAGAATTCTGCTCAAATGCCTCCTTCAGTTGCTGCTGACATCTGGCATCAGGTACCTGTGTAAAAATGTCGACAACATACCTGCAGTATATGGCGGGTCTCAAGTCCATGTCAACTAAGACCCTCTGCTTGATGGTGCCCATGTAAAAATTAGCAAACAGGACACCTAGGGAAGAACCCATGGCGACCCACATCTACTTGCTTATACATGTGCCCATCTGGGCTCACGAAGGGTGCCTCTTTAGTGCAGGCTTGGAGTAGTGTCCTCAGTATGCTTCCTGGCATGTCAAGAGGAGTGCAAGCCGGGTCACGATACACTCTGTCTGCAGAGTGATACACTCTGTCGGCCCAGATACACCCCAGAAGTGACTCGAACCCATACTGCCAGGAGCAACACAACTGGTATGTACAGGACGCCTTAATCCGCCTTAATAATTCAAATAGCTTCGGCTATCACTTCCTTATGTCCGGTCGTGATGGTCAAGCGGATTAAGGCGTCCTGTACATACCAGTTGCATTGCTACTGGCAGTATGGGTTCGAGTCACTTCTAGGGTGTGAGTTTTCAGTTATATATATATATATATATATATATATATATATATATATATATATATATATATATATATATATATATATATGCATATATATATATATGTCGTACCTAGTAGCCAGAACGCACTTCTCAGCCTACTATGCAAGGCCCGATTTGCCTAAAAAGCCAAGTTTTCATGAATTGTTTTTCGACTACCAAACCTAACCTAACTTAATTTTTTCGGCTACCTAACCTAACCTAACCTATAAAGAGAGGTTAGGTTAGGTTAGGTAGGGTTGGTTAGGTTCGGTCATATATCTACGTTAATTTTAACTCAAATAAAAAAAATTGACCTCATACACAATGAAATGGGTAGCTTTATCATTTCATAAGAAAAAAATTTGAGAAAATATATTATTTCAGGAAAACTTGGCATATTAGGCAAATCGGGCCTTGCATAGTAGGCTGAGAAGTGCGTTCTGGCTACTAGGTACGACATATATATATATATATATATATATATATATATATATATATATACATAAAGTTATTCTTAAATTATCTAAGAAAAATAAAACTCAGAGAGAGAGAGGAGAGAAGGAGAGAGAGAGAGAGTGAGAGAGAAAGATAGATAGAGACAATATATTCCAATAGACTATCCTCAAAAAGAAGTAATTCCTTCTCTCTGAAAACTTTCCTCCGTTCCCTGACAATTATTTTCCGCTAATATTTGCTGGAGGAAAACTGTAAATCCTGAAACCAGATTACAGAAATTCTTTTATATAATTTTCTCAGCATTTCTCCTACTATTTATTTGCTATTAGGTTCCTTTAAGTATTTAGTTCCTTTTAAGTGTTACTTAGATTTATATCTTAAGTTGTAATTTGTCTGCTCTCTTCATTTCTCACTCAAGGAGGGACATAACATTCCCATCTTTTACCTGGTATGTCTGTCTATTATCTTGTGTGTCTATTTGCACAAAGTCATGGGACCCTTGTCCACGACCCCCCCCCCCCCCCTTCATCCTTCTCTCTACTTGTTACCGTCTCTCTCCAATTCCCTCTTCTCTCGTTATCCATCTCTTTTCCCTATTCTCTTGCCCCTTGCTCTACCCTCTTTCCATTCATCCCTAATATATCTGTAATCCATAGTTGATTCATCAACTTGCAATCGATAGCATCGCTTTTTTGGTTTACGGGGTAAGAATTATTCTTATACTTTTTCTTTAATTTTAATGAGATCAGCACTTATTATTTAAAATATTACGAAAACAATAATAATAACAATAAATAATAATAATAATAATATTCAGAGGCAAGTTAGGTAGTATTGTGAATTGTTCATGTCAGTGACACTGATTCGGTGTCATTTGGCACTGTTTTGTTTTATACACACAAATTGTGAGTGAAGCTAGCCCTAAACGTTTGGCCTGCAACCTCGGCAGATATATATATTTAGATATTTCACACACACACACAGACACACTCTCACACACACACACACACACACACACACACACACACACACACACACACACACACACACACAGCTGCGGGAAATGCACCTTACGACACTGGAAGACAGAAGAGTAAGGGGAGACATGATCACAACCTACAAAATCCTCAGAGGAATCGACCGGGTAAGCAAGGATAAACTATTCAATACTGGTGGGACGCGAACAAGGGGACACAGGTGGAAAATGAGTACCCACATGAGCCACAGAGACGTTAGAAGGAACTTTTTCAGTGTAGGAGTAGTTAACGGATGGAATGCATTAGGCAGTGATGTGGTGGAGGCTGACTCCATACACAGTTTAAAATGTAGATATGATAGAGCCCAGTAGCCTCAGGAATCTGTACACCAGTTGATTGACAGTTGAGAGGCGGGACCAAAGAGCCAAAGCTCAACCCCCGCAAGCACAAATAGGTGAGTACAAATACGTGAGTACACACACACATTCCAGAAGGAATGTTCCAGGAGGTCTTCACAATAGAACAAGGTGAGGTCACTGTGCTAGGAGAAAGGGAAGTAAATCAGTCGACCTTGGAAGGGTTCAAAATTACGAGAGAGGAGGTCAAGGGACACCTGCTGGATCTGGACGTTAGAAAGCCTGTTGATCCAGACGGGATCTCACCATGGGTACTGAAAGAGTGTGCAGAGGCACTTTGCTTGCCACTCTCCATAGTGTATAGTAGGTCACTGGAGACGGGAGACCAACCAGAAATATGGACGACGGCAAATATGGTCCTAATATACAAAAAGGGCGACAGGCAAGAGGCACTGAACTACAGGCCAGTGTCCTTAACTTGTATACCATGCAAGGTGATGGAGAAAATCGTGAGAAAAACCCTAGTAACACATCTGGAGAGAAGGGACTTCGTGACAAATCGACAACATGGATTCAGGGAGGGTAAATCTGGCCTGACTGGCTTAATAGAATTCAACGACCAGGTGTCAGGGTGAGAAAGATTATGCAAGAAAGAGAAGGCTGAGCGGACTGCATTTTATTGCATTGTCGGATAGCCTTTGACACAGTACTGCATAAAAGGCTGGTACATAAGCTGGAGAGACAGGCAGGTGTAGCTGGTAAGGTGCTCCCGTGGATAAGGGAGTGCCTAAGCAATAGGAAGCAGAGAGTTACGGAGAGGGGTGAGACCTCAGATTGGCGTGAAGTCACCAGTGAAAGTCCCACAGGGCTCTGTACTCGGTCCTATCTTGTTTCTGATATATGTAAATTATCTCCCAGAGGGTATAGATTCATTTCTCTCAATGTTTGCTGACGATGCCAAAATTATGAGAAGGATTGAGACAGAGGGGGACTGCTTGAGGCTTCAAGAAGACCTAGACAAGCTGAAGGAATGGTCGAACAAATGGTTGTTTGAGTTTAATCAAAGCAAATGTAATGTAATGAAGATAGGCGTAGGGAGCAGGAGGCCATATACTAGGTATCATCTGGGAGATGAAATTCTTCAGGAGTCAGAGAGAGAAAAAAGACTTGGGGGTTGACATCACGCACAGACCTGTCCCTTGCAGCCCATATCAAGAGGATAACATCAGCGGCATATGCCAGGCTGGCCAACATAAGAACGGTATTCAGAAACTTGTGTAAAGAATCATTCAGAACTTTGTATACCACATATGTCAGGCCAATCTTGGAGTATGCAGCCCCAGCATGGAGTCCATATCTAGTCAAGGATAAGACCAAACTGGAAAAGGTTCAAAGGTTTGCCACCAGACTAGTACCCGAGCTGAGAGGTATGAGATACGAGGAGAGACTACGGGAATTAAACCTCACTTCGCTGGAAGACAGAAGAGTTAGGGGGGACATGATCACCACATTCAAGATTCTCAAGGGAATTGATAGGGTAGATATAGACAGGCTATTTAACACAAGGGGCACACGCACTAGGGGACACAGGTGGAAACTGAGTGCCCAAATGAGCCACAGAGATATTAGAAAGAACTTTTTTAGTGTCAGAGTGGTTGACAAATTGAATGCATTAGGAAGTGATGTGGTGGAGGCTGACTCCATACACAGTTTCAAGTGTAGATATGATAGAGCCCAATAGGCTCAGGAACCTGTACACCTGTTGATTGACGGTTGAGAGGCTGGATCAAAGAGCCAGAGCTCAACCCCCGCAAGCACAATTAGGTGAGAACATACATATATACACGGGCCTGACTCATGGAATTCAACATTCATAAAGAAATGTAAAGTACCAGTAGCGCGAGCACTCAGCGTAATATGGAGAAAGAGCCTGGATACAGGGGAGATACCAGCAGCACTTAAATCTGCAGATATAGCTTCTTTGCACAAGGGGGTAGTAAAGCCTTGGTAAAAAATTATAGGCCAGTTGCACTAACATCACACATAATAAGTGTTTGAAAGAGTGATTAGGAATCAAATTTCTAGTTTTATGGAAAACAATGAGTTGCACAATCCAGGACAACATGGATTTAGAGCGGGAAGATCCTGTCTGTCACAGTTACTCAACCACTATGACAAAATCACAGAAGCCCTAGAAGAAAAGCAAAATGCAGATGTTGTATACACAGACTTTGCAAAGGCGTTCGACAAATGTGACCATGGGGAGATAGCACACAAAATGAGGTCAATGGGAATAACTGGAAAAGTAGGACACTGGATACTCAATTTCCTGTCGAACAGAACACAAAGAGTAACAGTCAATCAAATAAAATCGAGTCCAAGCGCAGTTAAAAGCTCTGTACCTCAAGGTACAGTCCTTGCACCGATACTGTTCCTTATGCTCATATCAGATATAGATAAAAATATAAGTCACAGCTTCGTGTCATCCTTTGCAGATAACACAAAAATCAGCATGAAAATTACCTCTGCTGAAGACATGGAAAAATTACAAGCAGGTATCAACAAAGATTTTGACTGGGCAACAGAAAATAACATGATGTTTAACAGTGATAAATTTCAGGTACTCAGGTACGGCAAAAATAAGAATCTGAAAAATAATACAGGGTACAAAACACAATCGAATCTGCCCATAGTAGAAATACAGCATGTCAAGGATTTGGGAATAATGATGTACGACGACCTAACGTTTATGGAGCATAACCAAGCAAATATTTCGTCAGCCAGAAAAACGATGGGATGGATTACGAGAACTTTCAAATTCAGGGATCCCATCACAATGGTTGTACTCTTCAAGTCACTTGTGTTGTCCCGTCTCGAGTACTGCTCAGTACTCACTTCCCCCTTCAGAGCAGGAGAGATTGCTGAAATAAAGGGAATATAGAGAACATATACGGCACGCATAGACGAGATAAAAAACCTAAATTATTGGGATCGTCTCAAAGCTCTCCAAATGTACTCTCTAGAGAGGAGACGAGAGAGATACCAAATAATATACACATGGAAAATACTGGAGGGCCAGGTCCCAAATCTACACAGTAAAATAACAACGAACTGGAGTGAACGATATGGAAGAAAGTGCAGGATTGAACCAGTGAAGAGCAGAGGTGCCATAGGCACAATCAGAGAACACTGTATAAACATCAGAGGTCCACGGTTGTTCAACGTCCTCCCAGCGAGCATAAGAAATATTGCCGGAACAACCGTGGGCATCTTCAAGAGAAAACTGGACTGTTTTCTAAGAGAAGTTCCGGATCAGCCGGGCTGTGGTGGGTATGTGGGCCTGCGGGCCGCTCCAAGCAACAGCCTGGTGGACCAAACTCTCACAAGTCGAGCCTGGCCTCGGGCCGGGCTTGGGAAGTAGAAGAACTCCCAGAACCCCATGAAGCAGGTATCACGCATACACACACACACACACATCAATATAATAGAGAGAGCAGCTTCTGTGGCTAGCAGGAACGGATCCAGGCTACTAATCATGGGAGACTTCAACCATGGAAAGATAGATTGGGGGAACAGAGACCCACATGGAGGCCCAGACACATGGAGAGCTAAGCTGCTGGATGTGGCAACAAGAAATTTTCTAAGTCAACACGTCAAGGGACCGACAAGAACGAGAGGAGGGGATGAACCAGCCTTGCTTGATCTGATATTTACCCTAAATGAGTCGGATATAAGGGAAGTTAAGTTGGAAGCCCCCTTGGGAATGAGTGATCATAGTGTATTGAGCTTTGAGTACCTGGTTGAGCTAGGAATTATCACCCCCAAAAAAGAACTGGGAAACAAAGGGCTGGCGTACCGAAAGGGAAACTATGAGGAGATGAATAAATTCCTATGGGATATACATTGGGACACAGAACTCGGAATCAAGTCCGTACAAGACATGATGGACTATGTCACCCAAAAATGTCAGGAGGCTGTAAGCAGGTTTGTCCCAGCCCAACAGGAAAAAACAGAGAAGCAAAGGAAGAATCCGTGGTTTAATAGGGAATGTATGAAAGCAAAGGAGCTGAACAAAAGGGCATGGAGGAACTTCCGTAATAACAGAACACCAGAAAGTAGAGAGAGATACCAGAGAACTAGGAACGAGTATGTTAGTGTGAGAAGAGCAGCTGAGAAAAGGTATGAAAATGATATAGCTAATAAAGCCAAGACCGAACCAAAGCTACTACACAGTCACATCAGGAGGAAGACAACAGTGAAGGAACAGGTGATGAAACTTAGGGTGGGCGAGGACAGGTACACAGAGAATGACAAAGAGATGTGTGAAGAACTCAACAAAAGGTTCCAGGAGGTCTTTCCAATAGAACAGGGAGAAGTCACGGCGCTAGGAGAGGTGGCAGCAAAAAAGGTGACCATGGAAAGATTCGAAATTACAAGAGATGAGGTCAAGAAGCACCTATTGGAGCTGGATGTGAGAAAAGCTGTTGGGCCGGATGGAATCTCACCATGGGTATTGAAAGAGTGTGCAGGAGCACTTTGCTTGCCACTCTCCATTGTGTATAGTAGGTCACTGGAAACGGGAGACCTACCAGAAGTATTGAAGACTGCTAATGTAGTACCAATATTTAAAAAGGGTGACAGACAAGAGGCACTGAACTACAGGCCAGTGTCATTAACTTGTATACCATGCAAGGTGATGGAGAAGATTGTGAGAAAAAACCTAGTAACACATCTGGAGAGAAGAGACTTCGTGACATCCCATCAACATGGGTTCAGGGAGGGTAAATCTTGCCTTACAGGCTTGATAGAATTCTATGATCAGGTGACAAAGATTAAGCAAGAAAAAAAAGGATGGGCAGACTGCATTTTTTTGAACTGTCGGAAAGCCTTTGACACTGTACCCCATAAAAGGTTGATGCATAAGCTGGAGCAACAGGCAGGAGTAACTGGTAGGGCACTCCAGTGGATAAGGGAGTACCTAAGCAATAGGAAGCAGAGAGTTATAGTGAGGGGTGAAAGCTCAGAATGGCGTGAAGTCACCAGTGGAGTCCCACAGGGCTCTGTGCTTGGACCTATCCTGTTTCTGATATACGTAAATAATCTCCCAGAGGGTATAGACTCATTCCTCTCAATGTTTGCTGACGACGTCAAAATTATGAGAAGGATTAAGACAGAGGAGGACAGCTTGAGGCTTCAAGAAGACCTGGACAAGATGCAGGAATGCTCGAACAAATGGATGTTAGAGTTTAACCCAAGGTAATGTTATGTAATGAAGATAGGGGTAGGAAGCAGGAGACCAGATACAAGGTATCACTTGGGAGATGAAATACTTCAAGAGTCGGAGAGAGTGAAAGACCTGGGGGTTGATATCACGCCAGACCTGTCCCCTGAAGCTTCATATCAAGAGGATAACATCAGCAGCATATGCCAGGTTGGCTAACATAAGAACGGCCTTTAGAAACTTGTGTAAGGAATCTTTCAGAACATTATATACCACATATGTCAGACCAATCCTGGAGTATGCGGCTCCAGCATGGAGTCCATATCTAGTCAAGCATAAGACTAAACTGGAAAAGGTTCAAAGGTTTGCCACCAGACTAGTACCCGAGCTGAGAGGTATGAGCTACGAGGAGAGACTACGGGAATTGAACCTCACTTCGTTGGAAGACAGAAGAGTTAGGGGGGACATGATCACCACATTCAAGATTCTCAAGGGAATCGACAGGGTTGATAAAGACAGGCTATTTAACACAAGGGGCACACACACTAGGGGACACAGGTGGAAACTGAGTGCCCAAATGAGCCACAGAGATATTAGAAAGAACTTTTTTAGTGTCAGAGTGGTTGACAAATGGAATGCATTAGGAAGCAATGTGGTGGAGGCTGACTCCATACACAGTTTCAAGTGTAGATATGATAGAGCCCAATAGGCTCAGGAACCTGTACACCTGTTGATTGATGGTTGAGAGGCGGGACCAAAGAGCCAGAGCTCAACCCCCGCAAGCACAACTAGGTGAGTACACACTGTTATGATCTCAGCCTGCAGGAGAAACGAGTCTCCCTCCTTGAGAGTTATTCATCAAGCCTGACCTGATTAGAAGGTCTAGCAAATATTGAGGTGATAACACATATGTAAAATAGTTGCTTGGATATATATAACAATTTGAGATTATGGGCAGAGAAGATGAAAACAGATAAATGACTGGCTAGGAGATGTGGATATTTTGCTGGAGGCGTGAGGCTCGCTTCTGGAGGGCTTTGACCTCACTTGAGGCCAGACATTGCAGGGGGAAAGCCGCGCTCCGTTGAGCTCCCGTCAGAAGGGAACCCCTAGTGATATATCTCGAAGAGAAGAGAAGTGTGTAGACGTGCCAGCTATAGGATCGAGCTGGGAACGTTGTGGTCTCAAGTCCTGGTCGACGAGGAGAGTATTAAGCCGCCCAGAGACATTATTGTGGGCCGTGGCAGCGCCCTGACCAAGCTTCGTCAGAGGGAGGAGCGCCCTCAACTAGACAAACTGAGGGAGACACGCTACACGAGGGGATTAGCTCATGACCTCAGGGAATACGATGTACTTGACTGCTGTAAACCCTCTCGACAGTGTAATATGTCTGCTCCCTGGAAAGTACAGAAAATAGACTTCGAAATTGTACCCCTCAAGGTGAAAAAGATTCATCATGAACCGGGACAATTACGGTGTTTGTATGGAAGCATGATATCTCGGTTACCAAGAGGCAACAGTTTACATGTATATTGCGACGGGTCGGTGGCGGAGGATGGCAGGGCAGGGTGTGGTGTCCTAATAAGGGAATATACGGAGTTTGGGACTGTGGACAGGATAATTGAACTCCGGCTTAGTAATTATATATCATCCACACAAGCTGAACTGCAGGCCATTCTGGCGTGTTTGGAGGAAGTACGTCATGACGACAAAAATGTTTTTGTATTTGTCGATAGCCGAGGAGCACTGGAGTCCTTAAACAGTCGAAACCCAGTCTTCATGTCTATAGTTGAGGATTGTAAGAGAAGAATAACTGAGATACAGCTGAAAGGTCATAGTGTGAAATTCATGTGGATTCCATCTCATGTTGGAATAGTGCTCAACGAGGTGGCGGATGACTTGGCCAAACGTGCCACATCAAAACCACAAGTTGACATTGAATGTGAATTCACAATGAGACAAATAAGAAGCAAAATCAGAAATATTCAGGCACAGGCAGGAGTGGAGAGGACAGAGATAATGTATGAGAGAAGTCTAACCATGCAACACTACATGTATGTGAGTCAAAACACCCATTTCACTTATGGTAAAAGGAGAAATGCTTGGAGTGACTCTGTGTACATGCGGCTCAGGCTTGGGTACAAATATTACTGGGAATATGGGATAGGTGTTCATGATAATGACACGAAGTGTAAACTATGTGGTATGTTAAGGTCTCACACCCTTGCCCATTATGTTCTTGATTGTCCGTTGATTAATGTATATAGAAACACAGAGATAAGGACTGTTCTGAGCAAATAGCCTGGATGTGTCACAAAGGAAAGGTTGATGATATTCTTGAGAGATATAAGAATTTTGCACCATGACTGTAATATTTTGTTGAATTATCTGTATAACTAGGTCATAAAAGTATTTGTGTACGTCTGATACCATACTACTTGTGAAGGAGGAAATGTACATGTTTATCTCTCAAAATGTTTGGTAACAGGTTTATTGTTTGTGATGTGTGTCTATGTATGTACTAACACGTTGTACTGAACGGGGTGAGAATAGCTTGAGCTACCTCATCCCTTTGTGTGTATTTTACCTCAATAAACCTATTTCAATTTCAATTCAATTTCAATCTGTGGTAAACACGAATTAAGCCAGTTCATAGTGATTGCTTGTAGTTGGTCGTGTGCCCAGCGACAGTAGCGATGTTTATTTATAAGTTTAGACATGTTTTGATAAGGCAGAAAGCCTAAAATAAGAGAGTGGAGAGGGAGGAATACGGAGCGACGTCCGTCCCCTCTGAGCGCTGGCAGGTGACTGAGAGCTCCCAACAGCGAAGGCCCCCTCCCGGAGTGAGTGAGGAGCACCGATCGAGGTGGAGTATGGACCCGCCCAAAACGGGGGAGTCCACTCTCACTGTATGTAGAGGACAGATAGAGGTTTGAGGCAAACATATTGTGTGATTATTTTTGTTTATGTGTTAAAGGGGAAACATTTTTATTGGAGTGTCGATGGGTTGCAGGTTTGTCTTTGGGGAAGAAGTTGCTGAGAACTTCGAAGCCAGCACAGAAGGAGTAGTTGATGAGACTCCAAGGTAGTGGAGCAGAGGACCTCGAGCTGTGAGGAGAAGCAGTGAAGAGGAGTGTCACGTGCTTCTGTAGAGGTGGTGAAGCACCATAGTTGCTCGAGGGAACTTCATGGTGTAGCAGCCAAGAGAGCTGTGGAGGACCCTAGCAGAAGGGTGAAGCACCGTAGTTGCTCAAGGAAACTTAATGATAGCAGCCTGGAGGAGCTGCAGAGGATCCTGGTAGTGAAGCCCGGAAGAACCTGAAGATATCAGGGAAGTGAACTTCCAGAGGTGGAATGGAAGTTCTGGTGGATTACTTGTAGAGGGTTGATAGTGTTTGGTTGTCATTAGCGTGCAAGACGCAGTGAGAGGTGAGTGATTGTTGGCATTCTTATGTCAAGGAGTGTTTTATACTGAAGTTTAGAGTTGCAGGCGTAGGCTGGATTACCTACAGATGTATGCGTTCTAGGACTGATAGGGTGATCGATTGATCATTGCGGTGTAGCAAGGAACATTTATGCTGATATATGTTATTGCATTCACATGCTGATTTTCATTGTACACATTTATATATATATATATATATATATATATATATATATATATATATATATATATATATATATATATATATATATATATATATATATATATATATTCCTCTTGTTGATAGTGCAACAGTGTATGTAGACTTGATCTACTTGAGGAGGGTGATAGTATCAGGTGGTGAATCAGAAGATAGGACACCACTTGGTAAACTGATAATAGAGTTCTGATCATGTTGGAGAGCAACCTGATTGTAATAGTATAGAGTATAGGATTCATTATTATTATATGTGTGTATGTATCGTGTATGTGCTTTGTCCAGTAAATGTATCCCAATTTGCTGGTGTTTGCCCTTGTCCTAGTGAGGCTTCCCAGAAGGTAGTAAAGAAGGAGAGAGAGAGAGAAAGAACCAAGAACCACTGCTGTGGACAGGGTAGGAGGTAATACTAGTAAGTCATAGGGGATTGAGGAGATCATATCTCATAAGGAGAGAGTGGGGAGTCACAGCGGCTCGAGTGGGTGTGTGCACGTGACAACGAGGCTAAGGGTTGGAGCCGCATCCCCTAAACGTGGGACGTTGAGCCCCTCTCCAAGAGCCAGAAGCGCCCAGGGTGATCTCCTAGTGAGGGATAAGCACTCTACCGAGTTGTGGGTTGGGTTGTCCGTAGAGAAGGATCAACGACGACAACACCACCAACACACAAACTATAATAAATTGGGGGCCTGTGTCCGAGAGAGTGAACTGACACACCCACACCCTGTCCAAGAGTGGATTTGTACACCCTTGCTGAAATAAACTGTGTGACCGCAGGTGTATATTATCTTTCTTGGGAAGACTCACAGGACAAGATGGATAAGGTGCAAGTATTTGTGGAGTCAGGCAAGCCTGAGGACTTTGAAGGTTGCACGAGGGATCAATTGAAACAAATGGCAGAAAAATGTGGCATTTGGTTGAAAGCATCTAAGGTAGCTGGGATGAAGGATGAGATCCTTAGACAGTTGAGAGCCAGAAGTGAAGCGGCAGAGCAAGGAGCCCAAAAAGGAGCTGAAAGTGGAAAGGAGGACGATGGGCAGGATGAAGTGAGATCCCAGGGATCGAGTAGGAGCAGCAAGAGCAGCCGCAGTAGCAGGAGTAGCTGAAATTGTAGCTTGGAGAGATTCCAGTTAGAGCTCCAGATGCAGAGTGAGGAGAGACAGTTCCAGCTGGAAAAGATGAAATTAGAACTCCAGATGAAAAATGAAGCCGAGAAGGAAAAAGAGAAGACCAGGCTGGAAGTAGAAAAAGAGAAAACCAGACTGGAGGTAGAAAAAGAGAAAGCAAGACTAGAGATGGAGAAAGAAAAAGAGAAAGCAAGACTAGAGGTCGAAAAAGAAAAAGAGAGAACAAAACAAATGCAGATAGAAGCGAACAGAACCTTGGCTGAACAAAGGATTGAACATGGGTTGCCAGAGAGCACCACCCAGGTATCACACCCACCAGATGTTAGGGTTAGGAAGAAGGACATTCCCTTGTTTGTTCCCGAAGAGGCAGAGAGCTTCTTCGAGCATTTTGAAAAAGTTGCCAGCATCAAGGAGTGGCCACAGGAGGAATGGGCCCAGCTGGTCCAGTTAAGATTGACCGGTGCAGCCAGGGAGGCATACACCCAATTGTCACTGGAAGAGTGCCAGGATTATGCCACGGTAAAGAGCAGCATATTGCGCTCGTTTCAGTTAACCCCAGAAGCTTATAGGAAGCGCTTCAGAGAGATGATCAAAGTTGGAGCATGTACGTTTGCTGAGACAGCAAGAGATCTGGAAAGACGATTCCAGAAGTGGATTGAGGCTGCTGGAGTTGGATCTTACGCTGACCTGAAGCAACTGATGGTCATGGAGAAGTTCTTGGAGATGATGCATCCCGAAACAAAGTTCAAGATCCAAGAAGCAGGGATAAAGGAGGTGAAAGATGCCGCAGATAGGGCGGATATGATTACGGAAGCATACAAGAGCTTGAGGGAGAACAGAGTGAGAAGCGAGGTGGGACGCATCAATTGCAGATCCAGTGGAGTCTGGGGAGGAAGAAATTATGAAAGACCCAGAAGAGTCTGGGGTGAGAAGAATTTCGATAAATGGGCAGATAGACGTAAGAACCCTAAAACTCAGAAGAGTAGGTCGCGCACTTCATCTGAAAGTGAAGATGGAGGAGCTAAACGAGAAACTATTCATGATCCAGGAAATCAAGAGTCCAGTAAAGCCCCACAGAGTGTAAATAGTGTACCTGGCCCGAGGAACATTCATGTGAGTGGACAAAGTCAGAGCCGCTTTGGTACATATAGAAGAGACTTTTCCCGGATGAGATGTTACAATTGTAACGGATTGGGTCACGTGATGCGAGATTGTAGGCAGGGCAAAAGAGTTGTGACCCTGGCCATGTGTGACCCCCGAAGTAAATATACTAATGTGTTCCGAGACAAACCACAGAAGATGAACTTAGTGAACGAGAGGTATAGGCCGTTCATGAGCAAAGGTTGGATCAGTATAGAAGGCCAACCTGAGGTAGAAGTTGGTATCTTAAGAGATACCGGAGCTAATCAGAGCTTGATTGTGAGAAGCCTGATTGGGAAGAATCGACGGTTAGCTGGCAGTGGGAAGATGAAAGTACATGGGTTATTGTCTGAGAGTGACATGCCCGTATGTACTGTCCAGCTAAGGTCGGAATATGTGTTGGCAGAGGTGATGTTGGGAGTATGCCCGGACATACCTGTTCCAGGAGTCCAAGTGATCCTGGGGAATGACTTGTGCGGGACAAAGGTGTTGCCAAGAGTCATGGCGGAGACTGTGCCAGAGGAGTGCCCAGAAGGCCACGGCACGGGTGGGACACCTGAGAGTGTGAACCTGACTGACATCCGAGGAGATGAGTCAGGAGACCGCCAAGCTATTGAGTACCCTGGCTTGGTAGTGATGAAGGCAGAGGTGCCGACGAGGAAGACACTGGAGAAGGTGAGACAGTGTCGATTCAGCCAGTGGAAGATATCGATGTAGATATAGCACGGCTATTTGATGAAGGTCCAGCCCAGGAAAATGAAGTCTCGGTGAGGTCAAAAGTGAAGATGGCCCAGCCGAAGAAGAATCATGTGAAGAGAGCGGACCTGAGTAGAGCCCAGACTGCTGAAATTAAGAGTCGGATGGCGAATGCAACTGTGCTGAGTAGGAATGAGGAAAGATGTGGACAGACTGAGGTCGAGAGTAGAGCGCCAAGTGGTCCACGAGCACAGAGGCATAGGAATAGTGGAGTTAAGTTGTGGGAGATGTCGAGAGTTGACATGTTTCGCAGAAAACGTGGAGGAGGGATAGTG
This sequence comes from Procambarus clarkii, assembly GCF_040958095.1. Classification (NCBI taxonomy): domain Eukaryota; kingdom Metazoa; phylum Arthropoda; class Malacostraca; order Decapoda; family Cambaridae; genus Procambarus; species Procambarus clarkii. The sequence goes on along the minus strand of NC_091174.1, from coordinate 35,500,532 downwards.
AGGAAGAGTAATAGCTGAGAAAATGAAAGGAGAAGAGACAGTATGTGTGGAGAGATGCTTACGAGCACACTAGGAGAGGTAAAGCGACATGTATGGTCGAGTGCTGTTGAGTGTAGTACAGTGCTCGAAGGAACTTTTAGGGAACGAAGAAGAGTTGAAGGAGAAGAAAGGGAGTTGTATAGAGGTGAGAAGTGTGGGAAAAGGATGATACAAGCGTGGAGGAGTAGAAGAAAGCCGAGGACTCGATGGAAGTCAAACAAGATGAGGTCTCGGATAAATGAGGAGACGAAAGGGAGGATCGTCGGTGAAGACGAGGGAGTGAAGTATGATGACAGGAGACGGAAGTATAATGGCAGTAGATGGAAGTGTGAAGACGACAGAGGAGGTACAGACAGTAGATGTCCGACTCTGGACGTGAAGAGAAGAAGACGAGGTAACGGAGGGTGGAAACAATAAGTAGAGTGGACTGATGGAGCGCAGGCGTCCTAGGAGGACAGCCTAGCCAAGAGGTGCCAGAGAAGTCAGATCGTTTATGAGAAGATCATGTTTCTGGCGAGTAATGAGCCAGATGTTGCAAGGTGCAACGAACTAATTGCAGACTCCTAAGGGAGTATATCGGTTGAAGAACGAGACAGTGTGGTGGCGTATGTATTATCCCGAGCTTTGCCACTGGAATAAATCTCAAAAATAAGGGGAGGGGAGTGTTATGATCTCAGCCTGCAGGAGAAACGAGTCTCCCTCCTTGAGAATTATTCATCAAGCCTGACCTGATTAGAAGGTCTAGCAAATATTGAGGTGATAACACATATGTAAAATAGTTGCTTGGATATATATAACAATTTGAGATTATGGGCAGTGAAGAAGAAAACAGATAAATGACTGGCTAGGAGATGTGGATATTTTGCTGGAGGTGTGAGGCTCGCTTCTGGAGGGCTTTGACCTCACTTGAGGCCAGACATCGCAGGGGGAAAGCCGCGCTCCGTTGAGCTCCCGTCAGAAGGGAACCCCTAGTGATATATCTCGAAGAGAAGAGAAGTGTGTAGACGTGCCAGCTGTAGAATCGAGCTGGGAACGTTGTGGTCTCAAGTCCTGGTCGATGAGGAGAGTTTTAAGCCGCCCAGAGACATTATTGTGGGCCGTGGCAGCGCCCTGACCAAGCTTCGTCAGAGGGAGGAGCGCCCTCAACTAGACAATCTGTGGTAAACACGAGTTAAGCCAGTTCATAGTGATTGCTTGTAGTTGGTCGTGTGCCCAGCGACAGTAGCGATGTTTATTTATAAGTTAGACATGTTTTGATAAGGCAGAAAGCCTAAAATAAGAGAGTGGAGAGGGAGGAACACGGAGCGACGTCCGTCCCCTCTGAGCGCTGGCAGGTGACTGAGAGCTCCCAACGGCGAAGGCCCCCTCCCGGAGTGAGTGAGGCCCACCGGTCGAGGTGGAGTATGGACCCGCCCAAAACGGGGGAGTCCACTCTCACTGTATGTAGAGGACAGATAGAGGTTTGAGGCAAACATATTGTGTGATTATTTTTGTTTATGTGTTAAAGGGGAAACATTTTTATTGGAGTGTCGATGGGTTGCAGGCTTGTCTTTGGGGAAGAAGTTGCTGAAGACTTCGAAGCCAGCACAGAAGGAGTAGTTGATGAGACTCCAAGGTAGTGGAACAGAGGACCTCGAGCTGTGAGGAGAAGCAGTGAAGAGGAGTGTCACATGCTTCTGTAGAGGTGGTGAAGCACCATAGTTGCTCGAGGGAACTTCATGGTGTAGCAGCCAAGAGAACTGTGGAGGACCCGAGCAGAAGGGTGAAGCACCGTAGTTGCTCAAGGAAACTTCATGATAGCAGCCTGGAGGAGCTGCAGAGGATCCTGGTAGTGAAGCCCGGAAGAACCTGAAGATATCAGGGAAGTGAACTTCCAGAGGTGGAATGGAAGTTCTGGTGGATTACTTGTAGAGGGTAGATAGTGTTTGGTTGTCATTAGCGTGCAAGACGCAGTGAGAGGTGAGTGATTGTTGGCATTCTTATGTCAAGGAGTGTTCTATACTGAAGTTTAGAGTTGCAGGCGTAGGCTGGATTACCTACAGATGTATGCGTTCTAGGACTGATAGGGTGATTGATTGATCATTGCAGTGTAGCAAGGAACATTTATGCTGATAAATGTTATTGCATTCACATGCTGATTTTCATTGTACACATTTATATATATATATATATATATATATATATATATATATATATATATATATATATATATATATATATATATATTCCTCTTGTTGATAGTGCAACAGTGTATGTAGACTTGATCTACTTGAGGAGGGTGATAGTATCAGGTGGTGAATTAGAAGATAGGATACCACTTGGTAAACTGATAATAGAGTTCTGATCGTGTTGGAGAGCAACCTGATTGTAATAGTATAGAGTATAGGATTCATTATTATTATATGTGTGTATGTATCGTGTATGTGCTTTGTCCAGTAAATGTATCCCAATTTGCTGGTGTTTGCCCTTGTCCTAGTGAGGCTTCCCAGGAGGTAGTAAAGAAGGAGAGAGAGAGAGAAAGAACCAAGAACCACTGCTGTGGACAGGGTAGAAGGTAATACTAGTAAGTCATAGGGGATTGAGGAGATCATATCTCATAAGGAGAGAGTGGGGAGTCACAGCAGCTCGAGTGGGTGTGTGCATGTGACAACGAGGCTAAGTGTTGGAGCCGCATCCCCTAAACGTGTGACGTTGAGCCCCTCTCCAAGAGCCAGAAGCGCCCAGGGTGATCTCCTAGTGAGGTATAAGCACTCTACCGAGTTGTGGGTTGGGTTGTCCGTAGAGAAGGATCAACGACGACAACACCACCAACACACAAACTATAATAACACACACACACACACACACACTCGGACCTGGGCAGACTGCATATTTCTTGACTGCCAAAAGGCCTTTGATACAGTATCGCACATGAGACTGCTTTACAAACTTGAGAGGCAGGCAAGAATAAGCAGAAAGGCCCTAGCATGGGTGAGGAACTACCTAACAGGAAGGAGACAGAGGGTAATGGTAAGGGGTGAGAAGTCGGACTGGCGAACAGTAACGAGTGGAGTACCTCAAGGATTGGTGTTGGCCCCATCCTCTTTCTAATTTACGTAAATGATATGTTTACAGGAGTGGAATCATACATGTCAATGTTTGCGGATGACGCAAAATTAATGAGAAGAGTTGTGACAGATGAGGATTGTAGGAGGATATAGGATATGTAGGAGGCCAAAGGATAGGTTCAGAGAGGAGATATGATAGGAACATATAAAATACTCAGGGGAATTGACAAAGTAGAAATAGATGAAATGTTCACACGTAATAATAACAGAACGAGGGGATATGGGTGGAAACTGGAAACTCAGATGAGTCACAGAGATGTTAGGAAGTTGTTTCTAGCGTGAGAGTAGTGGAAAAATGGAATGCACTTGGGGAACAGGTTGTGGAAGCAAACTCTATTCATACTTTTAAAATTAGGTATGATAGGGAAATGGGACAGGAGTCATTGCTGTAAGCAACCGATGGCTGGAAAGGCGGGATCCAAGAGCCAATGCTCGATCCTGCAAGCACAAATAGGTGAGTACAAATAGGTGAGTACACACACACACACACACACACACACACACACACACACACACACACACACACACACACACACAGTTTAACTGTGTGTGTGGTTGGGTAGTTTAACCCAACCAAATGTAATGTAATGAAGATAGGTGTAGGGAGCAGGAGGCCAGATACAAGGTATCATCTGGGAGAGGAAATTCTTCAGGAGTCAGAGAAGGAAAAAGACTTGGGGGGTTGATATCACGCCAGACCTGTCTCCTGCAGCACATATCAAGCGGATAACATCAGCGGCATATGCCAGGCTGGCCAACATACGAACGGCATTCAGAAACTTGTGTAAAGAATCATTCAGAACTTTGTATACCACATATGTCAGGCCAATCCTGGAGTATGCAGCCCCAGCATGGAGTCCATATCTAGTCAAGGATAAGACTAAACTGGAAAAGGTTCAAAGGTTTGCCACCAGACTAGTACCCGAGCTGAGAGGTATGAGCTACGAGGAGAGACTACGGGAATTAAACCTCACTTCGCTGGAAGACAGAAGAGTTAGGGGGGACATGATCACCACATTCAAGATTCTGAAGGGGATTGATAGGGTAGATAAAGACAGTCTATTTAACACAAGGGGAACACGCACAAGGGGACACAGGTGGAAACTGAGTGCCCAAATGAGCCACAGAGATATTAGAACTTTTTTAGTGTCAGAGTGGTTGACAAATGGAATGCATTAGGGGGTGATGTGGTGGAGGCTCACTCCATACACAGTTTCAAGTGTAGATATGACAGAGCCCGATAGGCTCAGGAATCTGTACACCTGTTGATTGACGGTTGAGAGGCGGGACCAAAGAGCCAGAGCTCAACCCCCGCAAACACAACTAGGTGAGTACACACACACACACACACACACTTATCTTGGGATAGTCTTATCCCAAGTTCTTTCCCAAGAGGCAGACAAGAGGAGCTCCAGGATATTTCAACAATCCTAAGTATTGTAGTACAGGATGATGATAGTGGTGTCCCAGAGAACATAAAGGTATAATGCTTTTGAAAAATAGGTGAGATAACAGGAATGTGCCAAGGGAAGTGAAAAATTGGATGAGAAAAAGTTGCCCTAGTGTTTCCAGTGCAGAGAAGAACATTCAAGATGGCCGCCGGCAAGTGGAAATACAAAACAGAGCTTGATTTTGCTGGATTCAATGAAGAAAGCATTGATATAACCAGTCTATACAACAACTTTGTAAAATTAGATACTATAGTGAACTCTCTTGTAGAAATAATAAGTAAATTGAAAGAAAGTAATGACCATTTAAATAGCAAAGTTGTATGTCTTGAGGGTTTAGTGAAAGACTTGCGCAAGGATAAGAATAAATTGGAAACAAATTGCAAAGCCATGGAAGAAGAAAATAAACTCTTAAAAATAGCTTTGGAAGAAGTTAAAGTAAATTTAAACATAAATGACTACAATAGGTTAGGTAAGGAAATTCAACAGGAGAAACAGCTTTTGTCAGCACAGATAGAGGAAGTTACACAGGGAATAGAACAGTGCAAGAAAGATATGCAACTCACCTATGCACAAGTGGCCAAGGAGAAGGAAAAAATTGAAGAAGCAGTAAAGGAAGCCAAACACTGCAGCAACCACGATAAAACAAACATTAGGCTAGAAGTGAAGAAAGAATTGGCATCTATCTTGAGAGGTTATCTTGAGATGCTTTCGGGGCTTTAGTGTCCCCGCGGCCCGGTCTTCGACCAGGCCTCCACCCCCAGGAAGCAGCCCATGACAGCTGACTAACACCCAGGTACCTATTTTACTGCTAGGTAACAGGGGCATAGGGTGAAAGAAACTCTGCCCATTGTTTCTCGCCGGCGCCCGGGATCGAACCCGGGACCACAGGATCATAAGTCCAGCGTGCTGTCCGCTCGGCCGACCGGCTCCCATCCCATAACCCGAAGTTGGTGCACAACACAGTTGATCGGAGTAAGTCCCAGATCATTTTTGGCTGCAAGGAAAAGAAGATAACATCTAGGTCAGAAAGAGCTGTAGAAGAAGCAAAAGTAGTAGATAAAATTGTTGGCCTCGTGGAAGGTCTTACAACCATAGAGAATGTCTGCGACTACAGGAGAATAGGCAGATATGTAAAAGGGAAAGATCGACCTTTGAGGATCACCCTAAATGGTGCCAAACAGATGGAAGAAGTATTAAGGAATGCTAGAAAATTACAAAGTGATGAGGATGGGAAAGTGTGGTCGTTAAGACGAGATCTTTCAAAAGAAGATAGAAGCTGAAACTGAACCTCGCCGAGGCAAAACGTTTAAATGAGAGCAGGAATGAAGAAGAAATCAATTCTTTTTTCTACAAAGTGATAGGGATAGGCAGGCCAGTAAAGTGGTACATAAAGGCAAACCAACAAAATCATTAAAGAAAGGGGGAGTGAAAAATAAGAAGAGGGGGGAACAAGTTCCTCAAGATTGCATTCACCAACATAGATGGAGTAAGATCAAAGATACTGGAGTTAAGTGATATAATACAGCTGCAGACACCAGACATTGTTGCACTCACGAAGACAAAACTTGAAGATGCTATTTTAAATGAGGTCATATTCCCAAGGGGCAACTCAATTTGGAGACGGGACAGAAAAATCAGGAAAGGCGGTGGTGTTGCTGTGCTGGTGAAAGAACACCTAAAGGTGAACGAAATAGTGACGGCCAATCCACAAGAAGTTGACATAATAGCACTAGAGATCTGCCATGAGGATGATAAACTAATGATCATAAATGCATATAGTCCACCGCCAAGCAGCACATGGTCAAAGGAGGAGCTAGATAGTAAACGAGAAGGTCTTATAACGGTAATGAGAGAGATCATAGCGAGAGCGGATAACGATAGTTCGCGACTGTTGATAGTCGACGACTTCAACTTGAAATTCATAGACTGGGAAGCATGTGAAGCTAAAACAGAAAATTTCTGGACCTGTAAATTTGTAGACCTCATCCTGGAAACATTCTTGTATCAACATGTTAAACAAGCTACGAGGATGAGGGAAGGGGACGTTCCCTCCATGCTAGATTTGATATTTACCAGGAAGGAGGAAGAAATATTTGACATTCAGTACCTTCCTCCCTTGGGTAAAAGTGACCATGTCTTTTTGGGAATAAAGTATGCAATGCGTTATAATCTGGAAGAAAATATGACGGTCGATGCAAATGACAAACCTGACTTTAGGAGAGGACATTATGGCAACCTTAGAAAATTTTTTAGTGAGTATAATTGGACAGACTTGTTGCTAGGCAAGGAAGTGAATGAGATGTATGTCAGGTTTTGTGAAATATATGATAAAGGCACAAAAAAATTTATACCAAAACAGAGAAGCAGAACTAGGAAACAGGATTGGTTCAACAGAAAGTGCGAGAGGGCCAGAGACCAAAAGACACAAAAATGGAATCAATACAGGAAGAGGCCGAACCCCCAAACATACCAGTGATACAAAGATGCGAGAAACAAGTACACGGCAGTGAGGAGAGAGGCAGAAAAAATTTTGAAAAAGGGATTGCAGACAAATGTAAAACAGAACCAGGTCTATTCTATAAATTCATAAACAACAAATTGCAGGTAAACGATAATATTCTGAGGTTGAAAATGGGAAATAGATTCACGGAAAATGAAAAGGAAATGTGTGAAACATTAAACGAAAAGTTCCAAAGTGTGTTTGTACAAAATGAAATCTTCAGGGAACCAGATACAATAAGAATTCCAGAGAACAACATAGAGCACATAGAGGTGTCTAGAGACGAAGTGGGAAAAAATGCTCAAGGAGCTAAATAAGAACAAAGCAGTTGGTCCAGATGGAGTTTCACCATGGGTTCTGAGAGAATGTGCACCTGAGCTCAGCATTCCTCTTCAACTGATTTTTCAGGCATCCCTGTTTACAGGAGTTGTAGCTGATGTGTGGAAAAAGGCTAACATAGTTCCAATCTACAAAAGTGGAAGCAGGGAAGACCCCCTTAATTATAGACCGGTATCATTGACAAGTGTAATAGTCAAAATATTGGAAAAAATAATTAAATCTAAATGGGTAGAACACCTGGAGAGAAATGATATAATATCAGACAGACAGTATGGTTTTCGATCTGGAAGATCCTGTGTATCGAATTTACTCAGTTTCTATGATCGAGCCACAGAGATATTACAGGAAAGAGATGGTTGGGTTGACTGCATCTATCTGGACCTAAAAAAGGCTTTCGACAGAGTTCCACATAAGAGGTTGTTCTGGAAACTGGAAAATATTGGAGGAGTGATAGGTACGCTTCTATCATGGATGAAAAATTTTCTGACTGATAGAAAAATGAGGGCTGTGATCAGAGGCAATGTATCGGACTGGAGAAATGTCACAAGTGGAGTACCACAGGGTTCAGTTCTTGCACCAGTGATGTTTATTGTCTACATAAATGACCTACCAGTTGGTATACAGAATTATATGAACATGTTTGCTGATGATGCTAAGATAATAGGAAGGATAAGAAACTTAGATGATTGTCATGCCCTTCAAGAAGACCTGGACAAAATAAGTACATGGAGCGCCACTTGGCAAATGGAATTTAATGTTAATAAATGCCATGTTATGGAATGTGGAATAGGAGAACATAGACCCACACAACCTATATATTATGTGAGAAACCTTTAAAGCATTCTGATAAAGAAAGAGATCTAGGGGTGGTTCTAGATAGAAATCTATCACCTGAGGACCACATAAAGAATATTGTGCGAGGAGCCTATGCCACGCTTTCTAACTTCAGAATTGCTTTTAAATACATGGATGGCGATATACTAAAGAAATTGTTCACGACTTTTGTTAGGCCAAAGCTAGAATATGCAGCAGTTGTGTGGTGCCCATATCTTAAGAAGCACATCAACAAACTGGAAAAGGTTCAAAGACATGCTACTAAGTGGCTCCCAGAACTGAAGGGCAAGAGCTACGAGGAGAGGTTAGAGGCATTAAATATGCCAAAACTAGAAGACAGAAGAAAAAGAGGTGATATGATCACTACATACAAAATAGTAACAGGAATTGATAAAATCGTTAGGGAAGATTTCCTGAGACCTGGAACTTTAAGAACAAGAGGTCATAGATTTAAACTAGCTAAACACAGATGCCGAAGAAATATAAGAAAATTCACTTTCGCAAACAGAGTGGTAGACGGTTGGAAAAAGTTAGGTGAGAAGGTGGTGGAGGCCAAGACCGTCAGTAGTTTCAAAGTGTTATATGTGACAAAGAGTGCTGGGAAGACGGGACACCACGAGCGTAGCTCTCATCCTGTAACTACACTTAGGTAATTACACACACACACACACACACACACACACACACACACACACATTCCTGATATTCGACTACATGATGGAACAACATAAAAGTAAGAGAGTATCTGGGAAGTGAGCACCGGGAGGAGGAGGAACTGAGAGGGAAGACGGTCCAGGAAATGATGGACCAAACTGAGGTACAAAGTGGCAGAAGAAAGATTCATACCACCATTAAGAGAAACAGTAGGAGAACATATAGTCTAAAGACCCTCGTGGGTCAATAGACAGTGTCAGGAAGCAAGAAGCAGGAGGGAGTGGAGGAATACAGGAGATAAAGGACAGAGGTAAGCAGGAATAGATGCAACTGGGCAAGGTATGACTACATGAACTTAAGAAGATTGGCAGAAAGAAACTATGAAAATGAACAAATCCACAAGGGCCGTGACGAGGATTCGAACTTACGTCCGGGAGCATCCCAGACGCTGCCTTAATCAACTGAGCTACGACATGGTAAAAGAGTTGAAACCGAAGTTCTACTGAACTTACTGGATTCTGTAGCCTCTCCGAGGCACAAACCAGGGTTTTACACAACTCCCCCCCCCCCCCCTGCACTCGAGCTATGTCAATAGGCCTTTTGATGCATCACGCTTTTGTGATTTCTGTGTGAAACTATGAAAATCATATTGCCTCCAAAGCAAAGAGCCAACAGGAACTCCTCAATAGCCGTATAAGAAGGAAAATGACCGTGAATGACCAAGTGACCAGGTTACGAAAAAGGGAAAGTCGGTATACAGAAAATAATAAAGAAATGTGTGAGGAGCTCAATGCCAGTTTAATGTCTGTTGACGGATTTATGCTTGAATCAATAACTGCAAAAGCCATTATCTTTATTTTGAAAAACATAAATTAATAAATGATTCACAACATGGTTTTACTAAGACCCATTCATGTTTGACAAATTTGCTATTATTCTATTCCAGCATAGTTGAGGCAGTTGATAGTGGTAAGGTTTGTGATGTTGTGTACCTTGACTTTAGCATTTGATACAGTACCACATGAATGACTGATTAAAATGATAGAGGTCCATGGTATTGGGGGTGCTATATTAAGCTGGATTAGTGCATAACTACACCAAAGGAAACAGAGAATTAGTATAAATGGGATTATGTCAGAGTGGGATAATGTTGTAAGTGGAGTGCCTCAGGGTTCTGTTCTGAGACTTCTCTTGTTTATAATATAAATAAATGATTTAGATTCAGGTTTGAGTAGCAACATTTGCAAATTTGCCAACAATATGAAAATCGGAAGGGAAATAAACTCAGAAGGCCTAAAATAATTTCAAGACGATCTAAATAGGGTTTTGAAATGGTCAAAAGATTGGCAGATACAGTTTAATGCTGATAAATGTAAAGTTCTGAGGCTAGGTAATGATGATAGAGTTACAAGTTTACTGTAACACCCATGACCCCTTCCCCCTAGAGTTCACACCCAGGGAAGCCTTCTCCAAGAGGTCAGCCCAGATGACCTCTGGATCATCTTGTATGTTGATTAAAAATTCCTGGGTTAGTCTTAGTAAGCTAGTTTCAAGTATGTAATATTTCATGATACTCTTGTCAAACATTGTAATGGAATTAGACTCCACAGATTCTTATATGTAAACATCCATGGATCTCCCCCTTTTAGCCAGGTCCGAGGTCATCCACACCCGTAATTAATAATTCCTCTCTTGACGAGTGTTTGGTGAATGTCAAACAAGCTTAATGGAAAAATTCTTGAGTGTTTGTGCACGTGTGGCACAAACACAACCTCTTGCATCTTCGGTTAAGTAGCAACAGCAAATCTCCCCCTCCCCCTTTTGGGGTGTATATATATGGTCTTGTAGGAGATTTAGAGAGAGTGCCGGACACCAGTTTCCAGAGTGGGTCTGTGAAGAACATCACACAGCCAAGAAGAGACAGAGTGAATCTACTGGATGGAGAGACAGAGGTCTTAAGGTAAAGTGTGATCTCTGAGGGTTTTGTTCCATGTCTAAATTTCTTAACTATTGGCCAGTGTTAGAGTAGGATTTATAGTGGTGAATAGCATAACTTGTTCTCAATAAACTTGTGTTAAAATTTCAGTCTGTATCTATTGTTGAATCCTCTTAGCCTCTGGATATAGTTTGCTAACAACTGTGCCTTAATTAATGACAGTTACAGAAAGAGGACTCTCCAAGTCAAGCAATGTTTCTTGCCTCGTTGCTTGATATAGTTAACGGACAAGGCAGATGGTGGCAGTGTAATTAAACCTGTGTAGTATTTCCTTAGAAGGGTACCTTTGGTTCCGGTGTAACCATCATATGTCAACACATATTACGTTAAATATAAATACAGTGTTCAATAACAAAGTGTTACCAAGTGCAACAGGTAGGAAGTGTTACTCAGTATATATATTAGTATTCCTCAGGTTACTCTCTCCTCCTGCTCCTTCCTACCCCTCCTCACTATTCCCTTTCTCCTCCTCTTCCTCTCCTACCTCCACGCTTCCCGTTCGCCCCTCATTTTCTGTTGCCCCACAGACGAGTTCCCCTCCACGTCCCCGTTTTCTAAACCTTTCCATTCTTCCATCCCTCCATCCCTTAGTCCTACCTTCCTTCCTCTATTTTACTTCTCACCATCAAGTATGGTCTAGGATACAATAATATTTAGTGTACAACTTTAGTAGTGGTTTATTATTAGTGGTACTTTATGGAGGTGTTACATCCAAACACAGTGGTGTTACAATACGAGCCAGATGGTATTGAGATTGTGAAGTCGGATTGCGAATGGGATCTGGAAGTTATGGTTAGTAAGAATTTAAAACAAAAAAATCAATGCATAAATGTTCATAATAAGACAAATAGGGCACTGGGATTTATTAATTAAAGCGTTAGTAACGAGACACATGGTGGTGTTCTTCAGCTATATCTTACTCTGGTTAGGCCCCATCTAGATTATGCAGTTCAATTTTGGTCGCCGTACTATAGAATGGATATAAATTCACTAGAATCTGTCCAGTGTAAATTAGAAAGTTAATCCCACAAATTAGAAACCTGTCACACGAAGAGAGATTAAAAAAGCATAATTCCCATTCTTTAAAAAGGTGAAGAGTTAAAGGGGTGACATTTTTAATTAATCAATTAAAAAACGATTTTAGTAAGACGCTTAAGAGAAAACCATCGCATTAAAGGTATGACTTGTGGAAACTCTCTATGTAGTCTGACGGCTGAGTCGACAGCGCTCGGGGTTCGTAATCTTCAGGTACAGGGCTCGATCCCCGGCGGAGGCGGAAACAAATGGACAGAGTTTCTTTCACCCTGTTCCTAGCAGTAAATAGGTACCTGAGAGACAGGTGCTCTCTGGGATGTGTGTGTGTGTTCTCATCTATTTCTGCCTGCAGGACCGAGCACTAGCTCTTGGAGCCCGCTTTTCTAGCCGTTGGTTGTCTAATGTAATGACTCCTGATCTATTTCCATATCATTCCTGTTTTTAAAGTTAAGAATGGAGTTAGCCTCTACAACCTGCTCCTTTAGGTCATTCCATTTACTCACTACCCTTATGCTAAAGGAAAACTTTCTAACATCTCTATGACACATCTGAGTCTCAAGCATCCATCCGTGCCCCCTTGTTCTATTGTTATTCATTGTAAATATTTCCTCTGTTTCCACCTTGTCAGTCCCTCTAAGTATTTTATACGACTGTATCATGTCCCCCGCTCTCCAATCTCCTTTCTAGCGTCATCAGGTTTAGTTCCTTCAGTCTGTCTTCGTACCTCATCCCTCGCAGCTCTGGGACGAGTCTCGTTGCAAACTTCTGAACCTTTTCGAGCTTCCTTATGTGTTTTTTAAGATGGGGCTCCAGGCAGGGTCGGCATACTCTAAGAGTGGCCTCACATAGGCGGTATACAGTTATCTAAAAGCCTCCTTATTCAAGTTTCTAAAGGATGTTCTGACTTGTGCCTGAGTAGAGTATGCCGCTGATGTTATTCTGTTTATGTGAGCCTCTGGAGTTAGGTTAAGTGTTATGTCGACTCCCAGGTCTTTTTCTCTAGTCGTTATAGGGAGGTAGTTTCCCTTCATCGTATATTGGCCTTTGGGTCTCCTGGCTCCTGATCCCATTTCCATCATGTTGCACTTGTTAGTGTTGAATTCTAGCAGCCATTTCTCGGACCATCTCTATAGCATCCTGTTCAAGTCATCCTGGAGAATCTTGCAATCGTCATCTGTCTTAACCCTCCACTTTAGTGTTGCATCATCTGCAACATTGACATAAACGACTCAACTCCTACAGAAAAGATCAGTATAGTGGACAGTTAGACAGAGTTCTCAATATTGCAAATGTCTAGTTAAGAACATTTACATTTGAGTTTCTTAAATATTTGGCAGCTGAGAGAAGGAGCTCTGCCCCATTAAGCTGCTGGAAAGTGTATATATATATACCCGTGATCAAAAGCATTTGACCAAAAATATATATTGCAATCTATCCGTTCCTTAATTCCGAGAGGCAAGGACTCTCAAGGAATATGCACCCAACCTGCTCCAAAACAGAGATGAAATCTCCACAAAAGCTTTGGCCAAAATTGTTCCTACTTTTTTTGTTTATTCTATTTTCCATCCACACTCAGAATATGACATAAAGGTTCTACGGGAATTTCTTAGCATTTGTTCTCTGGTGGAACAATAGTTTTAGCTTTTTGCTACCGGCTGTTGTGGAGGTCACCGGGCTGACTGTCCCCACTTGTGACCTGAGGGCATGCAGGTTGTTGGGTCGTTATGTGGGAGGTCATTGGACAATTGTTTTGACCTCTTGTCACTCTGATGAAGGCGAATTGAGCCGAAAACGCGTTTACCATTCTCTATTTTTCCGCATATATATATATATATATATATATATATATATATATATATATATATATATATATATATATATATATATATATATATATTGGTGTATACTGGCAGCAGGTTTTCTTTCAAACATGTTTCATTGAATATGACCGCATATTCTGTATTTATTATTTTCTGGTTTAGGGCTTCTATCCCTTTAACTATTTTCTTAGCATCAGGGCTTAATTGAAATAGGAGTTCTCCAAAACTCATTTTCGTACTTTTAAGGTGAAGAAAAGAAGTGATTTACTATAGAGTGTATTACACTTATTTGTATAATTTGCACGACGTTTCGAACCTCCATGGTTCATTCTCAAGTGAACAGATCTTACAATACTAGTTGATTTTATACCCGCATTAGGTCAGGTGATAATACAATGAAGGTGAAAACATGGGGGGATACATAAGGGATAAACATAGGGGCTGCAGAAGGCTTATTGGCCCATACGAGGCATCTCCTATCCAAACACAAAGATTAATCCAGTGTAATTGGCCTGTTATGTTGGACATTGTCTTCTGTGTTGGCATCGATATGTTCTTGTCTTGTCCTTACTCTCATGGTGGGTAGAGTAAATAGTTCCGTGATTTGGGTGTTCATGGTAGGTCGCTCTATTCTTATGTGAATTGCCTCAAGAATTTGTAATCTTCTTGAATCTTGGGTTTTGTCTATTATGCAAGTATTCGTGTTCAACATTTCTCTTGTTAGAGTAATGTCATGGGCTTGTCTCATGTGATTCCTAGGGGCACCAGATTGAAGATGGCATGTCAAACGCCTCGTCAGCTTGGTCGACGTCATGCCTATGTACTTACATTGAAGGTTACATCCTTCGTGGGGGCAAGTGTACATGTATACAACGCTTGACTGCTGTAGAGGGTTCTCCGTCGGCTTCGGGCTGTTTTTGATAAGGAGTTCGGAAGTCTTCTTGGTTTTGTAGAATATTATCAGGTTTATGTTTTGGTTAGGAGTAGTGCTTTTTACTCCTTTACGGATTATTTCTTTCATTATTCTTTCCTCTTTTATATGTTCACTGTGCATGGTTGATTTGTAATATAATTTTATTGGGGGTGTTGTGGTTTCTGTTCTAGGTTCTGAATTATACCAACGGTCCAAGTGTCTTCTTATAGCAGCGTTTATTTCCACGTTGCTATATCCGTTGTTCACCAATACCTGAGTTATTCTTTCAAACTCTCTACTCACGTTGCTCCATTCAGAGCAGTGGGTAAGCGCTCGACGAATATAAGCATTGAGAACACTGGCTTTGTATCTTTGGGGGCACTCACTTCTACCGTTCAGGCAAAATCCTATGTTGGTGGGCTTGGTATATACGTTGGTGCTTAAAGAGGTTCCTGTTTTTGTTATTAGTACACCCAAGA